>NC_047074.1:0-321424 GCF_902459465.1 Asterias rubens
CCTAACCCTAACCCTAACCCTAACCCTAACCCTAACCCTAACCCTAACCCTAACCCTAACCCTAACCCTAACCCTAACCCTAACCCTAACCCTAACCCTAACCCTAACCCTAACCCTAACCCTAACCCTAACCCTAACCCTAACCCTAACCCTAACCCTAACCCTAACCCTAACCCTAACCCTAACCCTAACCCTAACCCTAACCCTAACCCTAACCCTAACCCTAACCCTAACCCTAACCCTAACCCTAACCCTAACCCTAACCTAACCCTAACCCTAACCCTAACCCTAACCCTAACCCTAACCCTAACCCTAACCCTAACCCTAACCCTAACCCTAACCCTAACCCTAACCCTAACCCTAACCCTAACCCTAACCCTAACCCTAACCCTAACCCTAACCCTAACCCTAACCCTAACCCTAACCCTAACCCTAACCCTAACCCTAACCTAACCCTAACCCTAACCCTAACCCTAACCCTAACCCTAACCCTAACCCTAACCCTAACCCTAACCCTAACCCTAACCCTAACCCTAACCCTAACCCTAACCCTAACCCTAACCCTAACCCTAACCCTAACCCTAACCCTAACCCTAACCCTAACCCTAACCCTAACCCTAACCCTAACCCTAACCCTAACCCTAACCCTAACCCTAACCCTAACCCTAACCCTAACCCTAACCCTAACCCTAACCCTAACCCTAACCCTAACCCTAACCCTAACCCTAACCCTAACCCTAACCCTAACCCTAACCCTAACCCTAACCCTAACCCTAACCCTAACCCTAACCCTAACCCTAACCCTAACCCTAACCCTAACCCTAACCCTAACCCTAACCCTAACCCTAACCCTAACCCTAACCCTAACCCTAACCCTAACCCTAACCCTAACCCTAACCCTAACCCTAACCCTAACCCTAACCCTAACCCTAACCCTAACCCTAACCCTAACCCTAACCCTAACCCTAACCCTAACCCTAACCCTAACCCTAACCCTAACCCTAACCCTAACCCTAACCCTAACCCTAACCCTAACCCTAACCCTAACCCTAACCCTAACCCTAACCCTAACCCTAACCCTAACCCTAACCCTAACCCTAACCCTAACCCTAACCCTAACCCTAACCCTAACCCTAACCCTAACCCTAACCCTAACCCTAACCCTAACCCTAACCCTAACCCTAACCCTAACCCTAACCCTAACCCTAACCCTAACCCTAACCCTAACCCTAACCCTAACCCTAACCCTAACCCTAACCCTAACCCTAACCCTAACCCTAACCCTAACCCTAACCCTAACCCTAACCCTAACCCTAACCCTAACCCTAACCCTAACCCTAACCCTAACCCTAACCCTAACCCTAACCCTAACCCTAACCCTAACCCTAACCCTAACCCTAACCCTAACCCTAACCCTAACCCTAACCCTAACCCTAACCCTAACCCTAACCCTAACCCTAACCCTAACCCTAACCCTAACCCTAACCCTAACCCTAACCCTAACCCTAACCCTAACCCTAACCCTAACCCTAACCCTAACCCTAACCCTAACCCTAACCCTAACCCTAACCCTAACCCTAACCCTACCCTAACCCTAACCCTAACCCTAACCCTAACCCTAACCCTAACCCTAACCCTAACCCTAACCCTAACCCTAACCCTAACCCTAACCCTAACCCTAACCCTAACCCTAACCCTAACCCTAACCCTAACCCTAACCCTAACCCTAACCCTAACCCTAACCCTAACCCTAACCCTAACCCTAACCCTAACCCTAACCCTAACCCTAACCCTAACCCTAACCCTAACCCTAACCCTAACCCTAACCCTAACCCTAACCCTAACCCTAACCCTAACCCTAACCCTAACCCTAACCCTAACCCTAACCCTAACCCTAACCCTAACCCTAACCCTAACCCTAACCCTAACCCTAACCCTAACCCTAACCCTAACCCTAACCTAACCCTAACCCTAACCCTAACCCTAACCCTAACCCTAACCCTAACCCTAACCCTAACCCTAACCCTAACCCTAACCCTAACCCTAACCCTAACCCTAACCCTAACCCTAACCCTAACCCTAACCCTAACCCTAACCCTAACCCTAACCCTAACCCTAACCCTAACCCTAACCCTAACCCTAACCCTAACCCTAACCCTAACCCTAACCCTAACCCTAACCCTAACCCTAACCCTAACCCTAACCCTAACCCTAACCCTAACCCTAACCCTAACCCTAACCCTAACCCTAACCCTAACCCTAACCCTAACCCTAACCCTAACCCTAACCCTAACCCTAACCCTAACCCTAACCCTAACCCTAACCCTAACCCTAACCCTAACCCTAACCCTAACCCTAACCCTAACCCTAACCCTAACCCTAACCCTAACCCTAACCCTAACCCTAACCCTAACCCTAACCCTAACCCTAACCCTAACCCTAACCCTAACCCTAACCCTAACCCTAACCCTAACCCTAACCCTAACCCTAACCCTAACCCTAACCCTAACCCTAACCCTAACCCTAACCCTAACCCTAACCCTAACCCTAACCCTAACCCTAACCCTAACCCTAACCCTAACCCTAACCCTAACCCTAACCCTAACCCTAACCCTAACCCTAACCCTAACCCTAACCCTAACCCTAACCCTAACCCTAACCCTAACCCTAACCCTAACCCTAACCCTAACCCTAACCCTAACCCTAACCCTAACCCTACCCTAACCCTAACCCTAACCCTAACCCTAACCCTAACCCTAACCCTAACCCTAACCCTAACCCTAACCCTAACCCTAACCCTAACCCTAACCCTAACCCTAACCCTAACCCTAACCCTAACCCTAACCCTAACCCTAACCCTAACCCTAACCCTAACCCTAACCCTAACCCTAACCCTAACCCTAACCCTAACCCTAACCCTAACCCTAACCCTAACCCTAACCCTAACCCTAACCCTAACCCTAACCCTAACCCTAACCCTAACCCTAACCCTAACCCTAACCCTAACCCTAACCCTAACCCTAACCCTAACCCTAACCCTAACCCTAACCCAACCCTAACCCTAACCCTAACCCTAACCCTAACCCTAACCCTAACCCTAACCCTAACCCTAACCCTAACCCTAACCCTAACCCTAACCCTAACCCTAACCCTAACCCTAACCCTAACCCTAACCCTAACCCTAACCCTAACCCTAACCCTAACCCTAACCCTAACCCTAACCCTAACCCTAACCCTAACCCTAACCCTAACCCTAACCCTAACCCTAACCCTAACCCCTAACCCCTAACCCCTAACCCCTAAATTCACAACTGAAATCATATATGGCCCCCGACCGGGAATCGAACCGGGGTCTCCTTGGTGAGAGGCGAGAGCCTTACGCACAAGCCAACCGTGCTGGCTCTCTTGTGTAGCTCAACAGAATGTATTAAACATAAAAAGCCTATAAAAATGAAAAATCGTGGATACATCACTTCATAGGGAGTTATTTGTCACAATGTTTTCAACTATTAATCTCTCACCATTACTAGTAACAAAGAAATGCTTTACGATAACAGTTATTTCCAGTAATTAAAAATAGTGTCCAATGCGTTTAACAACATTGTGACAGAAAAGACATCTGACAGCACGAAGCAAGTGCGATGTACACATTAATGACAGTGGGCATAGACAAGGTGTACAGTTGAACCCGCAAAAAGATGAACAATAATTGTCAATAATGTCAGGGTATATTGGGATGTAGCCTGGGGGATCGAACTGTGTGCCCATGACATTAATTTTTACCGGAATGTGGGTTCAAATCCCGGTCGTGACACTTGTGTCCTTGAGCAAGATACTTTACTATAAATGCTTCTCTTCACCCAGGAGTATAAATGGGTACCTGCGAGGGTAGAGGTTGATATTGTGAATGAAAAGCTTTCGCAGCGCCACGGCAGCTCGGGGCTGTATACTCCCTAATGGGAGATAAGAAAGATTAAAGGGATGTTTATTGGCCCAATGACCAGGGGACTATGTAAAGCGCATTGATACGGTTTAGGGTCAAATGCGCTGTATAAGAATTTGTTATTATTATTATGATTATTATATTTTTGAAAAGAAACTTACGCCTGAAGGTGACTAAAAGAACACAAAAACGATTTATACAGAGATAACATACATAGGTGTACAGTTTTAATAGAAACATTCAATAGTGTGCGTTTTTTCTCATTATTGTCTGGGTACCTCAGAGTTCCAGGACTAAAATTGTGCAATGTTCAATTCGGAATTGCAAGACTAAGTCATGAAATTAATGTTCACATGTGGTTTATTCAATTTATGCAATAGACAACCGGTATGACTTTTTAAAAGCAAAAATTTTTCAAGTGCATTACACATGACAGTTCAAAGTAAGAGACTTGGGGAATAAAACAAATGTTAATGACATAATGACGTTTAATAATTTCTGTACTGGCCTGGGATACTTAAAGTTTATGTTTTGCGTCACACTGGAAACTGTCAATACTTTAATTGGTTTAGGGAAGGTTCACAATGATTTGCATTGTATATGGGGGTTGGACATTGTGATTAGGTTGTAAGTACGTTGTAATTGTTTGGCCGGTTTAGTGTTTACCGTTGTGTTTGACGCTATTGACGCTGTAGTTGTCGGGATTGTTTTCAGGGTTTAATTTTTAGGTAATTTGAAAAGTAAACTGGTGTTAATGAAGGTGACGCGGTCTCCTTTGATGGTCAAAGAAATTATTCAGAGACTGTGTTGACGGTGTGATGGGGGGCATCACGGAGGTTTTATGGGGGTCACAGCGAGTTTGGAAGCAGGTACATGGTCGGTGATGGGCTGCATCGAGTGCGCCGTTAGGTGTTGACGCTGTTTTAAATACAAATTAATTACAAAAATTAACTAATGACGGTCTTTTTGACGTGTTGACGCTGTATAGAGCCGTGTTGACAGTGTTTTTAAAAATATTGACGGTCGTTTCAATTGACGGTCATTTTTCTTGTAATTTTTCTCATATACCTCATTTGCATACACCTACAGCTAGTGCAGCCCCACCCCACCCCGTAACCCCAACACAAATTAAATTAACCCGCCCACAAATAATTGCCACTTTAAAAGTGGCTCGCCATTGTGGGCGGGGTGTGGATCCCTCTACTTCCGTAGAGAATATCCACTGCATGTATAGCGCGCCTAGCGGTGAAGCTTACCGCAGCAGGGGATCATACTGTCCACTGCCTCTTCACATCTAACGTAGTATCAAGATTCATATATAAGTGAATTCAAGTTCAAAACATCCTAGTCATGGTTGCTAATTGTTGCTAAAAGTCTTCAGAAAAATAACAATTGAGCACGTACAGTACTACCAGACATTACCAAACTTATCTCAAAATTGATTTTTTATTTTATGTTGCAAGATGACAGCGGAAGATTGTTCAAAAACAACGTGAAATTACCGAAAAGCCGTATTTTCACGGCAAAAACTTGTCGATTTAGTATGCACACTATCGTTTACAGCGCTAAAAGTGAACCAATCACAGACCACTCCATTTTTTTAACAAACCAATCGAAAACAAATAGCATTTAAGCCGGTCTCTCAAACAGGTCATCCACGATAACATAGTACGACGATCACCAAGAACAACTAAAATCACTCATTTCTTAATAATAAGCCAACAGGAAACCAGTTCTACGTTGCCGGGATCAACAAAGAGATTCAAACATCAAGGTAAGTCTCACATTTTAGATTATTTGGACACGATGTCTACATAATCAGACCGAACAAGTAGAAAAACAAACTTTGTGTTTATAAGCAATAGTCTAGCGATGCACTATTTTAACCCCAACAGACACAAATACAGACCCAACACTCGATTAATTTCAAAACGTGTTCATCTCCTGCATTTTAAACAAAACACTCTGTGATATTTCACCGTAATAACACACTAATTTAATTTAAACTGGTATAGATGACAGAGCTTGTTCATGTTGTCATCAAGTATAATAAATGCTAAGATTTTTATACCACACTCATTAACAAAATCTTTGAATACTGAGAAGGCTGTTTATCTGTGGTTCCAGAAATAAATAGGTTTCTTTAAAATAGGGATAACAAAATATATAAAAAAATGCTCAGTGCAACTACAACAGTTCAACCGAATAAATTAATCCAACTGTTGTTTTCAAACAAACCTAATTGATAGATGAACTTTAGAGATGAACTTTAGACAGTTCAAATAGTAATAATAAAGCAACAGCTTATAGTGCAGTCACACTCTTACAGATGTAATGGTAAATACACTTACACTTGTAACAGTCTTACTCAACTGTAAACTACTGCTTACTAGGATGTCTAAAGGGACCCGGGTTACATTGGGATAGCACTCTTACACATGTAAGGGCATTAAAGAGTAGTGCTTACTAGAATAAATAAAAACTTTTGAATATTTAATTGCAACAACATTTCACATTACAGTAATGTGGTTATGTAAAAGCATAACCAAGAATTACAGTCATAACTAAGAAAGAATTACAGGCCAAAGTTTGACAGCAACAAGAAAACATTTCAAAATATGACAATAACATTTCTCACAGTTTATACTTCTATGGTGGACTATACTTCATGCATGTACATTATTCAACCAACATTTTCATGGGGGGGGGGAGCCTTTTGTAATGTTAATCTTAATGTATGCATACACAATAATATACATGTGTAGGATTACATTTGTGATAAAAGACCAACACAAACATTTTAAGTCTATTAGCCTGTTAAACAGGAAATAATTTTCAGGCAGGTAAACTTAGCTATAATCACACATTGAATGCACCCCAAAAAATTCAGGTGGTTTTTCAAGACCTGACTGAATGCCAGCTTTCATTTACAACTTATCAACTTGTACAACTCGGGTGGGGCCTTCAGTAGGCATTACAGGGAGCATCCGGCATGTCGGGTTGGCACCCTCCCACCATAACCCCCTACCACAGTCAAAAACCTCCCCACCCCTACCAAGGACACTGTCTGATTTATTAGGGTAACCTCCTGATGAGCTAAGGCCAGTTGAGCATGTCTGCAGGACACACATACCAATACCATGTTTTCTCGAGATAACTCTCCATAAGAAAGCTTACTACAAATGAGGTCTTAGGCCATTTCATTCAGCACATCAAATGGACACACCCACTATTAATAGCTTTTATCAAGATAACTCTCAATCAGAAAACTAACTACAAAATGGGGTCTAAAGGACATTTCAGCAGGTCAAATGGACACACCCACTATTAATAGCTTTTATCGAGATAACTCTCAATAAGAAAACTAACTACAAAATGGGGTCTAAAGGACATTTCAGCAGGTCAAATGGACACACCCACTATTAATAGCTTTTATCGAGATAACTCTCAATCAGAAAACTAACTACAAAATAGGGCCTAAAGGACGTTTCAGCAGGTCAAATGGACACACCCACTATTAATAGCTTTCATGAAGATAATTCTCAATAAGAAAGCTAACTACAAATCTAAAGGACATTTCAGCAGGTCGGTGGGACACACCCACTAGTAATAGCTTTTATCGAGATAACTCTCAGTAAGAAAGCTAACTACAAAATGGGGCCTAAGGACATTTCAGCAGGTCAAATGGACACACCCACTAGTAATAGCTTTTATCGAGATAACTCTCAGTAAGAAAGCTAACTACAAAATGGGGTCTAAAGGTAATTTCAGCAGGTCAGTGGGACACACCTACTATTAATAGCTTTTATCGAGATAACTCTCAATAAGAAAACTAACTACAAAATGGGGTCTAAAGGACACTTCAGCAGGTCAAGCGGACACACCCACTATTAATAGCTTTTATCAGGTTAAAGATCCAAATGGGGTCTGCGGCCTTAGACCGGTGGTTTACAAAATGTCTGACAGTACCCATGCCAGGATACATGGCACTTTACAAAGCCTTTTGAATGTCCTTTTTTAAGGTTCACTCTCCAGCTGATTATAAAAGCTTAATGTTGAGATACCTATCCATTTAATGACTGTCAAATAATGTAACTTGACATTCAATGTAGTAAAAACATAGTTTCAATTAGTAGATACATAAATTTACTATATTTTGTTAAAGACACTGGACACTATTGTCAAAGAACAGTCTTCTCACATGCTGTATCTCAAAATATGCAAAACAAAACAAACCTGTGAATATTTGAGCTCAATTGGTCGTTGGGGTTGCGAGAATAATGTATGAAAAAACACCCTTGTCACATAAAGTTGTGTGCTTTCAGATGGTTCATTTAGAAACCTTATAAATCCTAATCTGAGATCTCAAAATCAAATTTTTTAACAATTAATTATGTCTAGAAACTACTACACTTCAGAGGGAGCCATTTCTCACAATGTTTTATACCATCAACCTCTCCCCATAACTCTTCACCAAGTAAGGTTTAATGCTAATATTTATTTTGAGTAGTTTACCAAGGTGTCCACTGTCTTACTCACAATATGTAATTCAGGGAAATTTACTATACTTTAATTACAGTATGTACAGAAACACATTTACAATTTTAAATCAGGTTTTTTTTTTAAATTAGGTTCGATTATTAAAGTCACTGTATTTTGTGTAAAATTGCTCATTCACTGACCTGGAAGAATTTTCAACACCAAAACCTTTTTTCTATGAATTTTATATTATTGTTTGTTTCTTTCTAAAGGAATAAAATAAGTGTCTTTGTTTCAAAACAACAGGTCATCAACAAATTTTGTTTCCATTATGTTTTGATAATGTATTATTCTTTAAGTCCTCTCATGCAAATTTCAACACTTTGAACAGCAACAACACCATTTCCTGACTGTTTTGGAAAACTTCACATTTGGAAACAATGTTTTTAACCTGTTTCCTGTCAACTTGAAACTTTTAATGAGCAGCAACATTGCTTTTGTTTATGTTTTCAGGACTTACCAAGTCAATCAGATTACATAATGCTGTTTCTTATAATAATAATTTTATTTTTTATTTTTTTAACTTTCGTGTTGTTAGATTTCAGCCTTTTGGATGTGAAACTTTATCAGTTTATTTCAAATTGTATATGTTCATTGATTTTCTATTTGTATTTAATACAATGTCATTCAACCTTTTGGATGTTAAACTTGTATTTGGCCTGATATATACTTATATCAGTTTATTTCAAATTTTATATTTCATAGATGTTCTATTAGCATTTAAAACAAACTTCGCAAACAGTTATCTCCGAGGCATACTCTAATTTGCAATGCCTTGTAGCAAGTCTAACAATAATTTAATAATCAGTACCCACAAAATGCAAGGACTGGTATAAAATACAAGTCTACTTTAAGCGCCACCCAGACTTCGCGTACGTTTAACGAATGTACAAATGGCTTGAGCCCATGCTTTTCTTCCAGATAGAAGTAAGTAGTACTACTCAAGGAAGGAGTATCTCAACATCGTACACTTGTGACATAGATTGTACAAGCTTTTTGGTAAGAAAGGATCTACAGATAAGAATATAGCTTCTGTTCCAAGAAGTAGTCAATAAGGTTACTTTCTACTATGATACTTGAGCCTATGTTATGTCGTTTCAACAGTGTTTGTGACCTTCATCCTGTGTTGATGTTCGTGCTCATTGACATTGACATTCACATTGTGACATTGGTGTTGTGACCGGGCCACTGCACAAGAAGTTGTATCGTTGTTTGGAATTCTTCACTTTCATCGGTAAGTGTGTTACTATTATATATACTTAGAATACGTAGGACTAGGTTGTTGGTATAAGCTCAAAGACTTTTAGGCTATGAGAATGAAAATGATAGATTTGCGTAAAGCTACCGCCGAAAAACTTCATTATTTTCACAAAAATTTTCATTATTTTAACAAAAAAGACTATGCATCACAAATGTTCAGGTTCAAATCATCAAACTAGGGTAAAAGGTTATATTTACGCATTTTACTAGTAGTACTATACAAGGCAGACATTCCGCCGCGATCATGATTGCGATCGATATCCTTTTATTTGCAGTTAAACACGCATCTGCTGTCGTTCATCTGTCGAGCGCATTTTTTAATTTGCGCTATGCAGAATAGGCAAATTTGTGTATCGAGCTCCAGTTTGCGCAATTTGAAGATGGCGCATCTTCGTGTGCAAAATAATGAAAAAAAAAGTTAAAAACTCATGTCATTTCAAAAATGCCCGGACGCAAATCTAAAACTTTCACTCTCATGGCCTTAAACGAGTAAATAAGGGGGTCCAAAATAACTTTTCAAACGTCGGCTAATATTTTATAAAATGAAATTAAAAACAGGGTTCAAAATTGGATTGGGTTGGCATTTTTATCTAGGTTTCGTCTGTTTGATTGCAGCATGATTTTAAGTTGTCATACCTTCATACCTTAATACGTAAAAGTGGTGTGCATCAGTTCGTCGTAGTGATGATAATTTATGCTGGTTTTTCAAGACATTTATGCAAAAACACATCCTCATGAATGCCTGAACACACACTGACAACAGTAGGCATTAAAACTAAGATCATGGGTCACTTTTTGCCATTTTGTTATTTTCATGAGGACTAGCTGACTGAGAATCACAGAAGAAAGAAAAAAAAAGGTTTAAGAGCAACATTGTAAACATAGCCCACTGTTTGTCACAGGTACTTCTAAAAAACTACAGTAACTATGTAGAAGGCTCCCCTGTGAGAGAGCCTTATATAGTTTCTTTTTCAATACTTCAAGGAAGCAGATACATGTAACACATATTCTAATAACTTTTAAGGTTTTACATTTGACGGAATGGACAGAACTGTGAGGTCCAGTCAATCATGCGGTGGGGGAGTACTTGAGTATAATTAATAAGAAAGCTATAATGCATAAACTTGTACAACTATGCTTTTTCGTGTCCCCTTCTAAAAACCCTTTTAAATCCCGTCTTGCTAGGAACTTTATAATGTGCCGGTGTTATTTGTACATATTATAATGAAATTCATCTGAATGACTACATATTAAAATGTTTGTGTTTTTCTTTCTCTCTTTCTTCAATAGTTCAAACTACAACTTCTCTGATTCTTCCTCGACTTGCTGTCATATATCTACATTACCATCTTTAACAGAAGGCCACAAGCATGGTGAAACAAAGTGACAATGTCACCTCATAGGCTAAACACTCCAAAAAGAGATTGAACCTGTTGTGTCGGCAAATGTACCCTGTAGGGATGTAAGCAATTGACCAGTCCGTTTGGACAGTTTCTTTTCCTCTTTTTTGGCCAATTGTGTCAAATTCACCTGACGGGACAAAATGTGATTGACGGGACAGAATACGATCGACGGGACAATATTTCAAGACGTCACATTATTCTCTTTACTAAATATAAGTAAACAAAAATGGTTTTTGATTTTAGTTCAGGCGAATTGGATAGTAGATACATTTGAGACACTGGACACCTTTGGTAATTGTCAAAGACCAGTCCTTTCACTTGGTGTATCTCAACATACGCATAACATAATAAATCAGTAACAATTGGAGCTCAATATTTATCCGCGAAGATAACAGACAATAATGGAAGAAAAAACAGCAAACGTTGTGTGTTTTCAGATTCTTTAATTTAAGACCTCAGCTGAGGTCTCAAATTTAATTATGTTGCTTCAGAGGGAGCTGTTTCTCACAATGTTTTATACTATCAACAGATCTCCATTGTTAGTTACTACTAAGCAAGTTTGTATGCTAACAATTAATAATTTTGAGTGATTACCAATAGTGTCCAGTGCCAGTACCAAAACAAGGGTATACTTCAGTGTTAAAAATAAACAGTTATATCATATTTTGCGCGACTGACAGGACATTTTAAAACCCATACCAAAACAACTACACGTACCTAGTATTGTGATGAAATTGGGGTGGACCTACACAAGTCTAATCTGTGTGTTCCATATTAAGGGGTCATGTGCTGTTATTGCGTAAGTAGGTCGGAGTACGGTGGGAGAGGTCAATGGTGCGAGTGGCGGGTCTTTTTGACCACTCCAGTAGCAGCGGGCTTGTCGCTGAGCAGAGGCAGTCAGGCAGCGGCCAATCACGTGGTGGTTGGGCCAGGCCTGTGTCCATGCGGCGCCTGCATGCCACGGCTTGTTTCTCGGGCGAGGCCTGGGAAGCCGGTCAATGTGATTTTGGTAAGCGAAGTTTCGGTGCAGCGGTAAATCTGTAGGCGAAGTTTTGGTGCTGCCTCCGACCAAACTTCTCCCTTAGCCTAGGCCCCGTAAACAGCTTGCGGAGAGCTGTGTGTCAGAGTCCCCTCATTTATGTTCTCCCAAATCTCCAGAGATATTTCAAACCCTGCCCCCAGAGTGCAACAGACAAACAGTAACCGATCGGGCGGTAGATTTCCACCAAAACGAGCCTGCAGCCTTAGCCCGAGACTGCTCGTAGTATTCCCCGGGTCTGAGGTTCGATTTGGATTCGGGATAAGGGGAACTTTAGGCCCAGCGATCAGACTTCTCCCAAGACTCCCGAATTTGAATTAGTCTCACAGGAAACACGCCACAGTATGTGATCATATTTCATGTGGGAGTGTAAATTTCACCCGGGATTGGAAAAAAGGTCTCAAAGCTGATATTTAACTATAAATAAATATCTTAATTGGATGTGAACTACAAACCATATGTGTGATTCAATATTTATCTGCTAATTGAGGGTACCTACACCTGTTCCAGTTCCTTGAACTTCAATTATCATAAACATTTATCAATCTAAGGAGACAAAAGGGAAAAGTGGTTTCAGACAGCTTAGATTGTCTACTTTGCATGCAGTAATTATTTGAAAGCATATAATGAACTTTTACAATTCAATGCAAAAACAACACAACATTTATGTGGAATTAGCTAAACATAAGTTTGTCTGGGGATCATGTCATACGCAAGTTAAGCCCAAGGAAGAATGGGCTAGACTCTTAACTGATCATCAGCAGTAATAACTTGTGACACATCTTATGCATTTTGTGAGCACTTTAATGTGTAGTAGTTAGGACATACACAAGTCTATTGTAAGTAGGATTTGAAACTTTGGATGGTGGAGAATGTGAAAAGGTTTGTGGTAACACTATGTAATGACTATCTCTTCTTGATGAGTTGGGATGATTCGTAAAAGAATCATTGGTTCCAACTCGACAGTTCAATCAGAATGTTTGTCATTGTAACACGACATCAAGCAGCAGGCCTGGGTGCCCCATGTTACGTTCAAGTTCACTTGACAGTGGCACACATATTTGTTCAGCTCAAAAAGACTGACATAGGAGTCTATTATCGTTAACAATAATACTTACGACAGGGAGTCCATGGTGCAATCTAGGGAGTGTGAGGGTTGATGTGCCCCCTCTCAGATGTTGGATTTTAAAGCCTATTTCAAGCTAGGATGCACCATTTTTGCCTATCATACTAATTGTGCCTAAAAAAACAAATCAATTATAGCTTTGTATTCTGCATATAATGCTCAGACAGCATTTAACCCTTTCATTACAAGCATCGTCAAGGGTGGATCAAGACAACAAATATTAGGGAGGTGGGGTTGGTGGGTTGGGCAAATCTATTACAGATGGAGTATGCCATAAAGTGGAACACAAAGCCTTTTACGGCCTGGGGTCCAGGCCTGCCTACAGGAACAAATTTTGCATTTCAGATGCTCTGTGGTGCAATCTTAGGCAATTTAGAGGCCTAATGGCAAACAATAAGCCTTCAAAATTTGAGCAGTAGAATTCAGGCCTTTTGGGGTTTTTAAAAAAGATGGGTATGTGTAGTTGATTTTTAGCAATGTTTTTATGCAAGGTTTGCGGAAAAAATAAACACCCTCAGATACTTCTCAAATGAATATGGAGTCAAATAATAACAGCCCTTAGTGCGAAGTTACCTGGGTCAAACATGACCAATATATTGCTTGAACAAGTCATAGAGGCCGCAGACTGACAATGGCATACAGAGATGGCGCGTCTCCATAAAGTTAACATACAGTAACTACAGTACAAGAAAACAAAAAAGTATGGAGACGACATACATGTACATGTATGTGCCCTTATGAGACACACAAGTTAGCAAAAACTGGGGGAATATTGTTCAACCCCCCCCCCCCCCCCCCAGGACCCAGGATTGATGGCAATGACGGCACACAGGGTTTGGCATTACACATTGCAATACTCGAGGTTCGTGGAAAAGGTGCTGAAAGACACGGGGAACATTTGATATTGTTTCTCCCACCACTCAAAAATGGGGGGATGTGCAAATCTGTCAACACATCCTTCCACTCTTTCAACATGTTCAAGGGGGGATGTGCAAATCAGTCAAGGGTGGAGCATTCGTGTGAGAAGCCTTTACGGCGTGGGGTCCGGGCCTGTTTAAGGGGCCATAAAAAGTTTGCATTTTAGATGCTCTGTGATGCAATCTTACGCCAATTTTGAGGGGGACACTTGATATTGTGTCCCACACCCTCCAAAATATTGGGGGGGGGGGGGGACACATGTCCCCCTGTTCCCCTACCCCTGATTGCACACATGCATTGACTTAGTGTAACCCTGATGTAGCTTCGACAAAAAGAGCATTTGAGGTACTGAGCATAATTTGGAGATAGTGATACATGTAGTATGCATTTATTTTTTAAGGCAAGCTATGGTTAGTAATGGTGTAAAGGAAACCGCAGCTTGGAAACAGTTCTACTTAATTTTAGCTATTGAAAGTGTACATATATGCAGGACAACTAAACTTCTTTTCCTTTTGGGGGAACACGTACATGGGTCAACGCATTATACACAACACAGCTCTTTCTTATTCGTTAAGAAATTTTATTGTGATTATAAAAGTGGGTACAAATGGACTAGCAATTTGAACACAGCAAATTGTAATTAATCCCAGCAGTACCATTAGGATCTATACAGGTAGATTCACAGGTAAATTAATGCAGAGTTCTTTTGATTGTTGGAAACAGATTCTATTGTAAAACAGAATTTCAGAAGCTTTATATTGAGAAGCTTCTCATATTCAACACATAAATACATAATATGTTTCTACATTGACACATTAATTTTAACTTAAATGTAGGGGCATGCATGCATGAGGGTCTGCACGTTTATAGCCAAGTGGCAGCAGTTTGTGCAGTAAAGACAAGACAAGGCAAGATGAGACAGTACCATAAACAGGTTCACAGGCAAAATATTTCTTGGAACTATCCGTTCAATGGTTTTAATACTTTATAAATGTAGTTGTATACAATCTTAAAAGATGGGCCCATTTTTTAGATATAGCAGAAACTCCCCAGCAAATGTCAACAAAGAAGGACTAATCCCTATACATGTAGGAATACACACTCTGAAGAGCGTTACTGCCATTATGCTTCTTATATTTAAAAGGCAATGTATTTACTTCACAGTCAAATGTTTCTCAAAGTGCACTTTACTATACAAAGCTGCTGTAATTCTTACGACATGTATGTAAGTCTTTAATTAGTCATTTTAAAATGTATACAGACCATTTGATCAGAAGACTTCAGTTACAAGTTTAGTCATATTGCTGGTTAGCAAATTTAAAAGCATGTTAACTGTAAGATTAGATTGGGGCGTCAAGTCTGAATTGATCTAAACTGGACTTTGTACAATTAGATGTATACCTTTGATTCTTTGAACCATATCAATGGTAGAGAATACAATAACATGAACCTGTGACAAATTAATTTCAATCCGCTTCAGGACCCGCAATGTGATTGCAAAAATCATCCACTGGTGTATAGCTCACTTAATAAGTAGTTGGGTTTCAAAACACTACGAAATCATTTACATTTTTGAATCTTGTTAAAACTTGACGTTTATCTAATAGGCAAAACATAATTTGCAAGTGGACAGTAACTAATTAACAATGTTGGTTTTACACAAAAGTATAATTTGATTCACTTTATGACCATTTTGATATCTTTATCATACCACAGCAGTCTCCACTCACAATAAGGAGTTCAAATCAATCTAACAGTAACTATGTTTCTATCAGAACTTCCTATTTGTACATGTATGTATTCTTTTTGAAGAGATCAGTCCTTGTACAAGCTTAGGCTTCTTGTCTGCGACCTCCCACTATATGATTAACTTCTGTTAAGTAGTTTTTCATTATATTGCACTACCTAATGGTATACCTGAACCACCATAACTAAAGTGTGCCACAAACTAGAAAAAGAAGAGTGCACTCAAAAGCTATTAAACTCCCACCAGTAAACAAACACTAAATTAAAAGCAAATCAAAAACATGACAATAAGTGTCATACATTAGTCTTTTACCTTTACTAAATTGTAAATGGACTTCAATTTTCATCCTATTGGCTAATTGAAGGAGGTTTACAGTCAGCAAGTACTGTGGTTCTATTCTATTTGATTTTATTCTATTCTACTATCCTATATTTAACGATTCTTTTTGGGAGATTTCTTCAACATAGTTAATTGATGGGCTATCTTTGCCTGAGTCTAAAGATGGAGTTTGACCGTAAAGAAGCAGCACGCACCTCCGCACAAGGCAGAAGTGCCACACACCTCCGCATCAATGCAGAAGTGGCACGCACCTTTGCATGATGAGTGCAATCTCACAATGTCACCATTATAGGAGCTGATCACCCATGATGAGAGACAGACCGTACTGGGATACAATGCAAGACATCATACTGGGGTGACGAGCCTTCTAAACGCTGTCGCCTCCATCTTTTGAGTTTAATTAGGTTTAAAAACTTCAAATCTAGACTAACCCCCCTCCCAACTGCACAATCCCACTCCCCCCATCCCCACCCCCCTCCCCCCAAAAAGATAAAAATAAAAAATAAAAGTATGTTCCCGAGGCTTTGCACTCATGAAATGTTAGCTTGGTAGCAGAATAATTCCATTCCAATATTGTGCATGTGGCGTGATTGTGTCCAGGAAAGGTTTTTCATACTCACAGTCCTCACTTGTTACAATGTAGTCACATGAGAAGTTGGGTCCAAAGTGTCCTCTTGTCCAATTAGTACAAATTATTAAAACCAAACACCCAACACAAATACATGTCACTTTTATTCTAAAGATAAGGTATTCCATTATTCTTCAAAAGAAGTCTTAATAATAAGGTATAGCATTATCACTCAGTTGTTTGGTCAGGAAAACACATTAAATTTGTGGACATACCAAATCTTTAAAATTAAAAGTATTTCAATTGAGAGCTGACAACTCATCACAATTACACATTGCTGCCTAAGAATAAACATTAAAGTAAAAATAACCAGACACTTCTTTACTGCAGAAACACATGATTTATTCACAATAACAAACTTTACAATACCCAATTCAAGGCAGTGGACACTATTGGTAATTACTCAAAATAATTATTGGCATAAAACCTTTCTTGGTGACGAGTAATGGAGAGAGGTTGATGGTATAAAACATTGTGAGAAATGGCTCCCTCTGAAGTGCCATAGTTTTCGAGAAAGAAGTAATTTTCCACGAATTTGATTTCGAGACCTCGAGTTAAGAACTTGAGGTCTCGAAATCAACCATCTAAACGCACACAACTTCGTGTTGCAAGGGTTGTTTTTCTATCATTATTATCTCGCAACTTCGATGACCGATTGAGCTCAAATTTTCACAGGTTTGTTATTTTATGCATACAGTATTTTGAGATACACCAACTGTGAAGGCTAGTCTTTGACAATTACCAATAGTGTCCACTGGCCTTTAAAACAGCATTGCTTTTTATTTCAAATTAAGAAACAATTTGAAGAAATAACTTAACATAAACAAGTACAGGTATGTATTCTCAAACACGTAACACGACAGATAAACCGCAAAGTTGTCAGCTCACAATTAAAATATTTCAAAGCCATGGCACAACAATTTCTATTAATTGTCATATCGAACACTCGTATTGAAAAAAGGATTTAAAAAAGTTTTTTTTTAAAGGATTAATAAAAAAAAATTAAAAAAGGTATGTTGTTGTAACTCCTAAGCTTGAATGTAAATGAGGAGTGTAGAATTTTGTGAACTTCTGGGAATATAAAGTATACTATCTGATTGGAATTTCACAGGTTAAGTCATAATGCAAAATGGCATTATCAAGGTGTAAAAAAGGGGGATATTTCCATACCTTTGACCTTTATACCCCAGAAACAAATGGAACTTTCTGTTCTCTCAAGTTGCAAGTCCCCCCCAAAAACATAATTACACAACTGAGTTTGCCCGGTGGCTAGAGGCAGTGTGAATCCTTGCTTAGCAGCGGGTTCTGCAAATGATTTAATAGATTTGCATCCAGAATAAAGAATATTAATTTGGTTTGTACCCATATACACTGATGAATTGCCACTGTTTACTCAGTACTTACCCGAGTAAAAAATCACAGGCATATTACTCGGTTGGGATTTCGAACCCACGACCGTTGCAAATCTAGAGCAGTGTCATACCAACTAGACCACTGAGATTGCCTGGTGGCTAGAGGCATTTTGAATCGCAAGTGTAGCAGCGGGTACTGCAAACAATTTATAGATGTTACACTTGCAACCGGAATAAAGAATATTAATTTGTTTTTTTACCCTTATACACCAATAATTGTTAGCACTTTATACTCGGAACTTACCAGAGTTCTGCGAAGAAAAAATATCAAAGGCATAAAAAAAACTATTACTCGGGTGGGATTCAAAGAAAAAAAATTGTCGCACCGTGGCTTTGAAGACAACACAAAAAAGAACAACACTAATGCATGCAAGGCAGTATGATGGTCAACAAACTAATACAATATCAAGCAAATTTGAAAATGAACAATATCAAAAGATTTCTTACATGTACGCATTTACAACTTCAATAATGAATCATACTGTCTTGCATAGCATTTTGGGGACGGGAAAGGTGCACAAATACATAACTCTCATCCATTCATTCGTTCATTCATTCATTCATTCTATCTACTGTACACAACTAAATGATATGGTTTTATGGATAATGTATAGGAGCAAATAGAGTCCATTTTCATATTGTAGCAACTACACTTAAAACATTATGAAGTATCAAACACTTTTCAATTACAAAATGGAATTCATTTACAATTTGTACAACAATCATTCATAATTTCTAACTTAATAAAATACATACGTGCAGGGATACATCTATATAGACCACACACACAAATGTTTGTCATTGGATTAAGGAAAAATGCTTCAAGTGTCATCATTTGTAGGTACCAGAAAAAATCATTCACAGCACGTCTGTGGAAATGGGTTTTTTTTCAACGAAAAGTGACGAAGGACAGGATTGAAATCTACATGGCATTATCTGCATTTAAGTGTTGAGTATACAAGTTTCTGTGTCTTTTGAATATTCATGGAGAGCATTTTTTCCAAGGACAAGCATCTAAGAGTGATTATAGAACAACAAATATTGAATACATTTCCTTTTTGCATTGTCAGAACTTGATCAATCTGCACCATGCATTATCATATGCATCCAATGTTTGCATTTAACACAACTAACCATAGTCCTTTGATGATACTTGCTCCTTCAGTGATGTCAAACATTTCACATAAACAAATCCTAAGAAACATGAAAAAAAGACACATGCAATTAAAATGATTATAAGACTATTTATGAACAATGACACAAAAGCATTACAAAATGATTCTGAACTTGTAGATGTCATTAACAAAAAGAGACCCAGTTAAGAAAAGGACATAAAAAACAAATAAGTCACAGTTGTGGGTACTCTTTGTTCATGAGGCTTGGTGCACAATTTCAATAATCATGAAAACAGATTACTTTGTTTTCAATACTTCATGTTCATGGATTCACAGTCTGGTGTTGCTATTAATTCACATGTTTTTCCCTTCATCTCAAATTAGGGTTTCTTTTTAGCTCTTTATGCATTCGATTTTGTTTTGTGCGCACATGATTGCGTTTTTCTCGCTCAGTCATTCAATTTTGCTTCGCTTTAGGCATTCTATTTCATTTATAGGTAATCAAGACTTCACTTTGACCATTCTTAAGTTGAGAGGCAATGAAGAAGTCCACAGAGTTCACCTTCATACTTGGGGGTGTGGATATCAAAAGGTGGAGGGGGTGGTGGGGGGGGGGGGGTGGGTAGGGTCAGGGTTAAGCTCTTTGTCTGTAATATGGATTCCCTAAATGAATCAGAGAGGCCATGAAGCAGCACACAGTGATCACCTTCATACTTGGTGGGGTGGATAGCATAGGGTGGGGGGGGGAGTATGGTTAGGCTCTTTGTCTGGAATATGGAAGTTCTCTAAATGAATCAGAGAGGCCATAAAGCAGCACACAGTGATCACCTTCATACTTGTTGGTGTGGATAGCAAAGGGTGTGTGTGTGTCTGGGGGGGGGGGGGGGGGGTCAGGGTCAGGGTTAGGCTCTTTGTCTGGAACATGGATTCCCTAAATGAATCAGAGAGGCCATAAAGCAGCACACAGTGATCACCTTCATACTTGGTGGTGTGGATAGCAAAGGGTGGAGGGGGGGGGTATGGTTAGACTCTTTGTCTGGAATATGGAAGTTCCCTATATGAATCATGCCCAGAGAGGCCATAAAGCAGCACACAGTGATCACCTTCATACTTGAGTGGTGTGGATAGCAAAGGGTGGGGGGGGTAGGGTTAGGCTCTTTGTCTGGATGGATTCCCTAAATGAATCAGAGAGGCAATAAAGAAGTCTACAGTGATCAACTTCATACTTCTGGTGTGAATAGCAAAGGGTGAGGGGAGGGGGAGGGTTAGGCTCTTTGTCTGGGTGGATTCCATAAATGAGTCAACAAGGCAATAAAGAAGTCCACAGTTTGTCCAATATTGGTAAACCAGGGTGTTTCAACCATAAGGATCGTAGCTAGACTCTTTCATTAATTTGTTTATTGAATTGTTGTTGATGCAGAAAGGGGGTAAAAGGGTTCTCAATAAAATGTCCATACACTGGAGGGAAACAATACAAGAAGATCCAGTTATCTGAAAGATTGTGATGTTTTTACCTATCACCCATACTGTGGTTTGGATTGGATGTTTATACATTGAAAGATTTATTTATTCACAGAATATATATACACAATTTTGAAGGCAAATGGGTCTACAAAATATAGTTATTCCAGAGCTGTTTGCTGAAATCTGTAAATGATCTACAAACTTTGAGCAAAATCAAATAATGTTTTAATGGATAATTAGCAGGGATTCTGGCATGTGTGTGTGTACTCCAGCTTACCACAACTAGGCATACTTCACTATACACAGCTAGTGAAGAAATTAAATGCTGGTGTTCATAAGCGCAGAATAATTTTGCGGTAAGCAGAGCCAAGATTTTGAGCCATAGAGTGATGTTTTCCAGTCTTAAGTTCATCCACTTCTTTGATCAGCCTCTTCACGATCAGCTTTCAATTGTTCCTTTCTGCATCCTCAATATCTTCGTTTGTGCCAATTATTTATAAGAGATTTAAAATGAAGACAATTATTTGTCTCCTTTTTCTTTTGGTTTCTAAAAACAGCTACAGGACAACTTACTGGCATCTGGCCAATGAAAATGAAACCCAAGAATGAAACCAGCTCCCTCAAGAGTTTGGCATGCACGATCCAACTCCTTTTTGAATTTGTCATCCATAGGTGTTTATGCGCATGTGCACGTCTCATTTGCATATTTCATGGGAAGGGCCTATTCGTCATCAAAGTTGAAAAACCAAATAACGATATAAAAAAAAAACCTTGTTGCAAAACTTTTTTCGAAAACTACCTTTAAACCTATGTTACTTCAGAAGGAGATGTTTCTCACAATTTGCTTATACTATCAACAGCTCTCCACTGCTCGTGACCAAAAATAAAAAGTTTTTGGGCTAACAATTATTTGGTGTAATTACTACTAGTGTTCAGTGCCTCTATAAAGACACATTTTAGAATACATGTATGTACTTACCACAGAACAACAGCAAGATGATTTACAAATCATTGTCAGAAACATTTGTATCAGAGTTTCTGTCAAAGCATGGTCTAAAAGAGAACAAAATATACACATAATCAGTTAAAACAAGTGGTCATGATCAAACACACTTGAACCACATCAGGGCCTAAATTAGAATAAATAAATAGTACTAACAATACTTGGTTCTTATACAGCGCTTTATCACACCCCTAGGGGTGTATCAAAGTATGAGACGTATTCCTTTATAGCATCATGTAATGGTTTCAATGTGCTGTGGTGCAATATGCTGCTGATCAGACCAGGAACATATGGGCAAAACCATTCGCTATATATGATAAGTGTGCTGATTTTCATACATTACACAACACACATGAACTACAGCTTTACGTCCCATCTGAAGGATGGAGCAATAATGGTTAGGACACTTAACCATCGCTTTGACTTTCTGATTGAACGCAAAGCTGTTGGTCCCGTGTGTTGTGAACAGCATGTAAAAAATAGTGCAGTTTACATCGAAAAGCGAACAGGTTACTGCGCCCCAGTATTCCTGGTTTAATTGGCTGCATAATGCGCCATAGCACCTTGTAAAACAATTTAAAAAAATAGGTCTCATAAATGTTAGCTCCACTGTACCTGGCAGGTAAAATAATGTGCACTTTGATATGCCCCTTAGGGGTGTGATAAAGCGCACTATAAATGTACATGTAACAACCAAGTATTATTAAAAATGCTTAATCACACAAAATGTCAACACTGGGAGTCGAACCCACACTCTGCTGATCAGAAACACCAGAGCTTGAATTTGGTGTTCTCATCAGCTTGGCCATGACTGCCGCATCAAATGGCTGCATCAAAATATTGCATTAACAGCTCACCAAGGTGGGCTACCTTAGAAAGATATAAAGATTAATTAAACTGTATAAAATGTAAGGTGTCTTTCTTCTTCATCCGTTTTTTCCCCCTCAAAATGTATGTTTATGAGTGTATTTCGAATGCTGAACTTGCATTTCTAGCCACAGATGTGAAGGGATCAATGAATATGAAAGAATGTATAAAATATAAATCACTTAAGTAACCCCAGTGCCATTTTTCAGAAAGTCAATGTTGACCCTGATAAGATGTTTCTTGAAGAATTGATCTGTGTTTTGAGGCCCAACGTAAGGAAATCCCTTTTGCAAGAAGTGCAGGGCAAAATGTTTGTCACTCTAAGGCTTGAGATTTAAAGAGACGGTAGCTAGCAACAAGAACCTACTTTGGTAGTCATGGTAGGAAGCAACCGAGACCCTGTCAGTCTATAAACTGCCATTCATAAATAAGACAGTTTTGCTATTACTATTGGCGGCGAGTGGTCACTTGGGGGTGTTTAATGTTGATAATGACCAGCTGGAACTCTGTTTATAACCGATTATTTTTGGTTACTATACACTAGTCTTGATGCAAGACAGTTCTTGTTGCGGGCAATGCAGGCACTGTTGGTGAGTTGGCCGCGCTGTGTGTTGTGTTAAAGAAAAACGAGGAACGTCTTGCACCAAGAATGCATCCAAACACTGTCCGAGTCATAGAAATGAAACACACGTACGGAGCTCAAGGTCGTCGGAAAACGGCATTTATGAATGGGAATAAAAGAGCATTGACTCGTTCTTAAATTTCTGTTTAAAACTAAGCAGGGTCGTGGCCATGATTAAAGGCCCTCGCCTTCCGCTTGAGCCTTTATCAAATGGCCAAGACCCTTCCAGTTTTACACGGCTGTTCATGACTACCATTTTTTTCCATTCATTAGACCCATGTCTATTGGCTTCAAAAAAATTAAACTTACCTTTATAGATACATATGTCCAGATTGAGTAATGCCGGGAGTGCATTAAGTTACTTCATTGTATGGTGAAGATCCTATTGAATCTAAAACAGATCAATGGTCAAAGAATAGAAATTAAGGATAAATTATAAATTATTATGTCAATTGCATCAAATAATCCTCAAGCAACTACCAACTTTGGGGCAATAAATCCAGGTACTCATGTCATAAACCTTTTCTACCTTCTGCCCTAGTACAGTAGTAGTTCAAAAGTCTTCCAGATTCTGAAAATCTACATGTACTCCAAGGATAGTAGAATCTTGGAGGAAGGAAACAACAATGTCTAAGAAGAAGGGATAAAGAAGACATGTCACACAAGGGGATCACACAATCACCAGATGCCAAAGAGCAAAGAGCAAATTGATAGAGTTTTCTTGGACTTCTCAAAGACCGTTGAAAGAGTCCCACATGAGCGTCGTCTCCTGAAACAACACCTTACTGGCGTGAGTGGTCACCTCTTGTCCTGGATACAGGATTTTCTGACAGGTCGCACCCAACAAGTCATTCTTGAAGAAGAGCAGCAACCTATCCAATGAAGCTTCAGGAGTTTTGCAGGGTACTGTGCTTGATCCCCTCTTACTTCTGGTGTTTATAAACGACCTGACGGACTATGTTTCAATTGGAATTCGCCTTTTCGCAGATGAATGTTTTTTATACCGGCCCATCAGATCCAAGGACGATGTCACTACCCTCCAGCAGGACCTCACCAACCTCCAGAAATTGTTATTATTATTAATATTATTATTATTATTATTATGTTGGACAATCTGTCGTTTTGTGTGCACACAGTCTAGGTAACTTCCGGGAGGAAGGTTTACGATATCGCAACTCACCATTCACACTAGTTTGTTTGTTCAAAGATGATCTTCCCATCAAGGAAACTCGGCAAACTCCCACAAGGGGTTATAAACACCAAGCTGGCAACAACCAATCTCTCTCATAGTACAAACATTGGGGTAACATCTATGATTATCAATTACAATCAAGAAATTGTGATTCAGTAACTAGACGACAATATTTATTCTAGTCATTGTGAAATCAGCGGTTAGCTGGGGGATTCGAACCCACAATCTTGTGATTGTAAGTCCTGCAGTCTAACCACCTGACCACGGTGACACTACATTAATATATATGTACTTTAACTATACTAGCTAGTCTGGATTTATAGCCCTATTAAAAGGAAAGTACACGTTTGGTTATTACTCAAAATAAATATTAACTTAAAAACTGACTTGGTAACGATCATTGGACTTGGAGAGCTGATGGAAGTATAAAATAATGTAGGAAACGACTCCCTATATGGTTTTTATGGGATACACAAAGTGAGAAGACTGGTCTTTGACAATTACCAAACGTGAACAATGCCTTTCAATACACTACGTACATACACATGTACATTAGCTGACACAGTGACAGTCAATAACATTACAAACTAGATGCGTAGACCAGCTAACCGAAGAAAACGATTTAAAAGTAGCTTCTCTCGAGCGGACGGCGGAATGAACCAGATAAATGTAATCTAACAGCCCTTAGCTTGACTTGTGTGCTTTAGTTGCTTCATAAATAATACTTTACACAGATATTAACAGTCAAAATTGTCCACTTACTCATTTTATACTTCCCGCGATGATGTTCACCATCTTGAATTGATCACGGAATGCAACACTAAACATAACTAGTCTACAGAGGGCGCTAGGGTTGTTCTTAGATGAAATTAATTTTCTTTGGCCCTGTTATAACAAAATATACTACCAGACTAAGGTTACCAGCATAATACCATGTCATGTGTACAGTTTGTGAGTGGTATCCAGCTCATTTCTGCTAAGCATACTATTCTTTGAAATAACGGGCCCTGGATGCCATGCCACCTAGGCCCGGGGGGGGGGGGGGGGGTCGGGGGATGATGGGAGGGGCAAACCCGGGCCTGTTCAGGTCCTGGGGAGAATGGTGGAAATTGCACTCTGTGTCCTATTATACTAATTTTGACCATTTTAAATATTGCCTTGACAGGAACAGCCCTTGACTAATAATAGTAGTTATAATGTTAACAAGTTGGCAATATCTTAAAAGAAGTATTAAAAGTGTACAGAGGTAACACTTCTCAGACTGTGTATTACTATGGGGACTCTCTTCTCTCAGGAATTTTTGCAATAATATCTCAAAAAAGAAGTATAAGAAGCGTTACCGCGATAACACTTCTCCGACTGTGTCTTGATCTAGGGATAATTATTCTTATAGTTTTGGCAATAAAGTAGTGCAGCCAAGCTTGAGTGCAGCGGCTTTGGGTTAAAGTACAATGTGTTTTAAGACATTTTTCACTAGTGGCAAAACAATGCAATTTCTTTTACAGGGGTATTTTACTATTTTAAAATGTTAATTATATATCACAATATTGTTTCTTGTTTCACATGACCAAGGTATTTATTTCACACTAAAGCCATAAACATAAATATGGCAAAATAAAATGAACATTTTGAACTTACTATACACATAACGGGCAAAAAACACTTCAAAGTTAAAGACAGTGGACACTATTGGTAACTGTTAAAGACTAGTCTTCACAGTTGGTGTATCTCAACATATGCATAAAATAAAAAACCTGTAAAAATTTGAGCTCAATCGGTCGTCGAAGTAGAGAGATAATAATGAAAGAAAAAACACCCTTGTCACACGAAGTTGTGTGCTTTCAGATGCTTAATTTGAGACTTAAAATTCTAAATCTGAGGTTTCGAAATCAAATTCGTGGAAAATTACTTCTTTCTCAAAAACTATGGCACTTCAGAGGGAGCCATTTCTCACAATGTTTTATACAATCAACTTCTCCCAATTACTCGTTACCAAGTAAGGTTTTATGCTAATAATTATTCTGAGTAATTACCAGTAGTGTCCACTGCCTTTAAGTGATTGATAGTTATGGTAATAGGCATTAATAGGGCCTACTAAAAATAATTAGGCTACAAGACAACACCAGTATGAAAACAAGGAGTTGCTACATAGATTGGTTTTGACCTCATCGCAAATACTTGGTACGCATGCATAGCGATCAAGTTTGACTGCGAGCTGGATCAGCATGCACCTCGTTCAACAGTAAGCGCTTTGCAAAAGAATTTGCGAAAAGGTCTTTGATGACATTAGTTAACAACAGGGTGGACCACGTGAAGGTTGTCATCTTCCACCCCACAACAGTTAAAGGGATCATAATACATCCAAGTTTGTAACCATTACAACAATTGCTTCTTTGAAATGTTACCCCCCTTTGATACCTAGCCTACGGAGTGAAAAACCAGAGATAAAAAATACTCTGGAAAACCCCACTTAAACTTATCTATAATAACTATGACTTAAGAAATGCTTTCAATTGTTCAATTAAAGTTGTTGACCATGATTAGGCGGTTAAAGAAAATTTACATACCGTTTTCTTGCAGTAAAACCAATTTATTACTTTCCTTTGTTTAAGATAAGATACATTATATAATTTCAATCAATATCCTATATCGGAAGTCATTACTATAGTGGCTAGCTCCCTTTGTCTGCAGAGTGAAGAAACACTCTTGTGAGAAAGTACTCTTGAAAACCCTGATATTAGCATCAAATAGGCGAATATCAAACTTGTCAACAATTTTGTAATTAAAAAAAACCTTGTTAACAAGTACTCTCAACTATAAAACTGTTGTGAATGGTATATCACAATACCAATCTTAGTGTGGCATTTTTACCACAAAATTAACACCAGATAATAAAACAAATGTCCTTTGTATAAAAAAAAAATTAAAATAATAATTAACGAGCAATCTCAACTATTGCAAGGTATAAAGATTATGGATACTGAGTGTGACATTAATGCAACATAATTAACAGTAGATAATATAAATGTTGTGACCTTTGTTATAACCATTGTAATTAATTAATATAACAACTAGTACTCGGTGCCCGGCGAACAGCGCCCTCTTTTGAGCAAAAACTCAACATCATGCACAAATTAATAATAAATAGCGCTGCCTAGCTCGTAACAATGAACATTGTGATTAATTAGCATAACAATGAAGACACAAACACCCTCAAGGAACACAGTACAATGTCATGACCATTGTAATTTAAAACCTCAATAACAGTTATTGAACCCAATGTGAGTCACAATATTTACATGTCCTTAAATAATAACTAATACAAAAAAAAACATGGTGGCCACCATGTGGGGGTACCCCCAGAACACTTATAATATTGTTTGGATGAATAACGGAAAGACAGAGTGACACACAATAAAAGGTACCATTCATATTTAATACAATATTCAAATTCAGTAAAAGTAAAACTAAATTTTATTAGTTTGTAATGTTAAACCACTCATATACACTTCTTGACAAGCTTGTTGTCTTTATATTTGTAATGAGTTTACCCTATTGTTTCATAATTGTAATGAGCAATTGCATTACAAATTTACATAACTTGTTTCATGCTTGTAATGCAGTACTTCATTACGCACTTGAAACTTTGACATACTTGCAATGAGGTATTTCATTGCAAGAATGTTTTGCATGAGTGTAATGAAATACCTCATTACAAACATGCAACATTAAAAATGTGAATACATTAACTTGTAAGGAATTATCTCATTACAAGTTATTACGTATTCTGTCTACAAAATAAGTTGAACAAGGCAGCTTGAAGCAGGAACTTCATCACATCAAGACATCACTACAACTCAACGACTAAATAAAAGACCTTCAATTCCTGCAGCCAGCCCAAGCCATTCCTCATCACACAAGTAGACAAAAGTCCGCAGTTCAAGGCTACCATCACCCTTCCATACATCGGCCATGCATCTCACAAGCTCCAACAAATCGTCAGCCAAGCTCAACCCAGAAACAAACAAGATTCAAACATCACTTCACACAGAAGACCAGCATTCCCTCCGAATGCGATGACACATAGAGGAGACCTGCTGCATTCATATCCATGAGAAGCAAGAAACATCCAAGCACACGGCAGTATGGGACACCATGACAAATCAGCCTTGATCAAACACTCACACAAACAAAGGGTCTTTTCAGAGCCAACACTCACACAAAAGAGTGTACCCACAAGTTAAATATACATATTTATAGTTTCTTCCTATTTCTCTTCACCATGCAAAGCTTCAAACAATACTAATATTCAAGTCATTGTTCCACAATAAGAAAACTTTGTTGTGTAAGTGAGTTCAATCTGCAGATGAATCCGGATGATCATGCTGTAATATCAAGATCCATTGGAAGATTTGTTCAATGTTGTTCATGCTCTTGGAACGTCTACTCAATGGTCGAAGTACATCCTTAGTAACAGTCGAAGCTGGTACCACCAATTTGGATACAACCTTAGATGAGGGCAGTCATCATGAAGAAACAGTCCTCCTTTACAAAGACTGTGTTGAAGCAACAGTTTTATTGGTGCTGCATAATGTGGCTCAGCATCTTGTCGTAACCAACTCTTAGTTGTTCCACTCTGTTCATCCTGTAATATGATATAAAACAAAATTGAAACAAAAAGATTTGTAAGTTCAATTTTTGTGTTTAAGCAAAGTTTATTTTCCGCACGTTAATGGATTTCTCAGATTTATTAGCTAAAAGAGATCTTACCTTCAAGGATCCTGGTAAGTAGTTGTAGATATACTTGATGTATATCTCCTCAAGCCATGACGTATCTATCTTTGTGTTGTGATGTCACATCTTCATGGTCCATGTTGACAGGATGGCAGAAAAGTAGTCATCACAATAACCTGTATGTAAGTAGTAGTTGAGCGACAGGTTGTCTTTAGCTGACGCCATCTTGGGAACCTCTGATGGCCGCCTTCAACGCCCGGTCCAGCATCAGCATCTTAAGCTCAGTTGTTTCTGGTTGTGTGCTGTGTCCTTCAGCCGATCTAAGAATGTTACATCAATGGCCATTGGTAGCATTCTCGTATAGGCGCCATCTAGCGGATGACCTCTAGGGGAGCGCCATCTGAAAGAAAGTTGTTATCACATCAGTACAAACCATATGGAGACTAATATAATGTAATCATCTGATGATCATTACGGAACTACTCCTTCAAAATCAAATCACAAAGTTAGCTCAAAAATTAAGTTCAAACACTACTTTTCATGAAAAAGTTTGAAGCTTCTGTCATCTCAAAGACGCAGACTGTTAAAAAGATTGATGCAACAAACTCTCTGCACAATTCTTTCAAGTTATGTTATTCCATGTGTAAAAACTGTTTTAGTTTCTTGTGAAAACAAGTATGGTTACCATTATTACATCTGTTGTTGATCCATCAGACTGCAATGCATTCTCTCATCCACCAGCGAGACAGGAACACTCCTCTATGAAGCCAGGCAACCAGCGGTTGTCTTCTTGGTCATCGACGGATGGAAGTCACCAGTACGAACGCAGACGCCATTGATGTGCAGTTTTCATTGGACTCCGTACTTCACAGGCAGTTGGTTTCGCATTTCACCATTGCAGTAAATAAAAGACAAAAAATAGATACATTCAGAAAATGCACTTCCAAATAGAGTTATTCCATTTAGTTTGGGAATAGTTCAGGTCAACATAAATGTGGGTTTTGAGTTTTTCGATCATTTTATTCGTTAGGGTTTATTTCTTTGAATTTTTAGAGTCAAATATTTCTCATCAACTCGTTTGTCTGCATTTAGCAAATCGTAAAATAAATTGTAAATTTTTCGTTAAACTTTGATGAACACTTATGAACACATCAGAGGAAAGAAAGGAATGTTTAGGTTCTGTTAAGGGTTAAACTGCATGGTTTATTGAGCTAATTTTGTTTGGCCATTCAAAATAAGCCACATTAAGTTTTCAAAAGCACTTATTTTACGACTTAATACTTATGGACAGTAATAACTTATACTGTATTTACTTTCTTAAGTCGTCTTACCTGGAAACGTGCATCCTCAGACCATAAGACACCCTCGTCCTCCTTCCATGATCCTTGGTAGCCATTATCCTTGTGACATCACCTATATATGGAGAATCATTCAACAACTGCATCAGTTTAACTAATCTTTTTATAGTAGTGCTTTTCCATAACTTTTAAAATTTTGCGGTTTGTGGTTTTAACTATTGGCTGGTCAATTTTGTGGTTTATATTTTTAGAAATCTTTTATGCTCTTTGGTTATTTTTGCTCTTGTTTGCAGCTTTTTTTGATGTGTACAGGGCCTTGGGGTCCAGTCATGGATGTAAGGCGCTTTATAAGCGTTGTGTATTATTATTATTATTATTATTATTATTATTATTATTATTATTATTATTATTATTATTATTATTATTATTATTATTATTATTATTATTATTATTATTATTATTATTATTATTATTATTATTATTATTATTATTATTATTATTATTATTATTTTTATTATTATTATTATTATTATAAAATTATTATTATCACTAAGTTAGTTCAAAATTGAGTTCAGTTGCTGCTTTTCAGCAACAAGTTTGAACTATTTATGTCATCTCAAAGATATCGATTGTTGTAAAAAGATTGACGCAACAAACTTTCTGCGCAATCCTTTAAAGTTATGTTATTACATGTGTAAAGTCTGTTTTAGTTTCCTGTCAAAACAAACATAGTTGCCATTATTACATCTGTTGTTGATCCATTAGACTGCAATGCATTCTCTCATCCACCAGGGAGACAGGAACACTCCTCTATGAAGCCAGGCAACCAGTGGTTGTCTTCTAGGTCATCGGCGGATGGACGTCACCAGCACAAACGCATACGCCAAATATTTCTCATCAACTCGTTTGTCTGCATTTAGCAAATCGTAAAGAAAATTGTAAATTTTTCATTAAACTTTGATGAACACATCAGAGGAAAGACAGGAATGTTTAGGTTTTGTTAAGGGTTAAACTGCATGGTTTATTGAGCTAGTTTTGTTTGGGCATTCAAAATAAGCGACATTAAGTTTTCAAAAGCACTTTTTTATGACTTAATACTTATGGACAGTAATAACTTATACTGTTTTTTACTTTCTTAAGTCGTCTTACCTGGAAACTTGCATCCTCAGACCATAAGACACCCTCGTCCTCCTTCCATGATCCTTGGTAGCCATTATCCTTGTGACATCACCTGTATATGGAGAATCATTCAACAACTGCATCATTAAGTTAGTTCAAAAATTGAGTTCAGTCGCTGCTTTTCAACAACAAGTTTGAACTATTTATGTCATCTCAAAGACATCGATTGTTGTAAAAAGATTGACGCAACAAACTTTCTGCGCAATCCTTTAAAGGCAGTGGACACTATTGGTAATTACTCAAAATAATTATTAACATTAAACCTTTCTTGGTGACAAGTAATGGGGAGAGGTTGGTGGTATAAAACATTGTTAGAAACAGGTCCCTCCGAAGTGCCATAGTTTTGGAGAAAGAAGTAATTTTCTACGAATTTGATTTCGAGACCTCAAGTTTAGAACTTTAGGTCTCAAAATCAACCATCTAAACGCACACAACTTCGTGTGACAAGGGTGTTTTCTTCTTTCATTACTATCTCGCAACTTTGATGACCGATTGAGCTCAAATTTTCACAGGTTTGTTATTTTATGCGTATGTTGAGATACACCAACTGTGAAGGCTAGTCTTTGACAATTACCAATAGTGTCCACTGCCTTTAAAGTTATGTTATTACATGTGTAAAATCTGTTTTAGTTTCCTGTCAAAACAAATATAGTTGCCATTATTACATCTGTTGTTGATCCATTAGACTGCAATGCATTCTCTCATCCACCAGGGAGACAGGAACACTCCTCTATGAAGCCAGGCAACCAACGGTTGTCTTCTTGGTCATCTGCGGATGGAAGTCACCAGTACGAACGCAGACGCCATTGATGTGCAGTTTTCATTGGACTCCGTACTTCACAGGCAGTTGGTTTCGCATTTCACCATTGCAGTAAATAAAAGACAAAAAATAGATACATTCAGAATATGCACTTCCAAATAGAATTATTCCATTTAGTTTGGGAATAATTTAGGTCAACATATTAATGTGGGTTTGAGTTTTTCAATCATATTATTCGTTAGGGTTTATTTCTTTGAATTTTTAGCGTCAAATATTTCTCATCAACTTGTTTGTCTGCATTTAGCAAATCGTAAAATAAATTGTTAATATTTCGTTAAACTTTGATGAACACTTATGAACACATCAGAGGAAAGAAAAGAATGTTTAGGTTCTGTTAAAGGAACGTTACAGAATTGGTAAGAAACAAAAACCGTGAAGATCACAGATTTACATAAAACTTACATGGTGTAATGATGATGATAGTAGAAAGTATCCCTTGAAATATTTCTGTCTGAAATTTCATATTTGATGAGAAATAAATAATCTAATTTCGCGTTTGGAGTTTATCGCTCAAGAGCGTTTTATTCATTTTTGTTTTGCCATCAATGCAATGCAAAATTTTTAATAGTTTTTTTCACTATTCTCTCGTAACCCATATGGCCGATTGATCTCAAACTTCTACAGGTTTGTCAGTTTATATATATGGTGGATTACATAAAGTGCGTACACTGCCAGCAACTGTTTTACTAGCAAAACCAATTCTGTAATGTTCCTTAAAGGGTTAAACTGCATGGTTTTATTGAGCTAGTTTTGTTTGGCCATTCAAAATAAGCCACATTAAGTTTTCAAAAGCAGTTTTTTTACGACTTAATAATAATAATAAAGGAAACTTGTAATGCGCCATGTCTGTGACACTCCTGGCGCAGGAACCCTAACAAAGCTAACAACTGAAGGAACTAATTAATACTTATGGACAGTAATAACTTATACTGTATTTTACTTTCTTAAGTCGTCTTACCTGGAAACTTGCATCCTCAGACCATAAGACACCCTCGTCCTCCTTCCATGATCCTTGGTAGCCATTATCCTTGTGACATCACCTGTATATGGAGAATCATTCAACAACTACATCACTAAGTTAGTTCAAAAGTTGAGTTCAGTCGCTGCTTTTCAGCAACAAGTTTGAACTATTCATGTCATCTCAAAGACATCGATTGTTTTAGAAAGATTGACGCAACAAAGTTTCTGCGCAATCCTTTAAAGTTATGTTATTACATGTGTAAAATCTGTTTTAGTTTCATGTCAAAACAAATATAGTTGCCATTATTACATCTGTTGTTGATCCATCAGACTGCAATGCGTTCTCTCATCCACCAGGGAGACAGGAACACAGGAACACTCCTCTATGAAGCCAGGCAACCAGCGGTTGTCTTCTTGGTCATCGGCGGATGGACGTCACCAGCACGAACGCAGACGGTATTGATGTGCAGTTTTCATTGGACTCCGTACTTCACAGGTAGTTGGTTTCGCATTTCACCATTGCAGTAAATAAAAGACAAAAAATAGATACATTCAGACAGTAATAACTTATACTGTATTTTACTTTCTTAAGTCATCTTACCTGGAAACTTGCATCCTCAGACCATAAGACATCCTCGTCCTCCTTCCATGATCCTTGGTAGCCATTGTCCTTGTGACATCACCTGTATATGGAGAATCATTCAATAACTGCATTCAAACCACAAAATTAGCTCAATCATTGAGTTAATGTAACATGACATCATCAGATATAAACAAAAATGTGTCTGTACATTCCCAAGTAGAATTTCTGTGTCAGTCAAATTAACTCAGATGTAATGCCCTTTGGATTGAATGATCAGAGTTTCAAAATGAAATGAACAATTTATGTACAACAATTTATCGACCATGTATTTCAAAATATGATGATATCCACTATTGTTTTATTTCTATAAAAATTTTTTTTGGGCATCAGACATAATGGCATTTTACACCATTACAATATGAAGTCAGAGACCCTTCCCCCAGAAACAATTTTATTGAAAAATAGTGAATCCCCAAGCTCAATTTGACCTTTGCAGGAGCCCCTCTTTAACATAAATTAACAAATTATCATCATTTCAGGAAAATTCTTTACAAATTATGGTCCTGAATGAAATTCCAAAGTATTAACATCATGAAAATAAACTTACCCTCAGGTTGTATTCCTGAACTTTTAAATTAGTATCGTTCCTCACAGCATACCTCCGCTCACCACAGCTGAAGAACATGAAACATAAAAGACGTTGAAGGGCTTCAAACAAAATGGCATTTTACACCATTATAATATGAAGTCAGAGACCCTCCCCAAAAAACAAAAAAAAAGAACTCAACAATTTTCATATCAATTTGAAAAGTTGTGAAGCGCAAAACTCAATTTGATATTTTTCTTTGCAGGAGGCTCTCTTTTAAGCAATAGCACATCATCGATAAAACAGTATTGTCCAAAGACCCACACTTCGTGTATCACAACTTGTACACAAACCTGTGAAAATTTAGGCTCAATCGGTCATCAGAGTCGGGAAAAAATAACGGGAAAAAAATGTGTTTATAATAAATCAGTTGTTCTCGATATTGAGAATTGATAATTGTATTAATGTCTTCTCAAAAAGTAAAGCATTTCATGGAATAATATTTCACAGGGAAGTCTTTAACCATTACCTTCTGTAAACCCTGTGAGTTATTTTTAAATCTGTGAACTTTAATTTGTTGTTCTGTTCAGAAAGTGTTCATTGGCTATAACAAAAATTAACAACATATCATCATTTCAGGATTTTTTGTTTACAATTTTGGTCCTGCATGAACTTCCAAACTATAAACATCCTGAACATAAACTTACCTTCAGGTTCTATTCCTGAACTTTAAAATGTGTAAGTGTTGTTTTCCTCACAGCAACCTCCGCTCACCACAGCTCCAATGAAGTCTTCATGGCCCTGGAATGACTGGTGCAGTTTCCATTGGACTCCATATTGCGTATTCCAATGGCAGTTGGTTACGCATTTCACCATTGCAGTAAATAAAGAACAGAAAACACATACATTCAGAAAATGCACCTCCAAACAGAATTATTCCATTTAGTTTGGGAATATTTCAGGTGCATATAAATGGTGTGAGTGGTTGTTACATGACAAGTGACTGATAACGGATGGTGTGGAGTTATAGATGGGGTACGTTCTCGCTGTCGTTGAACGAACCCCTGATTGTTAAGATGTAACATGCAAGCATGGAAATGAGCTTAGTAGATTTTAAAGTGATGGTGTAGATGGGAGTGAGCTTGTTATTCATGCAGTTTGGTGCAGGTTTGATGTTAGAGTGAATAAATGGTGATAATAATATACCTTTAGGATGGACGTAATCCCTCTGTGCCGTAATACCACGGGATTACAGTGTTGCAGGGTCTGTCATGAGAGAGCATGTAGATGAGAAGGACTCCATCCCAGGTTCTCAATCTCAGTCACTGCATGTTGGGAAACAAAGATAACATTCTATAAGTTGTGAAACATGTTTGACAACATCAGAGTAAAAGATGGTAGCTCCAGGGGTTAGAGAGTAGTTTTAGAACGAGGGGCAAGGTGCTAAATAAAGTACTTGAACGAGACTGAATGCATTGGAATACCATTTACATGTAAACTTGCTTATAATGCGTTTGACATGTAATTGTATTTTTGGTGCATTTACATTTCTTGTTTTCCTGTCGTTATCATTCACAAAAACTACTAAGCATGTAGAGTGAATTTCTCAAGAACTACAGCACCTCAGATAGTAATATTTTTAGGAAAGCTTTACACAATCATTATCTTTGGTGTAAGTTAAATGTAAATCTGCGGACATTGTCTTTTGTGTTACCAAAAGTATCCAAATGCTTTAATTTTTAAACAGAAGTAAAGATCACACACTTTGTGTAAGCTAGGGTCTTTCACAGGGTGCAAAGATCTTGCATGTAGCAACTACGGTTCTCCAGATATACTTTTTTGTAAACAATTAAACATTGATTTAAAGTTATGACGTCATCTTATTCCAAAACTTGTATTGCCACACTGAGGTCTAAGTACATGGGTAAGTTCAAAGTGAAACCCTAGCCTTTTTGGATCACAAACTAAGCGCTTGAATCCAGAATCCATAACCATCCATATACTATAAAAAAAACATGTGTAGGCTTCTAACGAAATTTGTCTCATTAACATTATTTTTAAGAGTGACCACTTACTGTTTAACTTTTTTTTATTAACCAGTCTTAAAAAGATCGGGTTTCAAAGAAGTTTGACAAAGATCGGTTTCCCTTAAGCAGCCCATTCCACATGCAGGATTGTAAATGAATGATCGCTGGGGAGTATTTGGTTTTGGCAAAGTTGTTGCTGTAAATTAAAAGATATCACACCAGACAATATCCACTGTGAAACCATCCGAAATCTCATTAAACGCAGGAATTGGCTGAAATTTAATAGTTTCTCTTTTATGAACCATCCAATTCACCTTGGGGCATTTTTTCTTCACCTGGGCTCTGTGACTTTCACTTTAGTTTCAAGGAATGCTCCCCATCCAAGCCCAGACCTTTTAAATTGTTGACTAATTCTCTGAAATGTAATTTCACACTTCCCCAATTCCATGGCCTCATTTGCTCATGCTATGTCATGCTCTACTCCAAATGTAAACAAGCACAGTATGTTGGACACCGCTGGACCATAGAGCTAGGACCCTAGCTCTATGGTGGACACAGTACTGCTGATCTTAAACAAGGTGAAGGCTGACCAATAAACCACTTATCACGCAGGTTGACTTCCTCTCATTAAACAGTAATCTATCTGGCTGTGTTCATGATAGCCTTAGGAGGGTTTGGCAGTACAGCACAGTGAAAAAAATTTAAAACTAAGGTTATGGCTAGTTAGAAGAGAACTCCATGAAAACAAGGTCAAAAGGGATTGTAAAAGACAATTTCAAGGAGAATGATGAACTAGAAGAAGATTACATAGTGAGAGCATGTCAACCGCAGAGTTTCTGTACAGTGTTTTTACTTAATACATGGAGGTATGCATTAGCCCACAAAGATAACCTGGAGTTGTAGAAGAGTAGTGGCCGAGCAGTACTGTTAAGAGCACCAAATTCAAACTCTGGTGTTTCTGATCAGCAGAGTGTGGGTTCGAACCCCCAGCCGTGCCACTTGTGTCCTTAAGCAGACACTTAACCATTGCTTAGTCCTTCGGATGGGACGTTAAAGGCAGTGGACACTATTGGTAATTACTCAAAATAACTATTACCATAAAACCCTTCTTGGTGACGAGTAACGGGGAGAGGTAATGGAAGTGCCATAGTTTTCAAGAAAGAAGTAATTTTCCAGGAATTTGATTTGGAGAGCTAAGATTTAGAACTTGAGGTCTCGAAATCAACCATAAAACAGACATAACTTCGTGTGACAACGGTGTGTTTTTTCTTTCATTATTATCTCGCAAGTTCGATGACCGTTTGAGCTCAAATTTTCACCAGTTTGTTATTTTATGCATTTGTTGAGATACACCACCTGTGAAGGCTAGTCTTTGACAGTTACCAATAGCGTCCACTGCCTTAAAGAATCGTATTGTATTTACTATAGACAAGAGACACAATTTTTTAATCCAATGTTATGCTCAAAAAGTAAAGTGGATGGAATTTGTGTATCAATGTTTGGACTATTATCAGGCAGGCTACAATAGACCTAGTAAACTTCAAATAAATAGATGTTAAATTGAAGGAAAAAACAGATGAGGCAGACACTATAAGAAACTTAGTCTAAAACCTGAAACAATTCAACGAGGGGGGAGGCATCTATGTTAACTAACGAGGGTGAAAATTGGGTGAGCATTTGTTTGCAATTTCTTTTGTGCAGGGATAATTTTCTGGACCAGCGCGACTGAGCTCACTGTGAGAACAAACAACATAGAGACATGGTTGCAAATAGACTAATTGCCAGATCCAGTTATAAATAAGAATTCCAGGAGTGTGAAGGGCAACACGCTTCCTAGCCCACCTTGTAGAGCTGTAAATGGCACTCTTTTAACATCAGTCTCATCACTGTAATGGCGACTGTGATGAGCCCCATGTTAAAAGAGAGCCATTTACAGCTAAACAAGGTGGGCAAAATGTTTCCATTATAGATTTAGAGGTTCGAGGCGACCATTGATAATATAGCTAGGTAGCAGAATCTAATTGTAGTCATACCCTCCACGGTCCTGTTTTCAGGGTATTTTGGCTTTTTCTTTGAATTGGAAATAAATTATGATGTGCTAATTACCTTCATTTGTTTATAAGAAGTATGCTAACACATATTAAAACTTGGTGGATATTGAAATTTTCACACAACACACCAATCTTCGATGACTTCAACAGGCGTCCCATTTTGTTTAGTTTGAGGCAAACGAGAAAGTATGGTTTCCTGGTGAAGCCATACGTGGAAGACAAATTTGCAGTGACAACAAGTGTTCTATGAGACTTTGTGTGACTCTATAGCCAGCAAGTTTCTTCATTTTATTCAAAATATTTTGTATGACATTCTAAAAATGACCATGATAATTTGAAAAAAATTTAAACAAAAACAATTAATAAAAAGTGTGAACAATTATTGGCTTTCAATTCTGACTTGTATTTATTTTTTGTGTTATTTTGTCTCCTTAATATTTATAGTAAAACATATAAATAAATAGTGATAATTGAATCACCAAGCAAATGTTTAATTTTTAATATTAATGAGGGTAATACAAAATTCTCCAAAGAAAATGATATAGGCACATGGCTTATTTAAGTCTCTGTATTTATTTCACAGAATGCTCAGCAGAATATTCAGTCACAAGATCTGATCATCGTGAAATGTAAGTTAAAAAGTGTTTGAGAAAACTTTTCCGGAGGGCAATTTTTTGGTACATGGTCCAACATTGTGACCAATTTTTGTACCTTGTAAAAAGTTGTAGAAACGCCTAAATTACTAAAACTTCTTGCATTTGCAAGTGCAACTAACCAGTGGAGCCTTACATGGTTCTAAGTTTTGGTCAAGGGATAGGAGACTCTTTGCTTGGCAAGTCAAACCATGGTCAAACCACAAACTATTTATTTAGAGACTGTTTTTACATCAAGCACGAGAGGTAACAGATTTGCCGCGATTATAGGGACACCTTGAAAACAGGACGTCCTACGATACGAGAAGAAGCATTTACATGTACACGGCGAACACAGCATTTACTAACGTAGCACAGCATAGCACATGGTGCACAGGAAAACAAGGCAAAATACTCCCATAAATATAAAATAATATCTAACTAACTTCAGTCATCTACCTTACTTTAAAAAGTTACCATCCGCATCCTGCCACAACCACCCTTACCGTAGCTTAGCGTTGAGTCAACTGGCCAACCACGCTGCCAGAGTTTTAACAAAAGTGAAAGAAATCTGAACGGAAATTTCCACTGAATCACGTGCTTACAGAAAAGAAAAAGAACTTACGTAATACTTTTACAACTGGGTAAATCATCAAAACAAAGGCTCATAGTCGAGGGGTAGAAAACTCCACATGATAACAACAAACAAAAGCTGGGCCCGAAGAAATGCATGCTGTATTTATGAATGATTTCAATAGATGGATACTAATAGCTTGCATTTCATGGGCTTTTACTTTCCGTGTTCTGATTGGTCTGCTCTGTGACGTAGTATGTCGCCTACACATCCAGGGGTCAATTTCATGAATACTGCTCAGCAGGTTTGTCTGATTCTGATTGGATGGCCATGGATCCTCATTTTTGTCACAAATTCTTAATGGGATTTCGTGTGTTAAATGCCCTCCATTAAGAACTATACAGGTAAAAATACCAAGATCTGGTTGGTCAACCGCTCTCGAGGCCTCGAGCTTGGATCCTCATTTTGTCACAAAACTCTTAATGGGATAACGTGTAGTAAATGCTCTTCATTAAGAACTGTGCAGGTAAAAATACCAAGATCTGATTGGTCGACAGCTCTCGAGCTTGGATCCTCATTTTGTCACAAAACTCTTAATGGGATAACGTGTAGTAAATGCTCTTCATTAAGAACTGTGCAGGTAAAAATACCAAGATCTGATTGGTCGACAGCTCCCGAGCTTGGATCCTTGTTTTGTCACAAAATTCTTAATGGGATTTCGTGTGTTAAATGCCCTCCATTAAGAACTGTGCAGGTAAAAATACCAAGATCTGATTGGTCAACCGCTCTCGAGCTTGGATCCTTGTTTTGTCACAAAATTCTTAATGGGATTTCGTGCTGCAGGAAAAAATACCAAGATCTGATTGGTCGACAGCTCCCGAGCTTGGATCCTTGTTTTGTCACAAAATTCTTAATGGGATTTCGTGTGTTAAATGCCCTCCATTAAGAACTGTGCAGGTAAAAATACCAAGATCTGATTGGTCAACCGCTCTCGAGCGTGGATCCTAATTTTTTTCACAAAATTCTTAATGGGATTTCGTGCTGCAGGAAAAAATACCAAGATCTGATTGGTCGACAGCTCTCGAGGTTGGTTTCCTTGTTTTATCACAAAATTGCCAAAGTGATTTCATGCGTGAAGTAAGGGGTGCGTGTGTGTGTGGGGGGGGGGGGGGGGGTCAGAGAGTTGACCTCTGTCCCCACTTGTGGGTTAATTTTTTTTGAAAAAGATATAGCAAGACGACCAAGTGGGGTTGGAATAGTAAACGAGATATAATACTTCTTAATTTTGTATTGATATGATTGTTTTATGTGGGTTAGTTTTTAACACTGTTACTAGTTAGTTGTGGGTAACAAATAAATCAATTGGTGCAAGAATGTTGGCCTACTTTAAGCACAGACTCATACTTTGGCATTTTGCCGCCGCCTATTGTCCGGCCCGCAAATGTTTCAAAGAACCTTTAAGTGGTCTAGTCCCTCAATATTCTTCTATAAATTTCGTTTCCTAGAATGTTGAGGACTCATCCAGCATTTATTTCGAGCGGTATTTTTCCAGTGGGAATAATATTCGATACTGAAGTCTTCAGAAAGAAGCACACTTCTTGTTTTCTCCTTTTTTCAAAAAATTGCAGATTCTCCTGACTACTTTTAACACTTTTTAAATAGCATATGAACCAATCGAAGCAAACCAAATAGAGCATAGTTATTAATAAGTAAAGGGTCGTACAGCTAAGATTTGCAGTAACAATCCGCTGCATGTTATACTGAAATATTCAGCCCTGGGGCCACAAAGCAAAAGTGGCTCCCTAAAGAAGCTAAAGACAGGTACAAAAAAGCAGGTTAATTTTATTCCAAAGAATGGTTAGTTGTAGGGTGATATCTAATGAATGCCGCCATCTACAATGCACTTTTGGTGGATGAAAATCCTATAACGCCCTCTATCAATAGAAATGGTCAGGATAAATAAAACAACTTGAAACATTCCGCCCTCAAATTAAAGGCATTTTCGGTTAATCAAATTGGGATTCATGCCCAGCTAAATAACTTAACTGAACCTCTCAGAGGTCGTACTTAGCAACAACATTTTATATAAAGCGCTTTTCACACCCAAAGGGTGTAGCAAAGCGCTTCTAATATTATACCCATGGTCACTGTGGGCCGCTTATTCAGTCCTTACATCTCAGCACCCTGAGGAGTATACAGCCTGTGCAACTATGCGCTAATGCACTAAATCAATTACTAGAACCATCTCTGCCTGCCACATCATGTAACCATTAACCCCTGGGGAGAGAGAAGCAACTACAGTTAAGTTGCTTACTCAGGGACACAAGTGTAACGACCGGGACTTGAACCCACACTTGGCCATAACATCTAAAAAAGAGTTCCATTGCACCTGACATTTTAAATAAGCAAAATTATAGACTTGATAGCCGCATGGCCATAAACTTATCTGATAAAAAAGCAAGCTTGTGTTTGGTGACAGGTATTAAAATGCATCTGCTAAGCAAGCTTTGGTTGAGAGACAAACGAACTCATCTGCATTAGGGTAGAGGGACAGGTAAACTCATCCGATAAGCAAGCTTCAGTTGGACGACAGGTAAACGCATCTGCTAAGCAAGCTTTGGATGCGAGAAAGATGAGCTCATCTGCTAAGCAAGCTTGAGTTTGGGGACAGGTTAACAAAACTGATACACAAGCTTCGGAATGCATGAACAAGAAAACCTTTTTTTTACTGTTCAGATCAAGAAAATATAGTGGAATTCAATCATTATTTCGTAAACGTTGCATCAAAACACCATCGATACATTATTCTACAGACTAATAATTTGAACACAACAGACATTATGCAATGTCCTCAGGATAGTTGCAAAGAGGAAATAATTGCCATGCGAAACCGGTCTCTACTCTGGCATTATTCATGAGCATCGAAGTGTGTCATCAGATCGTTTCAGGCTACCATTCAAACTGTTCTTTCCAAAAAAGGGGGCATAATTTATCATGATCGTTTACTTTCACACGCACAGCTTGTTTTGAGAATGTTTTATTTGCAAAAGAGTCGAGCGCTATATAAAGAGCGCTTTCTTCAGAAATTTATTTACATCTGCCATGGTTTGTAGCGGTAAGTGCATTCTTTAGTGATTCACTTTTATTAATTAACACGATTTTGCAGGTGCCTATGCTGCCCTAGACTTGATTCAAGTCCCATTCTCGAGTGAGAGATCCCTAGAAATAGAATATCACGCCAACTTAATGAAACAACCCGTAGCGTACCAGTACATGCAGTGTGTGGTCTGATTAGTCTGTTCCTAATGACGTAGTTTGTCACTACTATAAACTTTCGCTAGACACCACGCCCATATACTGTGTGCCTCATGTTATCCTAGGAAAAAAATAAACAGTCAGCTGGCTGACCCCCCCCCCCCCCCCCGGAGTCCGCAAATGACAATTTTTGCCCAATATACGGCTAGCTTCAACCATGCTTCATTCAACAATCAAAGTTACACAACTGACGTACAAAACAAAACATTCCTTTTGGCTGATATAGGTGGATGTTTTTACTATTGACATCTAATACATACATAAGTAAGTGATACTTTTACTTACATTTACATTGTTTACAGAGTTGTTTGTTTTATATAGGATTTGAGGCATTGCATGGTGAGGTATCAATGTATATTTGGTTTGCGGTAACACCATGTTTGTATCTACTTGCCAGGTAGAGTTGTTCTTAGGGAACTGTCTTGCTTTATTCTGCTGCCGTGCCAAGACAGTTCCCTAAGAACAACTCTACCTGGCAAGTAGATACACACATGGTGTTACCGCAAACCAAATATACGTAGAGAGAATACGTGTACATTTCGCTTTATGCATGAATGAAACCATTGATCAACTTTTAAATTCTCCATACCCTCTCAGCTAAATAATTATTTCGGAAACTGGCATCTGCAAAAGCCTGATTTATTCAATCTCGGCCAGCGCTCGGGGTTGGGTATTGTCGTTGACGGGTATACGCCTTTCTTAATTATCGTTTAGCTTCCCTGGGTCAACCCCGGTGTGTGGCGGTTTTTTTTACAGGACGAACGTGGGTAATTATCTGCACACGTTTGTCCTGGAAAAAAAACACGCCACACACCGGGGTCGACCCAGGGGAGCTAAACGAACGCACCCTATATGCATGAGGTATTTGGGGTAAGAATTATGACGTCATGCATAAATATTAAGAGAGGCGTTTCAAGTGACGTCACAAACATTTAAGTAGGCCTACCGATAATAAGACCTTTGAATTTTTAGAAGAAAAAGGTTTGCTGATGGGCGGCCCCTTTGCAAAAGTAACTAACTGCCTGTGAAAAAAATCATGCGTTCTCCTTTAATCTATATTACGTCTTCGTAATGGATTTATTTATTTATTTATGTATATGCACGAATAATCTGCTTTGTGTGACATGAAGGCTCGGAAGGTTGGATGTGAGATTTATAACCAATGAACCAATCACAGCTTCCGTGGCTTGCATACTCATTTTCAGCAGTTGTTCTCTCATGTCGTTCTAAATGTTCATTTGCATTATTGTCCATGATGCACAAACCATGACCTCCCCTATAGAAAAAGTGCAGACTGAGTTACTATCTTCTTTGCTCTATGGTTTGACTCTTGACATCAAGTAAACCTAAGACATTGATTATTGAACTAAAGACCATTCCTCATCCAATCATGGAGGTAGAATCCAATTAAACCAACAGCTGTAACCTTGACCATGCGGTTTTCCATTCTTGGAAACGTTAACCCCATAGCTTTTACGATCATGTCGCCATGACGTGATTATGAAGGCCATGGTTTGTTTTGATAACGTGAGTGCGTACTAAACAATCAGTATTATTCAAACAAAGTTATCTCAGAGCATTTTGGTAGTTTGTACTGAAGGGCCACAGACGTTCATATAGAAGCTCTCTCGCTCTCTCGCTCCTATGACAATCACCATGGGTTGTCCACGTATTATTTTCCTCATCTCTTGTTTCCTTGTGTTTTCTCCAAGTGATGGAGCTTTCTCGTGGAATTCATGCCAAGGTACGTTCTGGGTTCTTGTGTTTTGGCATCTTTGTATCCTATTAGCAACCGTCAACACTATGAGTCATGCAACCTTCTAAAAGATTTGCATTATTCCGATCTTATTATTTCAGGCAAAAGAAAAATTGCACAAAAGTTATTGTAAAGTTTTGCAAATAACAGAAGCCATTGTAAAATTGAAAAATACGAGAGAGCATAACAAGTTTGCCCTTGTCTTGTCTTGTATTTTTGATTAACTTAAAACATTTTTCACTTATCTTTGGGAAATTTTCTACAAAGTACAGTGTCTATACTAAAGCTCACCATTGTTAGAGCGGGCAAAGAGACAGACCGACCAAACAATAGCATTAACTGTTGCCGAGGTTAACAAACTTTAACAAGTGAATTTGCTTGTTGTGTTCAGTGCAATCAACAATTATTTTAAAAATTACCTCACGTGGGGGGGGGGGGGGGCATGATTCTTTTCGCTATCTTGGTAATTTTTTTGTAAAAACAGTTTAAAGCGTTTATTGTTACAAAACAACAATTCTTTCAGATTTTCCAGTGAACGCGCCTTTACAAGTTCGCAGGCTTTCCATTCTACCGGATCCAGTTGCAATCAACGATTGGGCATCAATAGATTTTGATATAGAGCTGACTAGAAACTTCACAAAACCCCTACAGGTTTCTCTCTCTATCAAGAAGATCGTCAAAGTGTTATGGGTGTGGACTACCGAAATAAACGTTCCTTGTGTATCGCAGATGGGAAGCTGGTAGGAAGCAATTCATTAATCATTCCATTATTGACATTATTGTTTTATTTATAAAGAATGGTTCAGGGGTGGCAATAGTTCATTACATACGTTCCCGTGATAGTCCCAACTGTAAAACAATTTTACATTAACAAAAGATGTAAAGAGAACTGTCCCTCATCAGCATGAATAACTTGGAGGATGAATCGTTAGCCTTTGAAATTAAAGATTTGATTTGTTGTCTTCTGTATCAGTACCTATGACGTATGTGATGAGTCCAGTGCTCTGCAGGCGGCCCACGGTTGCCCAAGTGAGTTTGCAACTAACGGTATACCATGTACATGTCCAATTCATTCTGGCGACTACCGGACGTCATCCGGCCCACTCCGTATCTATCTGGACACATCAGAAGTTCCCGCGTTGTTGGAAAGTTTCTTACATGTAAGTCAGTGATAAGTTATTTTATTTAATTTATTATACCAGACGCCTTCGATCTACGAAATGAAATGAGGGTCCGTGTTCAACTATAAGAGGGTCGGAATGAAGTGAGGGTCCGCCCAAACTATTAGAGGGTCGGAATAAAGTGGGGTCAAGATCCAACTTGAACATTAGAGGGTCAGAATGAAGAAGGAGTTTGGATCACACGTGAACACTCTACGGTCAAAATTAAGTAGGAGTCTGCATGGATCACACGTACTTGCACATAGAGGGTCAGAATATAATAAAGTGGAGTTCGAATCACACTTGGACATTAGAGGGTCAGAATGAAGAAGGAGTTTGGATCCTGCGTGAATATTTTATTTTGTTATTACGAAATTGGTAGTTTTGGTTTTCATCTGTGACGATTTGTAAAGTGCTGTCTCTGTTTTATTTTGTCAACCTATTGTTTCTCTTTGTGTAGGGTAAATACCGTACTGTCTTACGACTGATGGACGGTCTTGGCGACGTTGGATGCGTGGAGTACCTCAATACCATTGGCTCATAAAGAACCGTTTGGCTCATAGAGTCAAACTGAATAGATGGATACGAGTAAAGCATGCTTTGGGGTCTGGGGACCGCACCATTATAACGTAGGCCTACTCAAAGGGGGACAATTAACTCCGTGTAGCTATGCCTACATACCATCAAATTGTAAAATAAATGGCGTAATTAAAACCTTGTTGACTATTCTAAATTTTGTGAATATAAACAACACTTGGGAAAACCTGTATGTTTCACAGAACAACCTTTCAGTTGTTACACCCCCTTGTAATTGTTTGAAAAAAATTGCCCCCCTCCTCCAATTCTGGTTTTAAAAATACAAACGAATATTTTGGGTTGTGGTTTTCCCTGGTGAGCTGGTATGTAGTATACCAGCGGTACCGGTGGTACCTGGTGAGCTCGTTAACGAAGCATTTGTCCCTGGCCTGAACGACCCCTCAGTATATACTGCACCTTGGAAACAGAAGTGGGAATCATCAGTTGCTGGCAACTTCGTCCTTCTATAAGATGATGAAAAGGAAGAAAGTCAAACCAAAGCTGACATAAAACATTTGATGTATGTTAAACATCATTCAAAAATGCCGAGCAACGTTCTGAATGGACGAGCAAGTGTGGATAGAGCCGAAGGGTGGTATTTTCGTAACGAATGTATTACAGTAGATTGTAGATTCGTATGCGAATCTACAGATAATTGAATTATAATAAAGGTATTTGCTAATTATATAGTTTAAAACCTTTTACCACTTTGCCGTCTATCTAATTTGTTTCTTGGGCGCTTGGAGGTAGGTTGGTAAAATGTCGGGGCAGTGGTCCTAAGTTGTTACATTGTGAGTTGTTATAATTGCTGTGCTTTCGGACAGAATCTTTAATATAAGAAAGATTGGTGTTTGCAGATCATAGTAGATGAAAGATGGTGTTGTTATCCTGTAATTCAACCAAGGATGGATCAACTTAGAAATGGCCGCCTGCGCGCATGCCGGAGCGCGTATATAATTCGGCCAGTGCGCCCTCTAGTTCTTATACATGTATATACATGTAACTCTGTGACACGGACCCTTCATGTACACTATACAGGCATGCTGTGTACACGTCCGTACATGTATTTTGTATACAGTCTAGTGTTGTTTACATTACACTGCCATTATTTTGTGTGCATCACACTATATGATGCGCAATAAAGATGGTGTATTATTGCTGCATACCGAGTTGTCGCAATGATTCGCGAAATGATCCCGACAAGAAACTATCATTTCATCGTTTCCCTGTGGAAACGAGTTTGAAAGATGAGTGGGTAGCTAAGATTGTGCAGAATACTGGACTCGACCTTGTGGTAAGTTGCTTTAGTTTTTTCGACACAGTGACAGTGTGTATACATAGCATACTCATACATACTGTAGCAATTATTAATATTATGCAATAGGGCCACCATGAACATGAGGCCATGGACTCTGCTGGAGATGAATAACCATACTATGGAACCAAAGTCCATTTAAGGCATAATGCTTGTCAAATCAGAGAAAGATTTCAAAATGACCATTTTAGTAGCCAACAACAGTAACATTGTGAAAATGTAAAATACCAAGAATTATTTAAATAGGATAGGAGCATGTCACTCCTATTCCTAATAAAAAGGAGAACATAACTTTGTTATCAATAACGATTAAATCCCCCTAAAAAAATTCTACAAAGTCAACTTGTGTCTTTTGTGACTTGTCCAGTAGTAACAATCAATACGCCTCTGTTATAGGGTCCTACTACTTGCCGTCAACTCGCCGTCAACTCACTTGCGCCGTCAACTCGCCGTCAACTCCACCAATATACATTTAAAATCCACAAAAGAAGCATAGAACTGTAAAGTATCAGCTCAAAGAGCATTCGCGTAAGTTTTAGGTCATATTTCGGAATAAAAATTGATTTTTTTTCTCGTGAAAAAAAATTCTCGAAGCCAAAAAACTGTCGGCCGCCATCTTGCTTTTTCACAATGATTAGTCTTGGCCCAAGATGTCAATGATTGGTACTTTTTTTTTATCAACACAAAGTTGTTTTTGTGAATGAATTTGTACCGAAAACCATGAGAAATATGTAGTTTAGCCCAGACTTAACACTTCCGTGCCCCCTTTTTATAGATTTTTCATGTAAATTTAATGAGTTGACGGCACGAAAATGAGTTGACGGCGAGTTGACGGCAAGTCGGCGAGTTGACGGCAAGTAGTAGGACCGCTGTTATATACTTATGCATGACGTCATAATTCTTACCCAAAATGAGGCTATGGGCGCACGTTCCCCCATCACTTGCAGTGGCTGCGCCCATCGCCTCGTTTTGAGTTAGCATTGTTGTGACGTACCTCATGCATAAATATTAAGAGAGGAGTATTATCATCAGTTGCAAGACATGCCAGAAAACAAACAGATTCCTCTGGCTGGACAACGGTAAAACATGTTATACATGATCCAACGGTTTTGGTTGTTGTTTAAATTGGTTTATTTGATAAAGTACCCATGGGGCCGGGCCCTGGGGGGTGGGGGGAGGGGTTGTAGATGCACCCACCAACATAATAACATGGAAGTGGCCTTTACTTGGGAGGTTTATATATTAGAAATATTAGTGGATGTAAATCCTTGGAGACCGTATTTGCAGAAAATTTACACAAAGGTAAAGCTCAAGAAAAATAGCAAAGGATAATTCAGTAACAATTCTTTGGTAATTACTTAGATTACTAATCCCTGCTTTACTTCTTTTCCACAGTTAAAAAAGCATACACGAGTTTGTTCCAAGCATTTTTTGAAATGTGACTTCATTAAAACTCTGAATGGACTACACAAACTGAAACCAGACGTAATACCAGCCAAGTTCCAACCATCTGGAAGAGTCAAATATCAGCGGTAAGCTCGATTGTCGTTTTAGCTCTAAAACACATTCTTACTTACATGCTTACATAGTGTCAAATAATGTTATAAGTTTAATTCCTAAAACTACAGATAGCATCTTTGTTTCATGATTTGAGAACAGTTTTACAAAGTTACAAAGACTTGGCAATCACCATGATTTGGTTCAATCACATTCAAGTAAATTTTTCTTTGGTCAACCTAACATTCTGCTAATTAGCTCAGTTTTTATTCATGCCACAGGCTGATGTAATTTTTATGCAAATTTTGAACATTTTGTAAACTGTTTTATTTGGATCAGATGATAAGAGTTGGAATTTATTTGCTCTGAATGATTATCAATACATTGTGGGAGGTGAATCAACCTATAAAGCAATCTTAATTTTTCTTTGTGATTGCAGACAAGAGCCTATAAAGAAAGCCAGTGTTGAACAATGTATGAACAATGGATCAACTGCAATTGTTGTGAAGACTGAGGACAATGAGGCACTCCTGGATCAACAAGTTAACAGCTACTCTGTCGAACCAGCTGACGACAGACTCCAAGATGCTCAAAATAACATCCAAGTCCTTGAAAGATATTGTGTTCACCTGACCAATCAGCTCTTCTGTTTGGAAAGGTTTTCTTATGACCCTAGAGCAATGGAATTCTACACCGGATTCTGTGACTATGCCACATTTAAAGCAGCTTTCTTGGCATTACAACCAACAGGAAGTATTTTCAGATGGTGGCAAGTCCAGCGATATTGTATTCATGAATTATGTTCAAGTGGGGAGGCTGTGCCAGGAGAGTCACTTCCATTCCTTAATCAATTCTTCATGTTAATGTGTCATCTGAGACAAGGCTTCTGTGAGCAGGATCTGGCCGTTAGATTCAACATATCATTAGAAACAGTCACTCGAATCTTGTTGACATGGATTAACTACCTGTACATTCCCCTAAGCTCATTGCGCATCTGGCCAACTCGGAAATCTATCAATGAAAACATGCCAGAGTGTCTGAAGATGACATTCCCAAGCACCAGAATTATTCTTACTACAACTAAAGTCATGGTACAAGAGTTTGATCCCAAAACACAACTATGTGTCTGCTCAACCTACAAGGGACTGGTGGGCATAAGTCCTTTTGGGGCCGTCACATTTGTCAGTGACTTGTACTCCGGATGCATCTCAGATATAGACTTGATGAAGTCATCAGGTATTCTTAAATTGTTATATAAACATGATACAATCATGGCACCAGATACATTCTTAGAAGAAGAAACCACAGACTTCCTTCTCCAGGAGGCGAAAGTAGTTGTACCTCCATTCTGGAAGAACAGACACAAATTTAAAACAGTAGAGTCACCAGAATCCAGAAATAATTCCCAGGTGAAGAGTTTTGTTGAGAGTGTGCTTCAGCATGTCCAGGGCTACCATATATTTGATTCTGTTATTCCATTAAGCTTAGCAGAATCTGCAAATAAACTGTGGGTTGTTTGTTCATTGCTTTCTAACTTCAAGCATAGTCTGCACTCTCCACAATCATAGGTCTTAACTCTGAAGTCGGGTTCAGTCTTTTATAAACCCCATCCTATTTTTAGTTTGCCTTAATTTTGGAATGCGAGAGAGCAATGCAAAACAAGACATTTTACTGGTTTTTGTTTTGTTTTCACTGTTATTCAGATGAGACACTAATATGATTAGTCAAAGAAATAACTGATCCACACGCAATCTCTACCATTCTTAAAGACCATGTAAATTTTATTGTAATAGTATTTGCATGTTGGGGAAATTAATATTATTACTAGTTTTACCAAACACCACAGTGTAACAACTAAAAACTTGGTGCATCCCCCACCCCAGTGCTGCAGTGTGTTCAGTTTACATTAATTCAATGGTCATCCTACTTGGGTGAGATTCAAACCCATGATGATCCCTGCATTCAACAAAATATGTTAATCTGAAATAAAAGGCTTGTAAAGAAACCTGGTATAAGTCCAATTAACACTTGCTGTTGACAGTTTTTCAAAAATGTCAAAATTTGCTTTGAGTGGCTTTATGCATGTTATTTTGATAAATGGCCTTTGGTCTTGATTCATTTTTGAGAAAATTATTTTCAAACAATGTCAACATTTCAGAGAAGAAAAATGTTGGAAATTTTTTGCAGTAAAATATTAAATGAAAATCAGCCTTAGAGATAAAACTCTAAGAATGATGTTGACACTGTCTGCTCAAAAAGTATTGAAGTAGTCTATTAGGGTAGCCAATGGCTGAATCGCAAAGTTAAGCTCCCTTATTTGTCAATCTGGTTAATTTTTATATTGTTCACCCTTTAAACCCAAATAACAATATTTAACAATGTACTTCCATTTCATTATTAAGTTATTTTTTTGTGTATAACAAGGATAGTGAAAAAGATTTGAATAATAAATAGTTCATATAATAACATTACTTCCGCATCAACAGCATGTCAGTACTTACAAACAGTGTGTTGGAAGAGTTATTCAAATGAGTTAAACAAAAGTAAGGTCAATTTCACAAGCTGAAATTAATAAAAATGCATGGACTGTTATTTCAACCAGCTCAACCTGCTTAATAACTCTAGCAGTCTAATAATATATCTGAATCAATTTTGTTTTTGTTGCTGGTTGGCTTATTTATTCAAGGGCTTTTCAATACATTTTCCCTGCTGCTTTGTCATCTTTGGACGTTAAAGTGACAGTTATTCTCGTCTACGTACCATCATGTACATCATCAAGTAACAAAAAGTTTTATTATTTGTGATCGCCTTGTAAACTTAAGTCCTGCAAGATTCCTTTGACACTCCCTGATGTTGCCATCCTTCTTGGATTGAAAACAAGGAATCAAAATATCATGCATGTTTTTCCCGTCAACGACCTTTTATAAGAATGTGCTAATAGCAGGGAGTCATCAACTTTTCCCTATCACTTTCATCAAGAAGATTCTGTTGACCTTCACTCTGTGCTAGTTTTGTCAATGTTCAAATTGTTTAAGATTTCCTTCACTCTGTGCTAGTTTGTCAATTTTCAAATCGTCCACTTCTTTTTCAAGACCTGAAGTGACTTTGTCTTTGATTGCCCTAGGAGCCTCATCTTTGAGTACAAGATTATTCACAGGTTCTTTATATTTAAGCTCATTTGTGTCTGGCCCAGCCTGGGGATTTTCTATGACTTTACTCGTCTCCAAGACCATCAAGGATGCTACCATCAGGGATGCTACCATTTGTTGCTATGGGACCTAATCTTTGAGTACAACAAGGTTATTCAAATTTTTGTTTAAATCTCATTTGTGTCTGGCCCAGCCTGGGGATTTTCTATGACTTCACTCATCTCCTAGACCATCAGGGATGCTACCATTTGTTGCTATGGGAACCTCATCTTTGAGTACAATAAGGTTATTCACAGGTTCTTTTATCTCATTTATATCTGACTCAGCCTGGGGATTTTCTATGACTTTACTCGGAATGTCTCTTTCCACACTTCCTCCATGACCAACCTGGATGTCACCGTTGGTTGCTACGTGAGTCTCGTCTTTAATTCCAGCATGAGTTTCTTGAGACACTAGACTTTTCTCCTCCATAGTCACCACATCTTTGGAATCGAAGGAAGTTTGCTCATCATCCTCCTCTGGTTTTAGTTGACATACTTGAGTTTTACAATCATCTTGTACATCATAGTCCTGTCTGGTTCCATTAGTCTCTGTGGCATTTAGGCAGGGTCCCTCTGATGCTATGCTCTGTGTTATGTTTGGTTCACCAATTTCAAAGAAGTCATTCTGGACAACATATCGCACACATTGTAAAATAATGTTGCGCTCATGTCGGATATCTGGAGCCAAAAGCTGATATAAGAGTGAAAAATAAACTTCTTCAAGTCAAAACCTTTTGCTAACAATGGATAAGTTTGATGTGCAACGTCAAGTCAACAAAATAAGCTACATGCAACATTTTCAATTTGATTCTTTGTTGATGTTTTATTGTTTTTAATTTTGACTAGACTTACCATTTCCAGTAGGTTAGGTCTTCGTCTCAGTTGCTCCTGTAAGCGTTGTTTCTCTTTCAATTGTTTGCCACATCTTGTACCTCGATTTGGCTTCCTATTTTTACCTTTGTTCTTCTGTTTATACTTATTGTGAAATCGTTCTTGATGGTTTGTTGGGCGATTTGTGGATGCATCCTGCTTATGTCTCTCTACTGCAGTCACTTCAGTCTCTTTAATACAAACAATTAAAAATAAAACATATTAAAGGACAGTTCATCAACATACATGTATACATCATGATAACAAAACTTATATAATACAGGGCAACCCTTCCACTGAATGTTGTTGTTTAACAATCTTATATTTTGAAGACAATGTTGTATGGCACTGTTTCTTAATTACCTTGGAGCATACAAAACAAACTGAAATAATTATCTTTAAGGAATGATGATAGGTAATACCAGTTTAGTGAAAAAAGGGTCCATTATTCAAATAACAGACTGTATCTCATCTGCTTTTGCTTAAGCTTCCTAAATTGTTTAACTTGCTTCTTTTTTTCTTCTATTTTTTATGGCGCTCCATAATCAATCAAGTTGGTACTTTCTTGACAGTGGACAAACTGGAATTAATGCAAACTTCCAAAAAGTGATACAAAACTGATTTGGAAAAATTGGTCCCCGTATCGACAGTGAATGATACAAATAGTCTTTAATCAGAATGAAACCTGTTTCAATCTCATTCCTACTAATGTTATCGAAGAGGGATGATTCTTTTGATTGAATGATGGAAATAATTATTGATATGATAATTACCTTGCTGTAATTCAGTCACTTCATCTTCACTGTCATCATATGCTAATGCAAGAGCTGCAAGAGAACCTGATGGAAGCTTAGCAGATTCAGTCTCAATCTTGGGCTTCAGATCACTCGAATCTATACAAGGAGTCAAAGTCAGCACCAAGAATAATCAATGAAAGCTAAAGTAGAAAATTATACAACTACATGTACATGTATCAAAACTCTTTCCAGAAAAGTGCTGATTCCAAGAAGCACCAGTGCGGTTTTGGCATTTCGAGCAGACACTCTGCTTGTCTTCAGGAAAAAGGTAAAAAATTCAACTTAACTACTCTGTCTTACATCGGAATATCTCAGCTACAGCTTTACAAAGTCTTCCTAGTCCATAATAACCTCAACCTTTATCTTTTGATTGACCGAGTACACTCCAAGGCCCAATTTCATAGAGCTGCTTAAACCAGAAAATATTGCTTAACAATGTTCTGGTAAGCAGGATACTAGTCACATATTCTACATGAACAGAGTAGTTTGGCTGATAACATTAATCTGGTAAGCATAATCGTGTTGTGCTTAGCTCCTTGTTGTACTTAAGCAGCTTAATGAAATTTGGGCCATGTTTGCTCTCATACAGACAATGGTACCTCATCCACTCAGTACTGAATCCTTCAAATTTAAGCCAAACTACAGAGAGTCAGTGTTGAATGAGATTTTGATTAACTGACCTGTCATATTTATCCTGGGCTTCTTTGCATCCATGCCCTGATCCATGGTTTGAACTTTGAGTTGATGCTTGCCTCGTTTATTTTTATGCTGTCTCATTTTGCTGCAACCAAATCAAATTTAAACCAACTTCATTTATCAACTAGTAATAATGACTGTATACTAGAAACAAAACAGTCTGAGTGTTTGCCATACAATGAACATTATACATGAAAGGATGAAGGAGTTAAGCTGGCCTCCCATCCATTAGCCAGCGAGCTGGCCTGAAACATTGATTCCTACCGCACTGAGTAGGGGATAGCACCTTAAACAAAGCTTCACTCATTTCTAATACAAACTTTTTTTCTAAAAGGATTTTGATACAATGTTGTTTTTGTTTTTAATTGAGGGAAAATAAATTAATAGCTTTTAGCCTTACCCAAAAAACTTGTTCTGAAGTGCAACTCCTTGCTCTTTGTTGTTTCGAGACATTTCTTCTTTCTTTGCAATGTTGGCGGCAGAAGGGTAGTTCCTGTACTCAACAAATAAGTTGGGAAAATAATTGCTTTATTGAGTTGAAAATTGACTTTAATGAATTTGTAAATATAAGTTCAACCTTCAATTTTATCCAGATGCAAGGTTGAAAAGCCTCTTTGAAGGACAACTTTCCAGAGAACAATCTTTAGTCAATTTCAATGAGGAGTGAATGAACACACTGAAGTGCGACTGAAGTATGTTTTCGGATTGAGTCATTTAAAATTTACAAAATCTGCTTTTAAACAGTTTTTTTTTTACATGCGTTGAATCAATAACTGATGACTCAATCCCCCAAACTGTAGCAAATTGATCTTGAGAGCTATGCTAACCTTTTCCTCTCCTCCCTCCATCTGGTAATCTCTTCTGAGGTATGTAACCAAGCAACCTTCTTGCTCCCTGGACCATGCTGCATCTTGACGTGGCTCTTGACAACCTTAAAGTGAGCTTCAAACCTACATCCTGGGTGACTGCACTGAAGTACAAAAAAGACACAACAGCAGATGATAAAAGATCAGAGCTATCATTGTTAAGGAAAGTTCCCAATTCAGTTTGGCGGATTATAGTTGTGCGGTTGTTTAGTTGTTAACAGTGTTCTTAGTAGAGAGCTGTTTCATTAGTCTTAAGAAAGCCGAGTAAGACCTACCTTTGTATGTTGCTTCAAGTGATCATCCAGTAACTCTTGAACTTTGAACCCTCGGTCACACACATCACAGTAATATGGAGTGGCATCAGAGGAAAGGCTCTGTTGTAAACAAAAATATTAAATGTAATTAAAGGCTGTCTCATATGTAAAAAAAACCCCATACATTTAGCCTAGAATGTTATCGCTAATTAGACTCCATTTTTATTCCAGCCTATCAATGTACACATTAACCATAATCTCATGTGCCACATTGTGTGTTAGCATGCCTGATACTTCATAGAGGCAACAAAGTCAATTGCCCCAATGCCCCCTGGTCCTTGACTTGCTTGCTCGTAACAAGCATACAGGCCTGTGTTACTGTTAGTATAAAATACTAACCTGTGCGGTTTTGTTGCCTTGGCCTTTCTGTTTAGGTCCTTTCTGATTACCAGGTCCTTTCTGATTATCAGGTCCTTTCTTCTTCAATCGTCTGTTTTTAGATTTCTTCTGATTTGAAAACTCATTCCCTTTGGAATTGTTTTGTTGATTTGTTCGACTTCTCTGACCAGTTTGATGGGAAGGGCCCTAAACAATGGTGGGACAAAAGAAATCATGTTACAATCTTTTAAGATAATTCACAAACCTTTTGTTTTATCTGTGTCCTAAAATATCTTGAAAGGTAATTAAACCATTTAGTGAGTCCAACATATTATTGGCATTATTTATTTTATTTAAAATATTTTTGTATGGGGCCGTGGCATTGGGTTAGCATGCATTCAGTAGTGACAAGTTTTAAGATCAGTGAGTAAGTCCAACAGATTTAATTTCAAAGTAGATCCAGTAACTGGGGCGCTGTACTCCCTTTTTTGAAATTTCGACATTCTCGGTCAGCAGTACGACCGAGAACGTCAAAATTCGAAAAAAAGAATTACGGCGCCCCAGTTACTGGGTCTAGCTCTAACCTGGTTCCTGCAGACCGTGGGGGAGTGGGGTGGAGGGGCACAACTGACACAACTTCCATTCCAGTCATGACAACAGTAAGAGCATGTATGATCATGTACTGTGAAATTGAAAAATAAAAAAATACTAACCCCCTGATGGGCCTGAGGAGCCTGCCCAACTTGTCCTTGTTGAGCATTCTTGCCTGGTTGCTGGCATGATGATGCCGGCCAAGACTCATAAGTTGTTATATCGGTTGTGAAGGTAGGACTAAATTGATTAAATTGCGACGTCGGACGGCACGGACGTACTTGACTAGTTCGTGTGTCAAACTGCATCGGTGGCCCCGGGCCTCCCATCCATGCGCCTCGGTGGCTGGGCGGTCTGAAGACGGTGCGTGGATTCGGAAATCTCATGAACGGAGGCGGTGGTCGCTGTCCGAACTGCAAGTTCTCTGTTCCAAACGAAGGAATGTCATGACCAGTTGGATTGCCCATTGGTGTCCCATGGAACACATGTCTTGGTGGCGGGTAAGGTGGGAAAGGGGGCCTTCCGGAATTTGGCTGAATTTGTTGACTGTTTTCCTGCTGTGGAAATCCTCGTGGTGGAAACGTGTACGCCATGTTTAAAGTTAACCTCGTTATACTACTCGCACGTGGGTACGAGGCTGATTATTTACATCGCCGTAAATGTAGGTCATCTATAGAGGGCGCCCTCGCATTTTACCCTGTCAGAGAGAGGAACGCAATGGCGGCGATCACCAGAGTTGATCATGCTTTTGAGCTCAGTTCGTATAGAGATCAGCATTTCAGGGTAAATTTAATTTGTATTTATTTATTTATTAATTACGTAAAACAATATATTGTCTCTACATAAACCAAGGTATTTTGAATACTGTGCACACGACATGATTAGAATGTGATTGATTGATGTTATAATATTAATATTAACTTATTTATATTTTATAATTCCAATAAAAAAGAATACGATCCTGATTCTGGTTGATTTCGCACAAAGACAACACAATGGACGGTTGAATGTGAGCTGTTTCCATCCTTTTCCTTCCAAAAGTGCCTTGCGACCATTGTGCAAGGCATTGAACAAGGCATTGTTAATATTAGCAATAATCCATATGGTACATACGGTGTTATCACTCAGGTTATGTAAGATTTTCATAAATCCAGCAACTGTATCAATCAGCACACATGTCAGCACAAACAACCAGTACTGTAGTGTTGCAAGTAGATTTCATCAAATGAAACCATAGAGCTACCTCCTTGCTTTATTAAACATGCTAAAATGCTGCATTTTTATCATTACTAGAATGGGGCTAGTGTAGTAGTAGTTTCTTCTTGGTTAATTTGATTTGTTTGTTTTGTTTTATAAAACAGGGTGCACTTGACCATCAAGAAAAGCTTTTAAAGAAGAGTACAACTTTGTACGTCGGCAATCTCTCCTTCTTCACTACAGAGGAACAAATCCATGAGCTTTTTTCAAAGTGTGGTGACCTGAAGCGAATCATCATGGGCCTTGACAAGGTCAAAAAGACGCCCTGTGGTTTCTGCTTTGTAGAGTATCCTTTGTTAGAAATTTAAAACGATCATGATTGAAAGAGTTTGCCTCTTGGCTCATATTATTGGAAAGTATTTTTTCCTTTTTACTAACACCTTTTTAAATGTTGATGCTCTCGTCGAATACGGCTTTATGAATAAAACCAAGATCCATGAAAATAGGTCAGTACAGTGGATTAACTACACAGCAATTTGCCGAGCCTTTGCCTGGAATTCTCAAATGTTAGAACATTTCAGAATTTATTCCTTAACAAGTTACTTATTCTAGATATTACACAAGAGAGGATGCTGCTAATGCTTTGAGATTTGTGAGTGGGACTCGTCTGGATGATCGCATCATTAGAACAGATTGGGATGCTGGATTTCTTGAAGGGAGGCAGTTTGGTAGAGGCAAGAGCGGAGGACAGGTATGTCAATGTTACTCACTGAAGTGTGGAGTTCAAAAAGGTCATCTAAATCTAACAATTCATATTTTTATATTATATTGTAAGTTTGTAATAAATAAATAAATACGGACCAAAACTGAGGAACTGGACGAAAATTGAGATTGAAAGGCAAACCCAAATAATGAAGATATAATTTCTCTACATAATTGTTTTGTTTTTCTTTTAGGTGAGGGATGAGTATAGGACAGATTTTGACAGTGACCGAGGAGGCTACGGGAAAGCAGCTTTAAGACAGCTACAAACCCTTGACCAGAATATGTTCTGAGAAACTGTTTTTTATAGCGTAAAGAGATGATACAACATTTCACTGTTGAAGACAAGAGACTGTCATTATGTCTGTGTTTTCGAAAAAATGCAGATGACCTTATACCGCTGAATATACCTGAAGTTTTATTTCTGAAATTTCTCATTTTGAAAATATGAATAAATGTCCAGTTGTAATTTTAACAGGGTATGTATTCATAATTTTTAGGAATGGATGCGAAAAGTTGAACTCTAACTAATAGCCAAACAATCTTTTGAAGGAAAGTTTAATTGATAATTATTGTGTAAACCTCTGGATCTTATTAGTGTTTTCTTTCTGATGTCATAAATGCAGCAGAAAGCATATCATTAGAACAACAATGAACAATTCTGTTTTACTTTATTTTACTGAGAACTGTGTGACATGTGATTAAAGTGATGCTTTTTAATTTTAAAGCTATAAAAATGAGGTATTATTTTCAGTATTTGTTTTGCCTGGGAGAAAGGTATGCCGTTTTGGTTTTTGTAAGAGTTAGTTCATTTCTACCCATAATAATTAACACATGAAAAGTGAATTCATTGATACTCATTTTCCACTAAGCTTTTATTTTAATGGTTGTAATGTTCGTTATGTTGGACATGGTAGTTGTGTAACTTGTGTTTTACTTGTTTTGTAAATAAAGTATTGTGTGATAGCAGCATAGACTCTGTTGCAGTGATTTTGATGTACACTTTATGTAAGATGGAAATAGAAAACACATTTCTGAGGACATTATGGGTCTAAATTTAGAAGGATGTGTCTGTAATTCTTTTTGATGGGTGTCTATAATAGGATTTGTTTTAATTTGCATTCACAAATCAAGTTTTTATCACTACCTCCGTAGTAAAAAATATACAGCGTAAAGATTCTAAAAATGAACTAGCTGTTGCTGCAAAAAGAACTTATGGTTAAGCAAAAAATTATAGTTTGTCTGACGTTTCGATCCTAGCCGAGTCTTTCTCGAGTTCACTACACAATACATGCAATAGAAGTAGTCTTGATTGAAACCATGTTCCTTTTATTAGTCACCGGTAGAGGGCGCTACATCGCCTGTTTACGAGGCTGACTCGGAGGGACTGGGCAAGTCTACAGTATCTCTTATCACAAGTATTGTGCATACCGGCAAAGCAACAATCAAGACTTATAAGATACATAATGCATGCATATAATTCTAGTGTAACACAAACATTGAGATGGAAAGATATTAAAAGAGAGATAGGCAGAAATTACGCACACAAATGAACAACGAAGAATGATCGGGCGGTAGGGGGGGATAAATAGGGTAGGCCTACGTCCATTACTGTAAGTTGATGATCGAAATTTTACAAACGGGAAGTTTAGAGTGTATAAATCCTACCTCCATGGTAAAATACTCTATCTGTCTGTGAAAATAAAAATCATGTCAAAATTTGCGAGAATAAAACACACCGTGAAATTAATGGCGTCCTCTACACCCTTTTGTGTGTGGTTTTCTAAGAGCAAAGTACTACAAAATGCACTGCAATATTTGTCGTCCAAATCATACACAAGCTGAGCATAGTATTTTGATGCACTACAACTGTGCTGTATGCCCTCATTACGTTAATTAACAAAGGGTGACCATGACCTTCCATCAATGCCAAACAACCAAGCGGTTGCCAAGAGATGGTGACGTTTTAGTATTAACCTGTTGGGCTGCCATGACAACCTCTTCCATTTACCAATGGATTCAGTCACCTGATACAGGAGTGCCAACCCATACTACCATTACACAAGCCTTCATCAGGTCGTTTTTCCATTCATACCACCATTGCTCTATAAAATTAACAAAACCATAATATGTTATACTTTAACCTATCGGCATAAATCCTTCGTTTAGCTACACATAATTATTATGGTGTGAAGTGTTGTGGCCATTGACAAGCAAGACAGTCACACAAGCAAGACAGTTACAACATGGAATATATGTTTTTTTGAAAAGGTGACTTTAGTGAGTGCCAGTATTTCGAGGATTGCGGCTTGCAGGTATGAATAAAGTAAACGTTCATGTTTTCGCAAAATGTAAACGTTGTTTTCCCTACATTGGATTTGTCAAAACGTTAAGCCTCAGCTGGGACCTCATGCGATAAATAGCTGAACTTGTCTATTTATTTATTTATTCATTTATTTATTTATCTATTTACTATTTGTTGATTAATTTTTATTGTATATTTGCATTGCCGTTGCAACTGAATATCCCCGACTTGTCCCCACTCAAGGATGTCATGTTCCTGCCATGTAGATCTTACTCTGACTTTTAAAAATGTAAATGATTTTTTAGTGCCCTACTGTATCAAAAGTTATAACAATACATTTCCAGTGCAAACACATGCATACTATTGTTTATTTGCTCAGAGACTTCAGTATGGGTAGCGCTGCCAGTAAAAACAAACCACCAATCTTGGTAAAGGCAGCTGATGGAAATAAAGCAAACGGTGACACCCAAAAGACACCCCAGCAAGAAACCTCAAGAGATGTCCCCAACTTGCCGGCACCTCCAGTGAAGCCAACCCCCGCAGCCCCTGATCTGAACACCCCTCAAGAAGGGGTGCCGTCTGAGAAAGACACCAAAGACACGCCCACAGAACCATCTCCCGCTCATCAGCCAACCAACTCTACTAAACCAGCCCCCGCCCAGCAACCAACCATCTCTACTAAACCAGCCCCCGCCCAGCAACCAACCATCTCTACCGAACCATCCCCCGCCCAGCAACCAACCAACTCTACTGAAACATCCCCTGCCCAGCAACCAACTACTGAACCAAGTGCCTCTTCAACAACTCCTACCTCTGTTGAAATTAAAACAGACACCAAAGAGAAAAAGGAAATTCTACGCAAGTGTATTTCCTTTCTCGAAACTGCCACGAATACTGGAGGAAATACCGTCAAACACAACGCCGGTGAAAACGCGCAGAATGATGAGAAAACTGCGGACAAACGCGAGGCGTTTCGCCCGGAGTTTAGACGCTCCCTCGATGAACTTTACACAACTACTGACAACTACACCGACGAAACTGCACTTTCTAACTTATACAATATCTGTCTCATGAGCGATATGTACACAGATACAGAACCAGCAAATGAATTGCTTGAAATGATATATCCTGAACTCTTTGTGAAAATCTGGAAGGCCGTTTACCACAAAGATATCTACGAATCGAAGGAACGTCATCAGGACTATGTTGTCTTGAACCTGTTGAAGCAGGCAACCATCAATTTCACTCACGTGAATGAACGTTTATGTGCCTCCATGGGAAGTGAGAAATATGGAATAATTTCATTGCTGGTGGTGGAGTTTAAACATCCATTGATGTCTATGAGTATTCTTAAGAAGGGTGTGAGTAAAGCTTTGTGGGATTCTCCTCGTGAGACTCTGAAGAAGATGGTTAATATCCTTGCTAACATTGTAAGGAAGAATATTGATAGTAAACCTGTGTATCGTCAAGCCAACGCGGTAAAGCATCTCAAAGGTAAAGTTATATTATAGGCTTTAAGGCCCCTATATTAAGATAACAGTCAAACCATTGATTCACATGGATTTGAATTTTTAATTGCGAGTGTCTTTTATTTTCCATATTACAAAATTCCAAACGGCCAGCCGTTTTGAATTTTAAAGAGCCGCGGCCCTTTCAAATGTTTAAAAACCAACAAAATAAACAAACTTACTATGAAAACAAAACAACTTATTCCTCTAATGTTTACTTCCCCATTCACAGAGTTGCTGAGTTGCCATTTTTTGCTGATGCGCGCAAAGGCCCTCTTTACATTGGTATATCTTATCAACGAAGATGAAAACGAGGCTCTGAACCAAGGTGACGACAACATCAAGTTTGTTCTGAAGGTAAACAATGTGCCGTAACATGTTAATGTCCTGAAGGTAAACAATGTGCCGTAACATGGTAATGTCCTGAAGGTAAACAATGTGCCGTAACATGTTAATGTTCTGAAGGTAAACAATGTGCCGTAACATGTTAATGTTCTGAAGGTAAACAATGTGCCGTAACATGTTAATGTTCTGAAGGTAAACAATGTGCCGTAACTTGTTAATGTTCTGAAGGTAAACAATGTGCCGTAACATGTTAATGTTCTGAAGGTAAACAATGTGCCGTAACATGCTAATGTTCTGAAGGTAAACAATGTGCCGTAACTAATAAAAAGTTCTGAGGTGTGAGTATCGGTTTTCAATGAGCCGTAAATAACTTATGCAAAAAGTTGATACAAACTACAGCTTCCATCTTGTTTATTTGCCTATCAAGATTTTGGGGAAGTGTTTAGACGAGAAAGGTCATTATTCGAAACACTACACATTCTCAGCTGCAGTTGTCATGGATGGAATCGTCTACCTTGCTGCAAATGACTCCAATAAAGTTAAACTCGTTAAGGTGAGACCTTTTTACTTCATAGTAAATTCCACATTACTCCTCTTTGCAGATGAGACCGGGTTCTGTTTGGAACCTTGTAACTTGGTCATGTCTTTGAATAAAACAACATTCACTACAAAGGAACCAATCATGTTTGTCCTCAAAGCCTAATTTTGGTCCCTGGTTTGAATTAGAATAACACGATTGTATACCTGATCAGGACATGAGGCATACAAACCTCATCAATGCCATTGAGTTCACTTTTTTCTAACTGTCTTTTCCTGTATAATACAGCATGGTTTATTGCCAAAACTGATTCCGATGATGACGTCAAATTCCCTGGCTGAGAAACGCAGTGCTTCACGCGTCATCTGGAAGTTGGCTTTTCATGAAGACAATAAGACAACATTGAAGGAGAATGAAAAGCTCATAACAGGTTTGTCTTTATAGGTTCACGTGCAATAGTTTATGAGCATGGTCCCCTATGAACATTGACCTTGCCGAAGCCCTTTTAACCAAGGACATAATTCTCTGCAACACTAGCTTTAATATTATGTTTATTTTGTTTGAACACTAGTCTTGAAGGAACTAGCCCACAATGAACCAGATCAACATATCCTTAAGGCATGTAAAACGGTGTTATGGATGCTCGACGTTGAAGACGGCAGCAACAGTTGCCGACCAAAGACGGCTAAAAAGCAACGTCCCAAGACTGCCAATAAGGACGGAACGGTAAGACCAACCTTCGTTAGTCTTATCCCCCAGCATTATGACATGTCAATTACACAAGTCCACGCGTTTCACCATTTAGACAACACAACGCCCATCCCCTCATTACACCAATGGTGCATTTGCTCTTATCTTGTGTCCATGGTCCTATAGGAAACACAAACTGCTGGTGACGTCACGGAGGCGAAGGACCCTGATCAGGACGTCGTTTCCTTGGACGACAATGACCTTGATGGTGATGGGACTAATATGGATGACAATCCACCTCACGTGATGATCAGCTACCAATGGGGTGTCCAGACACAAATGATTAAGATTAAGGAGCTTCTGAAGGCTGCTGGATTCAATGTATGGATGGATATTGACGATATGGGTAAGACGTCCAATAAACTCATTCTAAACAACCCATCAAACCCCATTATTTCAAAGTTCATTTTCTAGTTCAAGTTATAATTGTGGTGGTTTTTTTTTTGTCAAATAAGGAGCCCTGAAAATATATAGTTCCCTTGAAGTACTTGTTCAATCGAGGCCTATAACTTCCAGTTGTCTCTAATATCTGCTATAGATGGTTCAACGTTGGAGTCTATGGCAGCCGCAGTGGAACATTCAGCTGTAGTTCTAGTTGATGCAGATTCAGTCATTGTACAATCGAGGCCTATAACTTCCAGTTGTCTCTATATCTGCTATAGGTGGTTCAACGTTGGAGTCTATGGCAGCCGCAGTGGAACATTCAGCTGTAGTTCTAGTTGATGCAGATTCAGTCATTGTACAATCGAGGCCTATAACTTTAAGTTGTCTCTAATATCTGCTATAGGTGGTTCAACGTTGGAGTCTATGGCAGCCGCAGTGGAACATTCAGCTGTAGTTCTAGTTGATGCAGATTCAGTCATTGTACAATCGAGGCCTATAACTTCCAGTTGTCTCTATATCTGCTATAGATGGTTCAACGTTGGAGTCTATGGCAGCCGCAGTGGAACATTCAGCTGTAGTTCTAGTTGATGCAGATTCAGTCATTGTACAATCGAGGCCTATAACTTTAAGTTGTCTCTATATATCTGCTATAGGTGGTTCAACGTTGGAGTCTATGGCAGCCGCAGTGGAACATTCAGCTGTAGTTCTAGTTGATGCAGATTCAGTCATTGTACAATCGAGGCCTATAACTTCCAGTTGTCTCTAATATCTGCTATAGATGGTTCAACGTTGGAGTCTATGGCAGCCGCAGTGGAACATTCAGCTGTAGTTCTAGTTGATGCAGATTCAGTCATTGTACAATCGAGGCCTATAACTTTAAGTTGTCTCTATATCTGCTATAGGTGGTTCAACGTTGGAGTCTATGGCAGCCGCAGTGGAACATTCAGCTGTAGTTCTAGTTGATGCAGATTCAGTCATTGTACAATCGAGGCCTATAACTTTAAGTTGTCTCTATATATCTGCTATAGGTGGTTCAACGTTGGAGTCTATGGCAGCCGCAGTGGAACATTCAGCTGTAGTTCTAGTTGATGCAGATTCAGTCATTGTACAATCGAGGCCTATAACTTCCAGTTGTCTCTAATATCTGCTATAGATGGTTCAACGTTGGAGTCTATGGCAGCCGCAGTGGAACATTCAGCTGTAGTTCTAGTTGATGCAGATTCAGTCATTGTACAATCGAGGCCTATAACTTCCAGTTGTCTCTATATCTGCTATAGGTGGTTCAACGTTGGAGTCTATGGCAGCCGCAGTGGAACATTCAGCTGTAGTTCTAGTTGATGCAGATTCAGTCATTGTACAATCGAGGCCTATAACTTTAAGTTGTCTCTAATATCTGCTATAGGTGGTTCAACGTTGGAGTCTATGGCAGCCGCAGTGGAACATTCAGCTGTAGTTCTAGTTGATGCAGATTCAGTCATTGTACAATCGAGGCCTATAACTTCCAGTTGTCTCTATATCTGCTATAGATGGTTCAACGTTGGAGTCTATGGCAGCCGCAGTGGAACATTCAGCTGTAGTTCTAGTTGATGCAGATTCAGTCATTGTACAATCGAGGCCTATAACTTTAAGTTGTCTCTATATATCTGCTATAGGTGGTTCAACGTTGGAGTCTATGGCAGCCGCAGTGGAACATTCAGCTGTAGTTCTAGTTGATGCAGATTCAGTCATTGTACAATCGAGGCCTATAACTTCCAGTTGTCTCTAATATCTGCTATAGATGGTTCAACGTTGGAGTCTATGGCAGCCGCAGTGGAACATTCAGCTGTAGTTCTAGTTGATGCAGATTCAGTCATTGTACAATCGAGGCCTATAACTTTAAGTTGTCTCTATATCTGCTATAGGTGGTTCAACGTTGGAGTCTATGGCAGCCGCAGTGGAACATTCAGCTGTAGTTCTAGTTGATGCAGATTCAGTCATTGTACAATCGAGGCCTATAACTTCCAGTTGTCTCTATATCTGCTATAGGTGGTTCAACGTTGGAGTCTATGGCAGCCGCAGTGGAACATTCAGCTGTAGTTCTAGTTGATGCAGATTCAGTCATTGTACAATCGAGGCCTATAACTTTAAGTTGTCTCTATATCTGCTATAGGTGGTTCAACGTTGGAGTCTATGGCAGCCGCAGTGGAACATTCAGCTGTAGTTCTAGTTGATGCAGATTCAGTCATTGTACAATCGAGGCCTATAACTTTAAGTTGTCTCTATATCTGCTATAGGTGGTTCAACGTTGGAGTCTATGGCAGCCGCAGTGGAACATTCAGCTGTAGTTCTAGTTGATGCAGATTCAGTCATTGTACAATCGAGGCCTATAACTTTAAGTTGTCTCTATATCTGCTATAGGTGGTTCAACGTTGGAGTCTATGGCAGCCGCAGTGGAACATTCAGCTGTAGTTCTAGTTGATGCAGATTCAGTCATTGTACAATCGAGGCCTATAACTTTAAGTTGTCTCTATATCTGCTATAGGTGGTTCAACGTTGGAGTCTATGGCAGCCGCAGTGGAACATTCAGCTGTAGTTCTAGTTGATGCAGATTCAGTCATTGTACAATCGAGGCCTATAACTTTAAGTTGTCTCTATATTTGCTATAGGTGGTTCAACGTTGGAGTCTATGGCAGCCGCAGTGGAACATTCAGCTGTAGTTCTAGTTGATGCAGATTCAGTCATTGTACAATCGAGGCCTATAACTTTAAGTTGTCTCTATATCTGCTATAGGTGGTTCAACGTTGGAGTCTATGGCAGCCGCAGTGGAACATTCAGCTGTAGTTCTAGTTTGCTTCACGGAGAAATATAAACTAAGTGCTAGCTGTCGCACCGGTAAGTGTCTACAGTAATAACTACTTTAGTGTTGAATGACACAATGACAATATAAACCAAGTGCTAGCTGTCGCACCGGTAAGTGTCTCAAGTAATATAACTACTTAAGTGTTGAATGACACAACGACAATATAAACTAAATGCTAGCTGTCGCACCGGTAAGTGTCTACAGTAATAACTACTTTAGTGTTGAATGACACAATGACAATATAAACTAAGTGCTAGCTGTCGCACCGGTAAGTGTCTCAAGTAATATAACTACTTTAGTGTTGAATGACACAATGACAATACTCGAATCTGATATGATACTCCGAACGCAACTCATCATGTAAAGGTGTTTGGAGAGGAGACCTCAACTGGTCGGTGTAGTTCTAGTTAGCAACATATTAAGACGTATGTCAATTTATTTATCTGTGACTGCACCTTACAGAGGCGGAGTACACCTACAAGCTACAGAAACCTATCATCCCATTACGTCTACAAGAAGAATACGATCCTGATGGCTGGCTGGGTATTATGATAGGAACCAAACTCTATGTGGATTTCAGTACCTCACACGCTTTGGAAGAGAACCTCAAGAAGTTAAAGCAACTACTTGGAGATAGAGGACGTGTAGGCGAAGAGAACAAGAGTACGCTGAAAACAGGTACAAACAAAGGTCGTTTTCATACATTTTGTTGTCATTTAAACCAGATTTACGAGTATTTTCATCAAAATGATTTGAACATTGCAAATACTTTAAAAAACTGGAAAAGCATATTTAAGTAGGCCAAAGACCCGAGCTATTGTAAGATTATAACGTTTTCATTCTTTTGTACCATTTTTAAAAGACAAACTAAACAGTACCATCACTCGTACTTCATCTACTCGGCGCAACACCGTTCCTAAAGTAACCGACTACATGGACGCAAAGACGGTATCGTCTTGGAGTAGCGATCAGGTCAGCTCTTGGCTAGTAACTAATGACCTTGGTGAACTGAAGAACCGATTCGAAGGCTACAACGGGCAGAGACTACTAGGCCTCAAGACAATCTCAACAGATGCACCAGACTTTTTCTTCACAGAGATTAAAAAAGACCTAGGATTCAAGAGCCTCTTGGATATCGTGAAATTCAAGCAAGCTTTGGATGAGATTATTTGATTATACAAGTAACGGCTGGGGAGTTTCGTATATTCAGCAGTTTCGTATATTCAGCATTTGTTTGTAAAACTTTAATTAAAAACAAACACCGTTCATATTTTGTTAGGTAAAATTATCCAACCACATTGAGTGCCTTATAATTATTTGCTTAATATAACTGAATATATATTGCATTGTTTTTACATATTCCAATGTTGGATGGAATCAAGTATATTGTTATAATCCTTTTATATCAGACCTATATGGAATTATTTCAACTGAGATGTAAACTCAGATGTAAAAGCATACAACCATCACAGGATGAGGTCAATGCCCAAATGATGTGAATTGAGAACTTTTTTAAAGTTCTCACAGGCTCAAGTTAAAAAAAAAATAATAGGCTCATAATGGTTAATTTTACAATATATTCAGAATTGGCCATTGAACATTAACCATGTTTTTTCTGTATGCTTCAACTATTGTGGGAATACGTTGTTGTGTTGTACGCATTAAGGCAGAACAAAACAAAATGTTGGTACCGTTCACCGTGATAGCGTTTTTTGGATATCGCCGAAAATCCGGAACGAATATTCCACCAGGAAGAATAATCCTTGATATGAATACACGATCTGAAAATCGTTACAACAGTACTTGGTAGTAATGAAATGTTTCTCAAAATGCCTTATACTATCCATGAGCTGTTGAACTTCTTACCAAGAAGTTTGTTTTGCCATTTATATTCAGAGTCAACCAAACGTATAGTTTTTACAAGACCAAAATGTGGCTTTAGCATCGTGTCTTAGTCCTCGTATTAAATTCAGTGGTTGAAATAGATACTCATATAACTTGGTCTTGCTTTGTCTTTTTCCATGTTTAACTTCCCTCCACGGTCATCTAAAAGGACACACGTTCAAATTAGGCCCTAACATTATATAAACTATATTAGCCAAAAAACCTAAGGCTCAAAGATCATGAAGTGAGGTTTGGTTCGATCTCGTCTGAGCACCAAAACCAAACACTCAAGAATCTCGCCACACCCAAAGTGCAGGACGAAGCAATGAAGTTTAAGTGTCTTGTTATTGTGAGACCAGGACTCAAACCCACACTTTGCTGTTCAGAGCACCATAGATTGAGATACGCTAGACAGATACACTAATGACTTGCCACAATGTGACCATAGAGCAAGGATGTGACAGATGTAGGCATATCTGTGTACGTGGAGCTAATGGAGGTGTAACAAAAAGATGGATAACAGAGGCCACACCTTAATAAGGCTGGAGAGTCAGAAACCAATACTAATCAATTTTATTATCCCACGCCCAGAGGCTACATATCTCTTTTAGTCGCCATGTTGTGCATCTCGTCTTTCTCAACGAATCCTTGAGCCAACAATTGAACATTACATAACAAAAGGATGATCGATCCGGCTTGTTGCTCCGGTGCTCCGTTTGCTTTCTAAACCATTACGTGCACGTTATACGAATTGGGGCAGTTATAGCGGCCATTTTATTGCCGGAAAAACTGAAGAGAGCGCAGTTTCTGGCTTATGAAACTAAGGTTAGTAATTAAAGCTTAGATGGGCTTATTCTTACATGCTCAAGGTAACGATTTGTGACATCTGGTAACTTCTTCTCGCCAGAATTAGTTAAGTTTGCAACAGTACTGTTTCATACTTGTAACTAAGATGCTCGAGAATCATAAGAAGGGCTATCTCTTTGATTGAAACACACCACGAGCACGAAGATATTTTCTTCTCGATGGCTATGCTAATAATTGTAGAATCATTGACTGGAAGGATCCCACTCTTGCATCATCAATGAATCTCTTAAATTCTTATTACCAAATTTTGCTCGATGTAAGTTTGGAACTTGCATCTTTTCTTCTTATACAGTAACATGTACATGTACTTTTAATTAAAATACATTTTTTGGTAAAGAGTTGTTGGTTCATGACCCCCCAAAAAAGTGATGTTTATTATTTGGGTGGGCCAATAGCGAGTGGCAATTGAAAGTCTCTATCTTCCTCTTTTACTTCGATATGGATATAAATAACGATCCCCTATTGTAAGCTTTGAGTAGTCACAGCCGATTTTCAACTTTCTACCTTCCGCCCAGTCCAGGTATGAGTTAAATGTAAGACAGTTGTTTTCAGAACTGACAAGTCTGCCAAAATCCGAAAAGACAGTTCCCTATAATAAAGAGCAAAATCTAGCAAGGACACACATGATGTTACCGCAAACCAAATATAATTGCTTTGGATAAAGTACATAATACTACTCATGATTCGACAACAACTTTCGAGAGCGATTGTTATGAACTTGATTAATCAACATCTTACAGTGCCTAAAGTAAACTGGGATTCAACATCTTACAGTGCCTACAGTAAACAGGGATTAAAAAAAAACCGAAGTGTTACCGCAAATTCTATATTGCTCAACCAGCTCAACTATTAATCTTATTTGAGTATATTTTGTTCACTTTATTTTAAAAGGTTACATCATGGGCAGCGGTGCTAGCTCAAAAGGCACCCAACAAATAACACCTGTGACAGTAAAACCACAACATGAAGTGGTCGGAGCTACTCCAACTACGCAACATGAGAAACAGCTCACCGTAGTTCGAAAATGCATTGCATTCCTGAAAATAGCAACATCTACAGGTGGGAATGCAGTCAGACTCAATGAAAGTGATGACGCTTCAAAGTTTCAGAAATTCTCCGCCAAGAGAGAACTGCTTCTTCCTGGGTTTATTAAATCGTTGGAGGAGTTGCATGTTACAGACGATTACACCACAGATACAGCCATGGAAACCCTGCTCACTATGTGTGAGATGAGCAACGTCGCAGATAATGAAACAGCAAATATGCTCATCAGTAAAAGATATCCAGAACTCTTCGTGAAAATATGGAAGGCAGTTTACGATTATAAAATGTACGAATCCAATGAACTTGAGAGACAATACATTGTGTTTAATCTCCTCAAACAAGCAACCATTAGTTTCACACACGTTGCCTGCAGGTTATGTACAGAGATGGGGACCCAGCGGTATGGAATAATTTCCCTGATGGCCAAAGAGTTTGAACACCCATTAATGAACCAAGAGGCACTAAAACATGGCATGAAAAAAGCAGTTTGGGATTCTCCTCGAGAAACACTTAAAAAAATGGTCAACATTCTTGCTAATATCATACGGAAAGATATTGACAACAAAAATGTGTTTCGGCAAGCCAACGTGGTACATCATTTACAAGGTACATACATGTAGATCTCCTTTCAAAAAACTTTGTCAACAATTTGAGTGTTTTCAAAGCGTAATTATATCAGGTATCTGTCCAAAATGATAGGGGAAAGGGGGAATTTATGAGTGTTGTTGTTATTAAGACGACCGCTAGGAAAAAAGGTCTAAACAAATTCAGGGTACGTAACTAAAGGTGTACATTTTAGTAATTTCTATGGATAAAAAATAGAGCACGACAATATACTCACAAATATTCTTCAGTGACGTTCATCACGCACGAAGTGGCTTCATCAAATTGGAAAAGTTCTTCCAAGCGGAATGCATCCAAGTTTTCGAGATGGGAAGGGTGAAGGGTCACTTTATTCCAGGTTGGAGTCCTGGCAATGCCTTCAGGACGACATAATGACGACCCAAAGTATAATCCAACAACCAGTCAAACATCTCCAGTTCATTAAATATTCAAATTTGAAATTAAATCTGCATCTCTATCTCTTGTCTTACAGATTTACTGAATTGCCGGTTTCTGATCATGCGCGCTAAGGCTCTCTTTTGCCTAGTGTACTTGATCAACGATGATGAGAACGAAGCACTCAATACAACTAATGACAACATTAAGTTTGTTTTAAAGGTAGATCTCCAACTTTCATATTATTTCTTGAAGATTCGAAGAGATCTCAAACCTCTCAGTTTTTACTTAACCCTTCAAATTATGACATGAACACTTTTATCTCTTTCTGTGGGGCATCTCACAGTATTTTTCTATAAAAAAAACGGCAAATAAGTTAATCAATCAAGGGAGGAGGAAGTGTTGCGAGGAGGCGGGGTTACTTCTACGAAACTAAAAGGCTCCCCGTGAGCCTTATAGTTTCTAGAAATAGGGAGGCATCATTGCTCTATTCTCAGAAAAGTGTTGTACTCACTCGATTGATCTGTAATGTACAAATCATGTTAATATTAACATCAAGTGTTGTTATATTCCATGTAGGTGCTGGGTAAGTGTCTAGATGAGCCAGAACACTATTGTGAACATTACACCTACTCAGCAGCTGTAGTTATGGATGGGATCTGCTTTCTGGCAGCAAATGATAATAACAAAGTGAACCTAGTCAAGGTAAGTGAATTTAGTTAATATAATTTGACCAATACAAATATTTAAACAAATCATTGCTCTTAATAAATCCTTGGGGAAAGGAGCGATTCATATTTTGGGCCATGATGATATGAAATGTTCTTCTCTCGCAAGTTCTTGGCAATTATACAAGGATTTGAGACTGTAAGGGTTTAATATGGTGAACTGACAGCAGGTTTCATAGATTAAATCCTTTTATGTTTATTTTGTTTGTTCTGAATTCTATCTAACAGAATGACATTGTGCCAAGACTGATAACTATGATGACAACAGAAAACCTTGCTGAGAAACGGAGTGCATCTCGAGCTGTTTGGAAGCTAGCATTTCATCCAGATAATAAGGAAAACTTCAAGAATAACAAAAAGCTTATTGAAGGTTAGTTATTATGTGGCTTAAGAATCACTGAACAAATTGTACCCAAACACTTAAAATTAAATTTAATTTATAACAAATTTATTCCATTGTTTTGTTAGTTTTCAGCACCAAACGTCGTGTTGTTTGTCATCATCACTTTTTAATTATCTCTTTTAACCCGATGTCCACCTCTCTCGAACACAGTTTTGACAAATCTTTCCAACGTGGAAACAGATGCAGCGACACTCAACGCCTGCAAGACAGTCCTGTGGATGCTCGATGAAGATAATGGTGTCCAGAAGCCTAGAGCAAAGACTGCCAAGAACAGAGACAAGGTTGGTTACTAATCCTCAGCAAATTTGAAACAACAGCCCAAAATTTATTTGATGACGTCAGCACAAAAGCACAAAAGGCAAATCACGTATTTTTTAACAGCGGTTTTTTATTGCATGTTTGATTTTGATAATAAATCAGCAACTTTCCCCCCTCTCAAAAATGTCAATTATTTGATTTTACAACAACAGGATAAATCAGAAGCTAATGAGCTTGGAAAGGAGACAGTTTTAGATATTGAATCTCTGAATGGCGATGAGTTTGACGTCAATTCACCCGCTAAGCATGTGATGATCAGCTATCAATGGGGTGTACAGACTCAAATGATTCGACTCAAACAACACTTGAAGAAAGCTGGGTTTAATGTCTGGATGGATGTGGACAACATGGGTAAGAAAGACTCTTGGTTCAATCTTTTGGTTCTAAGATAAGGAATGAAGATGTCGTCTTGCAGCCATAATTAGGGATTTCAGAAAAGAAATTTTCAGATGATTGTGGATGTTTCAAGAGTCTCAAATGACCAGAGCAGTAACACTAAACAAGATTCAAGTTCATTTGTTCCTGAAGAAGCAGCTTGATAAAACTTCTGGTCTGAAACCATTCCTACTAATTTCTTAATAATGTACGAAGCATTTTGTATTATTATCGCTTTTCACAGGTGGTTCGACTTTAGAGTCAATGGCAGCTGCAGTTGAACAATCAGCCGTTGTTCTCATTTGCTTTACAGAGAAGTACAAAAACAGTCCAAGTTGTCGAACAGGTACGTGTCAATTCTTGCTTAAAGTTAATGTATATACACATTAGTCAGATCAATGGTCACCACAGACCACGTTCAACTGAGTTTCTTGTTTCTTAATTCTTGGGAATACATTCAACCACAATCAGCTTATGGATATTATTCTATATGAGGTTTATCTTGCATTCCACAATTACCTACATCTAATCTGCTATTTATCAAAGCCTGTTTAGCATCTAGACAGAGGTATCAATCACATGTAAATAGAAGAAGACTCAATGTTTACAATTTGTCTGGATAATAGAAGAAAATTCAATGTTTACAATTTGTCTGGATAATAGAAGAAAACTCAATCATCTGTTCAAACCCAATAACCCAGACACAAAATGTAACATATTATGAAAGGCCAAACTTTGGTGCAGTATTTTACAACTCCGCCACCACACACTGTCCATTTATCCAGACAAAGCCCACCATGTTGTATATTCATTTATTGCAGAGGCTGAGTACACCTACAAGCTACAGAAACCTTTTATCCCATTGCGTCTACAAGAAGACTATGATCCTGATGGCTGGCTTGGTATTATGATCGGAACCAAACTATGGGTGGATTTCAGTATATCAGAGACTTTGGACGAGAGTCGCAAGAAGTTAAAGCAACTACTTGGAGACAGAGGACGTATATGCGAAGAGAATCAACCTGATAATGGTAAAGTGATTCCCCAAACAACAATTCAGAATTATAAAGCTAGCTTTGGTAGACCATGGGTAGACAAACCTTGGAGTATGGCAGGAGTTCACTGGAATATCATCGTGTAATTTGTGTGTGTATGAATGACTGAATTATCACATTTATTTATGCTCAATAGAAACCAGCCTTTAATAAAGTATGTTAAATCTGTGTTCTAAATTGTATTACAGATTGCAGCTTGAATAACCCTGGAGCTCCCGAATCTGAAGTGAAAAGGTCCAACAATTTCCATAGAGCAAGTGTGTCCATAAAACAACCCAAACCACCTGCAGATGCTAGGGAAGTAGCCTCATGGAGTACTTGCCAGGTCAGCTCTTGGCTAGCAGCTCATGGTCTGAGCGAGTTAAAGAACCGATTCGAAGGCTACAACGGGCAGAGACTACTAGGCCTCAAGACAATCGCAACAGATGCACCAGACTTTTTCTTCACAGAGATTAAAAAAGACTTTGGATTCAAGAGCCTCTTGGATATCTTGAAATTCAAGCAAGCTTTGGATGAGATTATTTGAATGTTTGATTTGAAGATCAGTAATATTTATTTAGACTCACAGTGTTGTGTGATCCTACTTTGATACACCCACAAAACCAACCATAGAACATCTGAATGAATACATGTATATAGTTTCTTTGTTCAGCTGTTAAGGCAAAGAAACCAAATCGTGTACTTATTTTACAAGGTATTTTAAGAAACTACTAGTCAGAACCTTGAGATTTATAAATAGATTTGCTAAGCAAATGTCAGTTGGGAATTAAGCAACTGACATACTCATCACTAGACTTGTGGACAAGCCTTAAAGGTCCCACGCGGTGAGATAGTCGAGTTGTGGCGGTGCTATGGCGAGATCGCGAACTGCTGGTTGCCAACTTCTACTCCCCATTAATGGGGAGTAGAAGTCGGGCAACCAGCAGTTCGCGCGAGAGCAGTGATCTCGCGAGAGCACCGCCACAACTCAACTATCTCATCGCGTGGGACCATTAATGACTTGTTCAGAAGTCTAAGTCTAACTCATCACATGTTTCTATTCAAACACACACATTTCTTTTTAGATACGCACTTTGATAGTAGCCCAAAGGAAAAACCTAAAAGTGAGAAAGAACAAAGAAATACATGTAGTAACAAAAACTGATGACAACACAATTTCAAAGTTGCCATAACCCTTGTTAAATCCAACATATGACTTTGCAATAATGTACTGAATGCTATGTTCATAACTAAGTATTTCAGTCCTCCATTGTTCACTGTTTTAAAGCCACAAATTTTGACTTACATGTATGTATTGAAGAATAAATGTATTATTGTTTTGACCTGTTACTCACTCTTGTCAAGTTTCCTTTACTGTTATACAAAAGTATGTGTTTGTCTAGATTTTATAAATAATTAGCAAAAAATACAAGACCAACAGAACTGAACTAAGCCAACTATAATTGTTTTGTTGAATGTTTTTAATTTGAATTCTCATACAATAGGAAAATAATAACTAGTCCAGTAACTGTGCATGTCTATCATTAATATAATACACCACTCATTAATCTGATTAATACATTGTGTTAAAAAATTCAAGAAAAAAAATCACCACATCAATTCCATATCAACTGATGTATATAGGCATGCAATTTTTATGTAAAGCATTTTTTAAGTACGCGCAATCTACAAGCTTTTTTGCATAATTATAGTTTTTAAAAAAAGAAGGGAAAAAAAACGAAACAGAGGCCTTATTTAACCCCCACTGTTCTACACCGGTGAAGCCTAGAAATTCTGACTTATGTTCTGGCCAGCGTGAATGAGAAAGTACCACTTACACGTAAATGTAGTTTTCTGTTCAATTTACTGGGGTTTCATAATTCTTGATTAAATCTTTTACCATAGGTTTAAATTTACACATAATTTCTCGTGGAAAACTTCGTTAAAAAAGGTAGTATTTTAACTAGCCAAAATTTGTAACAATTCTTGCCATAACCTCTTCCCAAAGGAAGCTTGGATACATGTACAGTGTATGTTTACACTAAACTAAACTGAGTAAATTGTCAACCTCCGTCCCAATATTCTGTCCCTTTGTACAGTTACCTTATACTTGTTCTTGGTTTTTGATGTAATTCTGTCCTTTTAAATGAAAAATTACAACCTTCCGTACAGTGGTTATAACAAGATCAAAAAGTAACCCATAGATGATGCGAACATCTTGCCCACAATCCAGCTAAATGCAACGTTGTTTTGCTAAGCAATTTAATGTACTGACATCCAGCAAAGAACTGTACATTAACAGAAGTAATCAATGCTAACAAAAATGTTGCTTATTACATTGGTAGCAATTTTGTGCTGGACTTCATTATGTTTAATTGCAATCATTTTAGCTGGTAAACTGATACAGCTCCTGAATAGGACCAGACTATTTATTGGCCATAGACTCTCACTGGGTAGTCTACAGTGAAAAACAAAAAGGCAAACAATAAAACAAGATGACTGGTATCAGATGTTAAAGCAAAACAACTGGTTGCATCAAAATAGTGAGCTTAAAAAAACAAATTCTTTGCAACACAACTTTTTAAACTTGGCATGACCGGTACATCTTCTCCTGAAACCCTCAAATATCTCTTGTTTTATTTCAAAGGAAAACAAATAATATGAACCCAAACTCTATGATAACGTGAACTTAAATACAAAACAATATATCGTGAATTTACAACATTCTTTCTGAAAATAACATCACCTTGAAATAAAATATGTCCCTCAATAGGTACAAAGAGAAGAAATTGGAAAATGGGTTGAAAAGCACCTACAGTAGACATGAGCTTCCATGCATTTCATAAATTTGAATAAAATACAAAAAGTTAACTAAAGAATATACCCCGTTCGGATTGAATAAACTAAGCCGAGGTTCCTCCAAAATAAAACATAAATAATAATAATACAACAAAGACAAATAACAGTGCACTTAAAAGAATGCATTCAATTATCATTCCAAAGAAAAACCCAATGGAAACCATTCCCAAGAAACTAAATGTGTTTCAAGTCAAAACAAACGCAACTCAAGGAACCTATTCAAAGCAATACATTTGTCAGAATAGTCAAAAAGCAAGACTGCATGCTGCCTTTTCACACTGACTTCTTTGTGAAATACAAGTGTGTTATACCAATAGGCCTCTTTATGTGCTAAATGTACACTTTTTACACATCAGAGATATTTATACTCTTGTGGTAAAACAAAGGGAGCTAGGGAAGGGGGGGGGGGAACTTATTACACTAAACCACAATTATTCACAAAACCCCAAAGCATCAAAACCTCTTTATAGGGATACTGAATAACCAAGCAGTTAGACTTCTTTATGGTTGGACAAAAGGCAAAATCTATGCACTGGAAATCATACTGAGCAACTCTTACTCGGTAGATTAAACAGTCTTGTTTTTAAATAGAAATCTTCCTTTGTAATTTTATAAAATGTCACTGATACAAGCTCCTATAATGGGTCCGATTGGGTTCTTCTCTAGTTGTGATATGGATAGGAGTGGGTGCTATATGGGTACGGGGTTCACAACGAGACATCCTTTGGATCAAACCAGTTCTGCTCCTTTAAGAAATTCTTTGTACACATTTTTCATATTCACATCATGAAACTGCCATCTGGGTTGGCCAGGCTCAAGTCGGTACCCTTTTCTGGTTATGACAAGGGGTGTAGTGGGTGCTAGTGGGTAACTGGGATCACAATTTATCCTTAGTAGGAACCCATATGAATGAGCCAGACTGCTTTTGAATCACATCTTTACATCGATAGTAGATATCATCCAATGTGTCACCTTGAATAATGGCTGCAGAAAACAAAACAAAACATACTTGTTACTCTTAAAAGGTCTCCTACTGTCATTCTGAGCTAGAGTACTATCCACAAAGTTTATCTCAACATCTGAAAAAGTAATTTCAAAAAGTTATTGCGTTTTTTGACATATCCCTGTAAATCCGAAGGGAATAATATGTCCATGCTGGAAGCATAATCCTTAATAGGAATACAGAGTCGGAACAAACTTTGGGCATAAAAACTATTATCTTTTTACGTAACCACTTTACTTTTAAGTGAAATGTTTCTCGAACGCTGCTGTAGGCGTCTACTCAACGATTTTTATTACCATTAAGTTTAAGAGTGATGTATACCTTTCCTTTAAAACACCTGTAGCAAACTAACCTGTGAAAAACTCTCCAAACTCCATCTCCAGTTTATCAGCTCTATCAAAAGTCTTTTCTGCCTGCTCCCTTGACATCCTCCTATTCATCTCCATGATCATCTCTGGTGTTTTAGGACGGATAAATAGAGCAATGGGATGAAGGTTGGCAACCTGCAGGCGACGAATGGCATTCCCACTAACATCAAGGATGCAATGCTTACCCTGGTATAAATGAGTAAAGAAAACAAGTTACATCCCCTGGTACATATAATCACTGACAATAAGAAAGCCAGTCTAAGCAAGTTGGTTGTTCTTACCTTCTCTGCTACTTCTCTGACTGATGCTACACTAGTTCCATACAAGTTCTCATTGTATTGACCAGCCTCAATGAATAAATGATCTTGAATATCTTTCTCCATCTGTTCTCTGGACTCAACAAAATGGTAGTCTCTTTTATCGACTTCATGTGGTCGCCTCGGTCTTGTTGTATCTGTACAATGCAAGATTAAAAACAAAAACATTGACAGCTAGGCCACATTTGCCTATTGGATGAATGTGGACTACAACACGTGAAACTAAGGATTTCAAATCGTGCCTTAAAGTCAAGCTGAACAAAAAAATACTTGTAAAATACTTGTTCAATTTGTTATGATTACTCTTGCTTTGTAACAACACTTGATTCAATCTGTTATTTTACAAGAACAAGAACTTACGAGGAACACAGCTACCAAACTTCTCTGGCATCTCAGAGATTAAGTCATCGTTGACGCGATCTTTGCCTGGTCCAAGGATTATCACAGGCCTGGTGTATTTAACTATGGAGGAAAACGGAACAGGTCGCTGTCAAATACAACTTAATGGTGGTTCAAAGAAAGACTCCTCCTTCCCAACATAACAGTGTGTTTTAACAAAATTACTATTGGTTTGGTTTAGTATATTGGTTTATTAAAATCATTCCAAAAGTCCAGCAAAACGCCCAACTGTATTTGAATTACAAACATTACAAACAAATCAGAATTATAAATTTATTGTCTGCATTATAAATATACAGAAATTTAGTTTCCATTGGCACATAACAATTATTAGTTTAAATAAATGATTACAAGTTACACAGATTAAAAGGACAGAAATATACACACTCAAATAAAACATCCAACGAAATACAAGCAAATTTACAAAGTATTCCAGTGAATGAGAAAATGAATCTGGGGCTGAAAGAAGAGTTGGGTCAAACAATTTTATTAGAAAATAAGTTTTAATACCTTCTTGTTGAACAACTCCCTCGTATGACAAGATCATCTCATCATTTCCTGTGGAATAAAAAATATAAGACAACTTCAATCAGCACGTTTCACATGGAAATAAAAACACTGTGACTGTGGAACATACAAAGCCAGTAGAGACTTCAATGAACAATTTATTTCAAAAAGTTAGAAATTTGTGCTTCATTAAATTATTTTCCCACCTTGCTAAAGTGCAATGTGATACACCCTTACTTGGAATGAAATGTTATCATTACCAATAAATACATAACTATTTGGTTAAAGAGCAGACTTGCCAAGTGTTAGTGTTACTGGTTATGAACATAACTAGAGAACTAAATTAAAGTTATTTTCTTTGATTATGAACAACATATGATGTTTCCTATACTCTTTACAAATACAAGTTCATTTGATAATCAGAGTCTAGTACAAAGTATGACATCAAAAAGATAGTTTAAATGATGATTTCGCAATCAATAATAAATGTAGATACTAATGGATAAGGGTTAGGGTTATGGGTGATGAATCCCTAAAAGCACATCTTTACTTTTTGTTTGGGAAATTCTTAAGCAGGTTATGAGACATAAAGAAGGAGGGAGAAACAGCTTGTAAGTTTGGAAGCTCTGGTCATGGTTTGGGAAGGGGGGGGGGGGGGGTCTGATTGGTGTTTTGTGTGGTGATAGGAAAGGTTTAAGGTGTAGAATGGAAACATTGATTTAGGAATGATGGCAGTCAGCATTCTTCATAATTTAGACGAATTGCACCAATGAACAATTACATTTCACAAAAACAACATATGCATGCATCAAGAAACACTGGATTTCCGAATCAAATGACTGATATTGAACCAAGTAATTGAGTGCAAGACATAAATACTTAGATGTGAATGAATGAATGAATCCAATGTTGTACATGAGTACAAGACCCTGTCTGAAGCTTTGTAGTCGCTCCACAAACACACATCAAGTTTGGTTTTGGGTTGAGTTAGTCATTGATTACAAGACCCTGTCTGAAGCTTTGTAGTCGCTCCACAAACACACATCAAGTTTGGTTTTGGATTGAGTTAGTCATTGATTTCAGATGAAGATTAATGAGAAGAAATTTGGGGTGAGCAGATTAAGCTTTGCGCTACCCTCCAAGGAACTATTGATAGGTTGACAAGACAGTCCCAATTGCGTTTGATTACATGAGGGTTAACTTGACTACTGTCATGATGTTGTCTATAGTAACTTACTCAAGGCTGCTCATAGAGGGAGGAGATTCAAAGGGGTTGGGTTACAAGTTACAGTATACAGAAATAAATGAATTAGGGATAACTGGTGCAAAAAGCATTAGTGTGACCACAGACCCAATGTTAAAATCCTAAGATTAAAAAAACCTACTAAGTTATGGCTACTGGTTGAGCTAGACAAAAGCATGCAAATCACACAGACAGACAAACATGTAACCATCTAATTCCCAATGCTAACTCTTGTTACAAACAATAACAAGGCATGGAGAGCCAGCAAAGAAGACAAGTTAAAGCACATTGGTCAGAGACTATCGGTATGTCTTCTGTACTCCAAGATGGCCCAAACTGGAAATAGCAGACATTTACAAAAACAAACAAACCAACTCCACAACAAAAGCGAAATGGGTACATTATGCTAGAAATGTTTATGGCAGTGGAGGTCAAAGGTCAACTGTGATGGAAGAAGCGATGGAGCTTAGGGTCAAAGGTCATGAACCAACTTACGGTAACTACTTTCACTATCGCTGGCGTTTGAGGTGATGTCTGTAACATAAGAGATGGGGAGATTCCCCAATAGGGGGAAAAACAGGCGGAAAAAGTATTTCAACAAAGTACAACATAAAAAACAAACAGAAAATCTATTTAAGAAAAGTCACAAGACCTGAAAATAAGCATCATGTTTGGTTAAGTAAATTTTTCTTAGGGAAAGAAGGAAAAACAAAACATTTAAAAGTTGAAAATTTGGGGGTAAATGATCCTAAAAATGAAGGGGAAAAAAGTTTAGAAAACAATTTCGCTCAATAAGAATACAAAATAATAAAACTTTTGTTGTTCAAGCAGCTGAAATTTCTACATTTCAACGACTATGATCTTGGTCCTGGATAAGCTAAGAAAAAATCCTTGACGTAACACAGCAGCTTTTCTGATGAGAAGTGTCCACTAAGTAAAATGTGGCTTCATGGAGAATTCTAAGAAGGAGTTGAAGTAACACTGAAGTATCAAACACTAACAATTGCAGCCAATGTTCCTTAAAAGAGCCAAAAAGATAGCATTGAATAATTATACAAAGTGACATCACAAAGAAAAACAGAGAATAATGTCGGCCATTAGTCTGGGAAACAAAGTGCAATAAAGTAAACTCACGTTCAGCATCGCTTGTGTCTTGGTCACTCTCTCGTCCTTTCTTGAATTTCCGCGAGAAGAAACCCTTTTTGCGTTTCTCACTCATTGACCCCTGATGAAGAAAATCAAACAGTTAATAAGATGATGTCAATGGAACAATGCTTCTTATTTCAATATCTTATTATTTGAAACCTTGCCCAGACAATTAAAATACCTACATTACACACACACACACACAAATGCAACAAACTACAAATCCAACTCCATATTATATGTTCAATGGGCAGGAAGGGAAACAAGATAAAAATACACAACAGCATTTCATAACAATTTCTATAATTGACTTACAATCAAGTATCAGAAAGAAAGCAATTCAAGAAACATTTAATCACAGCAGCATTGGCTTACCTTGCTTTCCAAACTTCCTCCTCTGCCTGAAAACTTGACACTCTTCAGTCTGGCTCTCTCTCTTTTCTCAACCCTAGGAACAAGAAAATGTCTCAATCTTAAAACAAGCCCACAACTACAAAAATTGTTAAGGCCCCTTTTTTGCCCCTTACCCATCCATTCAAACCTTCCAACTCCTTGGTTAAATTACCACTAACAAATCGCAAATAATATCTTGTCAATAGTTTCATAATCAAAACAAAAATTACATCCTTGAAAACTGGGAAGAACCTTGGATTTTACATCAAGCCTTGCTCAGAAACAGCCTCTTGTTTGGCATTCAGTATGTCTTGGTTAAGACACATCAGTCTGGTCTTAAGTGTTTCTCATCACAGCAAAGGCAATAATGTAGAGTTTGATTTCTTTAATTCCTTACCTCCTTTTACTGGGAATGACACCCATCTCCCCTTCCTCTCCAGTATGAAGGACTTGTCTCGCTTGCCACCATTCATCATCGCTAGCATTGGTTACGTGTAAAATATCACCATAACCAAAGCTTAATCCTTGACTGGGTAGTCCGCTATCTTTTGTCTTGTCATAATCAAACAAGGCTCTGAGGATGAGGTTCATTATGATAGAAATAAGGCTTTGCTACATCTAGTTATATTCATTTAAATATTTAAAGATGTTTAGGTTTAAGCCTTGCTCAGAAACAGCCTCTTGTTTGGCATTCAGTATGTCTTGGTAAAGACACATCAGTCTGGTCTTAAGTGTTTCTCATCACAGCGAAGGCATTAACAGCTCAATTATTCCACACTTTAATCAACAAAAAATATCAAAGCCATCTCTATAACAAGGAAATAAATACAAAAACATAAAGGCTCTCATATAAAGACATATAACAACTTTTTTTAAAGCTATTGAATGTGAATATACCACTATATAATTAATGCCACTCAATAAAATAATGAAAGTGTATGCATCAAATAACAAATTGACAACAACACAAAAGCCAAATCAAGCTCATAATAGGCCTCTAAATAAGCCACCACATAAACTGCCGTGGTGCTCTGTGCTTTTGCTGTGGTGCCCTTTGCAAAGTTCCCAATACTGCCGTGGTGCTCTGTGCTTTTGCTGTGGTGCCCTTTGCAAAGTTCCCAATACAAATTAACAGTTTCCTCATAGTGGTGCCCCTTATCAGTGCAAAATTGCTTTGCCCCTTCAAGAGTCATAGTGATGTTTTGCTTTGCCCCTTCAAGAGTCATAGTGATGTTTTGCTTTGCCCCTTCAAGAGTCATAGTGATGTTTTGCTTTGCCACTTCAAGAGTCATAGTGATGTTTTGCTTTGCCCCTTCAAGAGTCATAGTGATGTTTTGCTTTGCCCCTTCAAGAGTCATAGTGATGTTTTGCTTTGCCACTTCAAGAGTCATAGTGATGTTTTGCTTTGCCCCTTCAAGAGTCATAGTGATGTTTTGCTTTGCCCCTTCAAGAGTCATAGTGATGTTTTGCTTTGCCACTTCAAGAGTCATAGTGATGTTTTGCTTTGCCCCTGCAAGAGTCATAGTGATGTTTTGCTTTGCCCCTTCAAGAGTCATAGTGATGTTTTGCTTTGCCCCTTCAAGAGTCGTAGTGATGTTTTGCTTTGCCACTTCAAGAGTCATAGTGATGTTTTGCTTTGCCACTTCAAGAGTCATAGTGATGTTTTGCTTTGCCCCTGCAAGAGTCATAGTGATGTTTTGCTTTGCCCCTTCAAGAGTCATAGTGATGTTTTGCTTTGCCCCTTCAAGAGTCATAGTGATGTTTTGCTTTGCCCCTTCAAGAGTCATAGTGATGTTTTGCTTTGCCCCTTCAAGAGTCATAGTGATGTTTTGCTTTGCCCCTTCAAGAGTCATAGTGATGTTTTGCTTTGCCCCTTCAAGAGTCATAGTGATGTTTTGCTTTGCCCCTGCAAGAGTCATAGTGATGTTATTCTTTAGTACATCTTGTTCGACCTTGCCGTTTACAGATGTAAATTACTTACCTGACATAGAGCGAGCGTTTTGGTGCTGTTCGGAGACTGCCTGTAGTACTGACTGAACTATTCATCATTTCTTCCCTCAAGGATTGTATCTTGGCTTCAAATCGATTGTATTCTAGTCATCAAAAATATAAATAACAATGTTTGTCAGTGACAATAAATTGTTACAGATTAGCAATGAATTTAACAGGGAACCATGAAATGTGTAAGCAGTATTGCGATGTAAGCAGGCTGTCTTTAAGTCCACAACTACTTGACATGATTTAGACGTCCTCACAAACTCAAATAATTTTTAAGTAACAAGCCCGCTATAAAACTGCTTTGAGTCCACATTACTCTCATTTCATCAAGATATTCAAATTTATCATCCAACTAGTTCCTAATGTAGATTTATGAAGTGTCTACAATACAGTGGGACAAATTTACAAAGAAGTTCCTAGATAAGCTGTTGGCTGTAGTTGACGTTAAATTGAGCTGACTTCTGTATCATTAAGAAAAGCTCACTAAAAAGGCATTTAGAAAATAGGTACTTTGTTTGTTCTAAAATTGATCAATGAATTAGTAATGTCTTCCAAAATGCACGGTGACTACATACGAAGGTGTGAGGTTTGCTCAAGTGGAAAGATTGACCGAGTTTAACATTCCCCTTGCTGGATACAACACAGTTCAACACTCTGGCCCCACTTTCATGGATCTGTTTCCCAAGGAATACTGTGCTTAATAAAACCTTGTGTTTAACAGGCACAGTAAGCACTGAATTTTGCAGTTAGCAGATGCCATGAAATTAAGCCCGATTTAATGGTAAAGCTATGGAGTGATGAATCCTTAGAATAACAATACAGTTTTTGTTAGCCTTGCTCATATACAGCCTCTTTGTTTGGCATTCAGTATGTCTTGGTTAGACACATTAGTCTGGTCATAAGTGGTTTAATCATCACAGCCAAGGCATTAACAGCTTAATGGAACAATGTTGAAGAAATGAAATATCTTATGTTTAGGGTTAAGCTTTGCTCATATACAGCCTCTTTGTTTGGCATTCAGTATGTCTTGGTTAGACACATTAGTCTGGTCATAAGTGGTTTAATCATCACAGCCAAGGCATTAACAGCTTAATGGAACAATGTTGAAGAAATGAAATATCTTATGTTTAGGGTTAAGCTTTGCTCATATACAGCCTCTTTGTTTGGCATTCAGTATGTCTTGGTTAGGGTACGTTCAGACGTGGGGTTAAACTAGTCCTTAATCCGAGCACCGCGGGTGTCCAAAAGATAACCATGACTTAGTCCAAAATTGGCTTGCGTTCACACAGTGAGTTTATTCTGGTCAAGCGGACTAAACTAGCCCACGATGTTGATTATTAGGTCATGCATCGGCGAACCTTACCATTGCTGGTTCCGGTTTGTTACATTGTCCATGCGTTTTCCACAGGGTTTCGATCCGCTATCGTTTCTACGAACCTCATGGTCATTATGTATTCCATCATTAAAGACGGCAAAATCACTTCATATCCTTGCTTGGCCCCAGCACAAACGCAATTCTATTGTGCCCGCTGAAGTTTCCGTTCCGCACTGCCCTCGATGAACGAAACATTTACACGTTGTTGTTGAAAGCTTCAAATTATTTTCGAGTGTGAACTTTTGTAAATATATCACAACTTGGTCATTAAGAAGTCGTAGCCTACACACATTCTCATGTTACGTTAAAAATTGTTTTTCAATTCAACATTAGTCTGCTACTCGTATAACTGTTACGTAAAGTTGTTGAGGGCAGGAACCAGATACAACCTAGTTTTCGAACCCAAACTTTGGTCTTAATTGTCGATCCCGTGTGTGTAGCTTAGCTGTGATTAGATGCCACTTTCTTCAAAGCAAAACCCGTTCGTTATCATAAAGTAGCGTTGCACACTGAAGAAGTGAATTTAAAAACTAAATAGTGCTACTAAAAATGAGAACTTGTTTTCGTGCGACGTCCATTTCAAACATTTTCGGCGAAGGGGAATACCGGGGCCCCAACACTTAATGGTAACATAAAGGGAAGGCAGCGGAGAGACGCAAGGAGATATTATATAGCTCCATGGATTCATGAAGACACCACCCAATACTCGCTGCCGATCCATCCATACACGTGGAATGACGTCACCTTTGTTGCCGCGGTCATTTGGGCTAAAATAGACCGGAAGTAGCAGGTCAGTTGCGTTCCAACGATGGTTTACTGGGCCTCGCAGCGGGGGGTTGGTCGTAAAACCTGGGCTAAGTTAGTCTAGTCCACCAATTTTTTTGGTTTAGTTTAGCCCAGCTCAGTGGGTCAAATTAACCCTCGCGGACCAGAATATTGCGTTCACACGCAGGGTTAGTTTAGCACTTTTGGATTAAGGACTAGTTTAACCCCACGTCTGAACGTACCCTTTGACACATCAGTCTGGTCATAAGTGGTTTAATCATCACAGCCAAGGCATTAACAGCTCAATGGAACAATGTTGAAGAAATGAAATATCTTATGTTTAGGGTTAAGCTTTGCTCATATACAGCCTCTTTGTTTGGCATTCAGTATGTCTTGGTTAGACACATCAGTCTGGTCATAAGTGGTTTAATCATCACAGCGAAGGCATTTGAGAGTGGAACGTTGTTATGTTAAACATCTATGGGCAAGGGTTTTGAACGATTTTAATTAATGTAAGGGTTGATCGAATGTAAACAAATTGATCATTTTTTTGTCTCCTTTAAAAGATTGCTATTAATGTGTTACCTTCAGGTTTATACTGAGCATCAATAACTACAGTCTGTCCCGTCCCTTTCAACGCTAGAGCAGCATCTTCATGAGTAGCACTCCGTAAATCTTTCTTATTTACCTACGGGATCAAAACAAACACATTCAAACATTAATGAATAGATTCAAAATTTGCTCAACTCTCAATGGAGTAATTTAAAAAAAAGTTGTTGCTAAAAAAAGAAAACCTTCTTTGAGGTATTGCCATTAGTCCAAAGTTGTTGTCCAAGTTTCATAATCAAGCACTGCACTTTACAGACCCAAACTAATACTGTTTGGCCAGTCAGCCCAAATTAAGCTATAAGTTACTTTATAATGATTTTGTTTCATACAGGATGATTAACTAAAGAACCATCCAAGGGGCTAGGGCCAACATCAGACACTATAAAAGTATATATTTTCTGTTCTTTTTAAACAACACTTCCCCAAGAACAAGGTTAAGACTAGTTTAACCAAGATCTAAATTAATCCTTAGAATAACACTGCAGTTTTTGTTAGCCTTGCTCATATACAGCCTCTTTGTTTGGCATTCAGTATGTCTTGGTTAGACACATCAGTTCTTTAATCATCACAGTGAAGGCGATTGGGAGTGGAGCGTTGTTATGGTAAACAGAAGCTAACACCCCCGCACAGAGTAAAAACAATCACAAGCCAGAGGGAGTTATCATTATGGCTTTGCATCTTGAATATCTAGAACAGTGAACGAGATAACATCTACAAAAGATTGAAAAAAACACTTTAAAGGTTTTACAACAGTTCAGAGTTGTTTTTCTCTACAAAGGTGTTATACGTAACACAGGCACAATAACTGGGACACCCAGATGATTTGATTTTCTTGGGTTTAGAGGAAAAAAACACTGAGTGAAACCAAAGCACAACTGAACAGACATAGTGTGCACAAAATCAGCCATAAAAAAGGCTTTACAAATCTTGTTCTGGTTAAAAGAACGGTGATTCTTGCAAATACGCAAAACTAGTCACAAAACATAATATTATGTGTACCACACAATGACAACAATTCATTTTAATTCATTTAATGTTGTGGATAAGACCCACAGCTACAGTCATTACCACTCATTATTGTAACAAATAAAAGCAATCTATTCAAACCATTATATCCCATGACAAACAGATCAGCTTTTGAAAAGACTTACGGATAGAATCTGATCTCCTCTCTTGAGTTCTCCGCTGAGGTCAGCAACTCCTCCAGCCAGAATGAAGGAGATAAAAATACCTTCCCCATCCTCCCCTCCTACAATGTTAAACCCTAAGCCAGTCGCTCCTTTGTTAAGAATCACAGTCCTTGGCTCCCTGTGGTTGCAAATCAAATTAAAAAGACGCTTTTAAAAACTACAGCTGGTGAGAAAGAGATGTGGTGATCCTGAATGTATTGACGTCATTGTAACGTAATATTGATAGACAAGCAATGAGGAAAGACTCAATCAAAACAAAAAGGCAAGAAAAGGGGTGGAGCCTTATCTGAAATGTTTAACAATGTTGACTGCCTGGAGTGAATGTGCACACAATTAGCACAACTCAATTGCACTCACTCAACAATGCAACAAATTAATAGTCGGCTGCACAAAGCACCGAGGTTCCTCGTAAGTTCAACACCGTAGTGATTTTTTTTGTGACATCACGCTTTGCTTAACAGTTAAGTTCAATCTTAGCTCTTTGTGAAATCAGCCCCTGGAGAGCCAGCTTTAAAAAAACAATATCTTATGCATCTAAACAAACAAAAATCTTTTAATTAATCAATATCTTATGTTTAGGGTTAAGCCTTGCTCAGAAACAGCCTCTTGTTTAGCATTCAGTATGTCTTGGTAAAGACACATCAGTCTGGTCTTAAGTGTTTCTCATCACAGCAAAGGCATTGACAGCTTAGTTAATACTATTCAGTTTGGTTTTACCCATATACACCGATGTGTGTTAGCACTGTATACTCAGTACTCACCAGAGTTCTGTGAAATCACAGACATATTACTCAGGTGGGATTGTTTTTCACAGAACTCTGGAAAGTACCGAGTTTACAGTGCTTACACACATCGGTGTATATGGGTAAAACCAAAATGACTATTCTTTATCCCGATGCAAATTTAACATCCATCAATAAATAATCTATGATATCAAAGGACCAGCTTGATCCCCTCCCGGCTTTACTTCGACAACATTGGGTTAAATGGGAGGAAAACAACACAGCCATGATCTAGGTCTACTGAATACATACCTTGGAAAGTCATCATCATTTTGTACATATGGTTTGATACCATTTCCCTCGTAGGTACCTGTGGGTGAAGGCGGGATATTATGCAGCTTCTGCATAGAGCTGTAGGATCCCTCGGGATATTGAGGTGGATTCATATCAGACATTTCCTGGTGGGGAGGGGTCGCTGGGCGTCGAGGTTGCTCAGACTTCAAACCCGTGGAGGCAACACTGATAACCTTGGGTTCTGGATAGGCTGCAATGGTAAAATAACATCATGTTGAAGGAAAGCAATATAGTAAAACAATAATTAACTTTGGAAAACATTGGAGTGGAAAAGATTTCTTGAAGATTTCTTGAAGTGGTGGATGGGTGGCGAGGAAGGAGCAATGATAGAGACATCAGGTTGTTTATTGTACGTATGTTGGAACCTATAACTAGGTATCAAGGGCTTGGTTGCACGAAGCACAGAGATTCCTTGTATACTCAACACCGTAATGATTGGTTTTGTGACATCACGCTTTGCTTAACAATAAGATTGATACACATTTAAGTTCAATCTTAGCTCTTTAAGAAATCAGCCCCTGGACAGCAAGCTTTTCATGAAATATCTTATGTTTAGGTTTAAGCCTTGCTCAGAAACAGCCTCTTGTTTGGCATTCAGTATGTCTTGGTAAAGACACATCAGTCTGGTCTAAGTGCTTCTCATCACAGCGAAGGCATTAACAGCTTAATGGAACAATGTTGAAGAAATCTTGTTGTGAAGTTATCCAACAAGTGGCTTAAAGTGAATGGTTCTTGTTGGAACATTCGGGATATTAATAGATTTTTTCTTACGTGGTGGCGGTGAGGAAGGAGCAATGTTGGAGACATCAGGTTGTGATGTTATACTCTGAGGTGGCGATGGGGGATAGCTTGGTACTGCACCTTTGACGACAGTCAACATGACGACCTCACTCGTTGCTTTCAAGACAGCTACAGCTTCCTCATGAGTTACCTCGTCTAGTTTACGGTTTCCAACCTGAATATAAGGTTGGGATTGGTGGAAGATCAGTTAGAATTGCAAAAAGTCATGAGAAAGTGAGAAGGTTCTTTGTTAAAAAGAATAGTATTAAGCCTTGCTCAGAAACAGCCTCTTGTTTGGCATTCAGTATGTCTTGGTTAAGACACATCAGTCTGGTCTTAAGTGTTTCTCATCACAGCGAAGGCATTTGGTAGGGTTAAAAGGAAGGCTGATTTGCTTCAATAAGCTGCCTTTTAACAGAAAGACAATCATCGCTATATAGCTTCTGTAAGGATCTGTGTTTAGGTTTAACCATCTACTTTTTCAATCAACACAATCATAATGGCAGGTCAAAACCTTGTTGATTAAGTTAGAATGAGTTCAAACAACTTTGTACTAAACACAGAAACCATTTCAAAGAAACTACTCAAGACATCTTGACCACTCAAGCTACAGTCCTAGATGTTAATACTTACTGCTATAATCTTATCCCCCATCTGCAGGTTCCCATCCATCTGTGCAGCACCCCCATCGATGATCTTGGTTACAAATATACCATTGTCTCCAGCTACATGTTGATTCCCACACCCTCCAGCGATGCTAAAACCTAACCCCTTCGTTCCTTTAACCAGTTTGATTCGGAGGACATCTCCAGGACGTCGTTGCCTTCTCCGTCTTATAACCTGAGGAGAAAACATTTCATTTCAAATTAGCGTCAATTTGATGACATACCTAGGCTTAACTTCTAAGAACAATTGCAATTGTTTAAATTGAGTTGTACAATATTAGATTGTTTGTTTTAAGCCTTGCTCAGAAACAGCCTCTTGTTTAGCATTCAGTATGTCTTGGTAAAGACACATCAGTCTGGTCATAAGTGTTGCTCATCACAGCGAAGGCATTAACAGCTCAATTTATATTAATCCTCATATGATATTAAAGGACCAGCTTATTCCCCTCCCACACTCACTCTGATTTCATTGAGTTTAATGGGAGATAAACAACACAGCATTCTCCTTAAGATGATCAGCGCTAACTGTTGTCAACCACCGGTTCTTCTCAGAACCAACACTACTCAAAAGATATGAAATATCTTGGCTTAATTTCAAAGAACAAACGTTATTGTTTAAATTGAGAGATACAAAGCTGCGTGGGTCACTCACCAGATTGACAATATTTCCTGTTCTTTTGAGAGCATCTACAGCAACTTGGTGAGGAATATTCTGTATCTCTGAGTCATTTACTCTGACAATGATGTCGTTCAATCTACAAATAAAAACACAAAAATTAAACATACAGTGCCCAACGTATCAAATGGATTCAAAATGCTAAATATTATAGGGGTTTTTTCTTCTTAGATTTTTCACAAACTGTTGATTTATATAAAATGAAGTGTACATGTAGGCTTGTAAAACTCAAAATGAAACAAAAGCTTGAATAATGAATTTTGAGTGTGTGTTGAAAAATTCTCAATATTTTCTCAATATTTCAAATTTCATTTTCAGGAACTGTCTTTGTTGGCAACTCTCATAAATAGAAACCTGTGATATTGGTGTTTTGGAGTAAGAGCCAATAATTATTTTTCACACTTTAATAAATTCTTAAACGTTTACTAAAAATAGAACCTTTCAAAAAGAAGCTTTTAATATTGAATTTCTTCACATGGCGGTACCTTTTTCTATGTAGCTTAAAGTTGATAACTTCCTTACTACTTACACACTCTTAGTTGAAGTGAATTATAAAGAATCCTGGATCTTACCCAATGAGTGAAATAAATTCTTAAGACCCTAGATCTTTTACTAGAAATTCAACAGCCAGAATGAAGAGTGAGTTTACCTGAGTCTTCCACCAACTGCTGCTGCACCCCCTGGGATGAGCTTAGTAATGAAGATACTTGGATCATCTCCAATGTGTGGATTATCCACTCCTCCTGCTATGCTGAACCCGAGCCCAGCTCCTCCCTGAAATAGAGACAAGCCATTTACTCATACATTCATTCCTTCCATCGCTACTAAATCTACTTGGCTTCTTAACACTGATTATTCCAGTCTATCTTTGGAGGTAGGGGAAAATCGATCACATTCAGAAGTCTTGTGTATATCATCTTTGTACCTGTTTTAATAATTACGTTTTAAACATTTTGAATTCTGCTCATTCTCTTCAATCCAGAAATAAAGCCAGGGGTTTTTTATTGTGAAAAGCTACCACAAATATTGTAATTTAAACCACAGTATTGTTCCGATTTTAATGAGCTCAATGTGTTTGAAACCACACATTGTTAGCAATCAGCACTGAAGAAGGCATGCTATTGAAGTCTATCCGGTGAGTATTAATTACTCATGAACTGATGGTTCAACCAAAACAGAAGCTTACCCGATTTAATATGATGTCTTCATATTCCCACTCGTCTATATTGTTCTGCAAAAATTGGAAAATAAATAAATTAAGGCAACTCATAATGACATTGAGCCAACACTAAATAATTCACCACTTCCAAGATGATAGAACTATACGATGAGCAATCATCAATATCCTTGATAATCATACAGTATACAGTTTGCAAGCATGGTGGTTAATATAACCATGGATGGTATAACATTGTACTCATGATACCTTGATTTTCAGTTCATACACAACACATGCTTACAAGGAAATTATCTGCTTACTCTCAAAGACAAACTGGCAGAGGGTGGGCCATGATACCTTCAATCCAAAAACATTTCATATCTTGAAATTTATTGCCAAATGTGCAGAGATGTAACACGTTATTAAAGGATTGGGATGGAGGATTAATACAGTGATGTGCTGTAGACACTTTGTACATGATGAAGGATATAACTTGAGGGCAATCAATGAAGCAAGAAAGCTTGTAAGCTAATAATGATACATTGAAGCAGCTTGTATAATGCTAGATAGAAGGAAAGATGTGTGAAGCTCCTCATCATCTCTATCCTCCAGACTAACTCACTGCCCCACATACATGTACATCAACTCATGCTAATGAAAATATGTTTTTGCATGGTGTTATTTGCCAGTTCAGGAGTTCAGCATTTAATTCCTGCTGTGTCTAGGGAGTGAAGCACTTCAATGATGAACAACAACACCTGAGCTCACTGTTTGCAAAGATCTCAAAAGCTCATGTCAACTACTTATTCAATGGTATACTAACCAAGTTTGTTTTTATGACCCATTTTGTCTATTTTAAAAAGAGCTGTTTTTTGTGGGTTTTTTTTTGTGTTTTTGTGTGTGTGTTTTTTTTTTTTTTTTTTTGGGGGGGGGGGTTTTTTGGGGGGGGGTCTTCTCTTTTTTTTTTTTTTTTTTTTTTTTTTTTTTTTATCCCCCCTTTTTTTGTAGAAGATTCATGGCTGTTTCAATGCCATGAAGAAAACAATTTTATGCCCAAGAGTTTTCCTTTCAATAAATGTCAAGAAAACTTAAGTCAAATAGTCTCCTAAAACGTAAAGATTACCTCAACACAACATTGTACTGATTTGGTTTGATCATATTTGGTTAGTATAAACACAAATATCCTTGAATATCTTAAGATATTAAATCATATTTAGACATTGGATTCAAATAAATAAGACATGTCTGTATTCTTACCATTGGAAGGCTGTCGCTTGGTGATACCTCGTTGGGAGACTGTTTAAGATGGTCAGCATTTACAAAGACAGGGGAAGGACTCGGCTGTTGGAAGAACAAGAAGAAAAGAAAACAAAATTTTAAACAACTCTCATAACATGCATCAGTACAAATTTTGTAGTGTAAAGGATCACTGACAATTTATTATCACACATTTTTTATTGCATTGACTATATTTTGTAGATTATGCAATCTGAACTGGTGTGCCAAGTGAAGTGACCTACAGGCCTAGACCAGGGGAAGAACACACACCTGAAAACCCAACGGTTAAATTACCATACTCTTAAATGGGTAAATTTCAATGGTAAATTCATTCCTTTAAATAACTGCAAACCTCTCAATGTATTTTAGATTATTTTAACCTACAGCAGAACCTACAAGTATACACAGCAGCACAAATTTTACATGCTTGCATGGCAGTGAAACCACTACCCGCCTACAAGTATACACAGCAGCACAAATTGTACATGCTTGCATGGCAGTGAAACCACTACCCGCCTACATGTAATGCCAACCCAATTTAATAGTCGCTTCCAAAATGGAAAATGAATACAATCTAATTTGTGTAATTGCCATCTCCTGTACATTTTCATTATCCTGTAGCTGTAGACCTCTTCCATCAATACGTCAAAAAGCCTATGGACAGGTGAAGCAATTTCATTACTGCTAGAGAACTCCATACATTCATTTAATGGCACAGACTTTTTGTCGTATCTAACACGCTGCACAAACAACTCTACTTCACAGAAGGTGAAGTGGCAAGGAGGGACGATAGTAAAATTACAAAGCGTGTTGCAGTAAAGGTACAAAGCAAACGTAGGAGTCAAGCCTAGCCAGGGGACCAACAGTTTCCAATGGTCCACATTTGCCTCAAGATGGAGTTTCCGTTTGGGAGAACGTTTCATAGCTGATGAGTTCGCTCCAACAGTCACTGGGGAAAAAATTAAGTTATGTTGCGATACGTAGTGACATCGTGCTCACTGGTGTAGATTTTTACATCAGGTAAATTGGTTAATAAGCAAAGTTGACACCTCAGAATGGATTGAAAATGAAGACAAGTAGGTTAATTTACTCTAGCTATAAATTTATGATGAGAAGCAGGAACAATACCAAGATTGCAAACTCTTTAAGCTACAGTTATCACCAAATGATTTTCCCTGGATGGGAGATTGTTAAAGGATGCCGCTATCCTCATTGCTTGATCTACTCTTGCCATTAAGCCAGAGTACTCTGTCTGAATCTATTAGGGTTGAGATATCAAGCCATCCCAGTTCTCATCTCAAGACGTTTAAAGGCAGTGTCTTAATGATACTTAGTCATCTGACACCATGCTCCAATCTATTCTTCATCTAAAAGGTGAATTTCACTGAGATGAAGAAGGTGTTTCCTCTTCAAAATAGTGCAAAGAACCATGAAGATCAATGCTATAAAATCAATACATAAATTTCGTTTGTTTATTATTGGTATTATTGTTTATCTTTAATTAATTGTAATTGTTCTTTAATTTTCGTTTTTTATGTTAGTTTTACAAAAAAAAGTTAGTTTTTATTTTATTTAGCTTTTGGCCCTTTTGGCCGCCCATACATTACATCAAGGTCTTCTAATACTACAACTTCATAATCAACGCTGTGTATTGAATTCATACAGAGAGAGATTATTTTACAAATCAATTTGCTTCCCATCCCACCAATATAGGTCAGTATAACGACCAAAGCCAGACCGTTCTTTAATAAATGCCAATATCTGTAAAAATCATGATTTTCCAACCTTGATCATTGACTCTGGAAGCAACAGTGATTTCATCACCCCTGGCCATACAAGAAATCCAATTCCATCTAATCCAAAATCCGCATTTCATTTCCACCTTGTACATGCCTATGACACAATTTAGTTCAAGACCTCAAACTTAGAAACAGAAAATGTTTTTTAAATCTCTACAGGGCGGTGTTCATATATTCACTTCAATAATTTCCTTTGATTGATTTAATCTTAGAATTCTTGACTGTCAAGCACTTTTCAGTATATAAAGCTAAAATCCTTGTTAATAACCCATCTTGATGTTAACAGAGTCAATAGGGCCAGATGTCAATCCAGCTAAAAAGCTAAGATCTCACATATTATGTCAGTCAGTTGGAAAAGCTAAGATCTCACATAATTTATTATTAGGGCCACTGATTTTCCGCGATCGCGGAAAACGGACGGAATTCGCGGAATCCGCCCTTTGAAACGGAAAACGGGATTTCAGAAAATTTGATTTTTTATTTATTATTTTTTTTCTTGACGCCAAAACTATTGAAATTGCATTCTTTATTAAGATTCTTTTTGTTAAACTAAAAAGGCATCAGAAATCAGACCATTAAAAAGTACGAGATCGTAACCGTGGATCATTCTGTTCTACTTCACACCATCCTCAATGTTTACACACATGATGTACACACGTTGTTAACATGGTTAAGCGAAGGGCATTATTCGCGGCTCGTTTTAAACATTTTTTGTTCACCCAAATTGCATTTTCTCCCTCTCTTTTACCAACAATCATACACAAACTAGCTTACCTATGATCTATAAGAACACATACAATGTTTTTTCATCTCGGAAAGGTCTAAAATAAAACCGTAAACTGTCAACATTCTGTCGCCAAAGCGAAAACAAAATGGCTGACATTTTGTTTGTGGATGGAGAATGGTCACGTCCATAGACTTGTTTCCAAGTCTTTGATCATGCTGAAACAGCGCCCTCTTGTGGATACACTCCTGTCATTAGCCTACAATGTGGCTGATGCAGAGAATCAACTGCAGTTTTAGACTTGGAATCAAGTCTATCACATCATGTGCATTGATACTGCAGTCACAGTGCAACCTTTTTAGAACAGCAGTATACAAAATAATCCACAATTATAAAAAAAAGTATTTTTTTGAAATTTGTCAGTTCAAATGAACATTTTACGAAGTCAACAGTGCAACTTATCTCAAATTGTTTTTTATAAGTGTGTCCCTGGGTATTAAACAACCTTTTATCTAATTAAAAAAACATGAAACGGAATTTTTTGTGCCTGAAACGGAATTCATGTTTTTGCCAAACGGAATTTGCACTTTTCTGAAACGGAAAATCAGTGGCCCTATATTATGTCTACCGATTGGATGAAAGACATTTCAAGAGTATCAAGGAATACACGTACGAGTATATTTAGAGAAAAAATAGTCATGAACGCAAACAAACTTGTTTGTACTTTTAGCAGGATACCTAGAATTGTTCACACAACGTACATAAACCTCTAATTCCCGTTAGGTGTCAATGGACCAATGCTTCTTGAAATTGACTCACTTTAGACTACAGGTGCATCAAGAACAAGAAACAAACACTTCTAAATGAAGAGATGGACCAATGCTTCTTGAAATTGACTCACTTTAGACTACAGGTGCATCAAGAACAAGAAACAAACACTTCTAAATGAAGAGATGGACCAATGCTTCTTGAAATTGACTCACTTTAGACTACAGGTGCATCAAGAACAAGAAACAAACACTTCTAAATGAAGAGATGGACCAATGCTTCTTGAAATTGACTCACTTTAGACTACAGGTGCATCAAGAACAAGAAACAAACACTTCTAAATGAAGAGATGGACCAATGCTTCTTGAAATTGACTCACTTTAGACTACAGGTGCATCAAGAACAAGAAACAACCACTTCTAAATGAAGAGATAGACCAATGCTTCTTGAAATTGACTCACTTTAGACTACAGGTGCATCAAGCACAAGAAACAAACACTTCTAAATGAAGATTCAGAATAATATAATAGAAATGTTATCATCAGTTTAAAGGATGACGTTGTCAGTTGAAGGCATTATTCCGTAAAATGAAGAAACCTAACCAACCGTGATGTAGCGCAATATGGAATATTAGTCAGTAAGAAATATAAGTGGCTGGAAATATAATACATGTAGGCTGGAAATATAACAGGCTTTAAGAGTAAGAAAAAAAGGTAAATAAGCATGAAATACATGAGGCCAAGGGTGGGCTAAAGTGATGCAGTTATGGATAAATAGAAAAACGTAGAGGTTGGGTTTGGATAGAGCGTTGATTATGTCTGATTGAATGAACAGTGACGTTGGAAATTGACACTTCAGGTATGAAATTAAGCAGTCCAGGCCTTAGTGTTGAAGACGATGGTAAAAAGCAAAGAGGCTTTTTACAACTCAGATACGTAGAAGAAGAAAAAGGTTCAGTCATGCAATCATGCTGGATTCCTTCTACCTACATGTATCTATTTGATTCCCAACACAAATAAACCTTCTCTTATTTTTACATAAACCCTTGCGATATGTATCCAACAATGAAAATATGTAGAAAATAATCATCAGAAGGCATAGAAAATAAGTGATTGAATATCAAACTAGTGCAGTATATCGCAGCATGCTTTCTGACTAGTGCCTCACTTGACATTTCAGTAAACAACTTCAGTTCTTTACAAAAATGCCTGGTTCATATACCTCCATGATTCATAATGATCATCTCAATTAAGCCACATATCTGTTACATCAGGTGAAGAAATGGGAGGATACTTTCTCCTGTGATGGTTAGTGTCTGTGCCTAGTGTCAGTGGAGACTAGAAACGTGTTTGACAGTCGGATGAGAGACTTGTTAGGCACATCCGTAAACAAGGCATTATATCTGTTTTGACTCTATAGCTCTTCAACACTCACTTCTTGATTATTCATTTCAATATCATGTACCATCCCCCTTTCAATAACTTGACTGAGGTTGAGAGTAATATAGTATGCATCATGTACCCATACTATCTCATGGGAATCACTTTCATTCAATGTTTCCTTTTTATCTTTTTGACTTGATGTAAAAAACGTTAGCAGTCTAGCCTTTGGCGCCATGGAATATTTTTAATGAATAACCCATCAATGAATGAATGAATGAATGAATGAATGGAGTGTCCATAAAATCATTTGAGGGAATGAGTGCTGAATGTTTGTACGAGCAAGAATACTGCAATTAAATGTATACACAACTTTAAGTTGTAAACAGCTGGAAGCTAGGATAAAGGTTTTTTTTTTTTAAAAGAAGAAAAGGGGGATAGAGTGAATTGTGCGACTGTTGCAAGCCTTAAGCAACAGGTGTTATGCCACGACACAGCTCATGAATATAGTTATTGATTATAGATTAACCCATTTACAATATCAATATCATTTAAACATCATTCTGAAAAATATGTTTGAATAGGATATAACTCTCCATGCTTGCGAAATTTGTGTAAAAAATACACTTTTTGAGAAAAATATTTTTAAATATTGTCTAAATTAAAATTTCCCTAAAAAATTTGGAATTTGTCTTGTGACAATGGACACATAGACAGATCTAGTGTTTATAAATAACTGGTCCTTCAGTAAGGTAGCCTTGTGCTAACAATGGAGGGTGGAGCCGAGTCATTACAGGCTAATATGAGGACCATTTTAGCATACAATATTGTTTTGTTTTATCCAGCTTTAGATAATTATATGAAAGACTTCAAAATAGAAACATATGCAAACATTTTTTGAACGCTTTTCATAAATTTTTATTTTTTTATTTTATATTTTTTGTTTTCCAAAACAAGACAAGTAAACTCAAACTTTCTACATTTACCAGTTTATTTGACTGTAAATAGAACAGAATGGGCAAACAAAAAGTCTATTTCAGTTGACTTCAGTCGATGGCTTGAATCGACAGCTTATTTGACAAGAACCAGAATCCAGTTTCATCTCCTGATAATAGATGCCGCAAACACACAATAATGAGTCTAAGGTTTCCATGATAACCATGCAATCTCAAAGGGCAACTCTGATCCAAGCAAATAATACCAATCTCAAAAGCTAAAGCTTCAGTTTTGTACTGACAGACTATCAACAAATAAACTTGATGAAACGTAGTCCGTTTTTATCGGTCATCATGAAAAGAAGGTATTTTTGAAGAGAAATCCGACTCGTGGGAATTATACCTCAAGACAAGTCGTCAGGAAAAGACATTTAACAAGAAAAACAGAAAAATGTGCAAGGATGGGGATGAAATAATAACTGTCTGTCAGTAGAAATTAGAGATGCAAGGTTTTTGTGGAAACGTGTCTCTTGACAAAAATTTCCACAACAGCTTTCAAATAATGTTGTAAGGAGCTGATGTTTTTATAGCAAATAAAAAAATTAAAGACATGGAGGAAATAAACTAAAAGACAGCTATGTAGCTTTAGACTTGACCTCTGTGCTTGGTGCTGAATTTCATCTAGAATTCTGATATGTACTGTCAATAACAAGTATATCAATATACTTCATAGACAGGTATATCAAATCTTGTTTATACCAAAAACTGAGATATAACATCATTGTATGTCTATTTCTTGATTTGTATGCTTTTATTTTCTGTCTGCACAGCTTCCAGAAAAAACACTTTTTTTTGACACACAGCCCCTGGTTTGTTTAATGACAGTCTGATTGAGATGAGCAAATGGAATGGCAAACCAATGGAAACAAAACACAGATGAGACTGGAAAGGAAAGTGTGAGGCAGGTTGATCAATAAAACGGAAACCAGGTCACTCACAGAGTCTTGCAAGATCATTAAGAAGAATTGAAAGCAACTATCAAGGATGCAGTTAAAGGGTGGGTGTGTATCTTAAATCCATCACTAACAACCAAGTTGCCTACATCTAATGGCAATGACACCATGGTAACAGTCTACTAATAGTGACTTTCTATCATGGTGTTGTGGCAAGGATAGCTTGTATAATGTTGAAATAAATGCTCCAATTTGGTCAGAAATAAATGTCCTACATCGGTAAAAGGGCACAATAACATACTTGTGCATGAGATTTTTCTGAAATATTGATCACATCAGGAAGTTCCTGTCTATAAATAATCTTGTAAAAAGTCAACCATCAAGGAGGAAAGTTTTCAAAAGTTACTTTTATGAGATAATTACACACTGCGACTCCAAGTCAATATTTTGAAATCAAGAAACGATGGTTTTTATGCCACTCTCTATCTAAATTTCCTTCAGCAGTTCTTGAAATAATTTTTTTTTGCTGAACTGGTGTGGCAAGAGTGATGTTATGTGCCAGGTTTGGAGATATTTCCAGCTATCCCTAAATCAGTGTTCTTCGGTTCACCAATCAATAGCCACCTGCCTTCACTGTTGACTCAGTGAATGATAATCAGGCAAGAAAAGAAAAAAGAAGAAAAAAGGGAAAGTGGACAACAAAGAAGATTAAAGGTACAGCGTACACTGCAGTCTTTGTTTTTGTTTTGAAAGTTTATCAAATCTATGCAAAAAATAGTTAATTGATGGCCTGACATTTCGACCCTAGCAGAGTCTTTCTCAAAGGCTTTTGAAGACTTACATAGGAGAATTGTGCATTGTATGCAGAAAGTGTTTAAAAGCAAATCTTGTTAACCCAAAATAGCATCTTAATGATTATATACATGAAGTCAATACATATGTAAGGGGAAATCCCTCAGGGGAAAAAGAAGTCCAAGACTTTTAAATTTGACATTTCTTACTAGGCCTTACCTCAAAGGTTTCTTAAGAGAATTGGACTGGTGTTTAGCAATTCAAATCAAAAACTTGAAATTCATTAACTCTCTTGAGTCTTGTATTTGGTTTGTTAATGAAATCAACTTTAATTCCCACAAATCTAACACATACAAATAAAAGTACAATGGATTGTTGATGACGTAGAGAATGCTTGGTTTCTTGCTGTATATAGACACTATAATTACCATTACCATGGCAACGGAAGTGAATAATCTGATAATCTTCCATAAACCTTGTAAGATATCTCTCAAAACTGAATAATGTCAGAATAATGCATTGAGATGAATACGATGTATATACCCGATTATTGCTAAATTTATTTGCAGATATTTCATGAAGTCAAATTTTGCAAAAGTATAGAGAGACACCACCATCATTTTACATTGTTTTTAACACATTGATTGTTATATAAATGTTTCAGATAAAAATAACAGAACATGATCTGATACCTCCTTTCCTTCAATCCTTATGCCATAAAATTGATTTGTATGCAACACATTGGCAACATGTTTGATTTTAAAATTAATTAATGCCTAATTTAAATAATTATAAGGCATTATGTATCAAACAAAATGTAGCATCTTTTGTTTTTCCGCCAGCAAAAAAAAACAGAGTTAGTTTCTGATGCTTTCTTGTAATTGTGGAAACAGTCAACGTGCTGCCAACGCTTTTTGACTTAAGTGAGTCATGGTAGTCTAAGAGCTGACAGTTGAATGATAATGCTACATGTAGGTCAAATCACGTTAGAAGTGATGGTTATTGGATAAGGCAAAGAATCCATTTATATTTGCTTAAGCCTCAGCCACATCCATTGAAAAAGACAGTGAGTTTCCACCTTTGTATGTTTTGTGCATGTATTTCAAAAGGACCACATTGAGGGTAACATAACAACTACACACACATTGACACTTCCCCGAAACATTATAATAAAACAGCATTATGCTAACTTAATCAGCATATTGATGATGGCAATTATGAGTTAATATTAGCTATTTTGTTTGAATAGTCGTTGTCATTACTGTTTCAGTATCACTTCCTACTGAAAGCTTCTGGCATAACTGAATGGTCAGAAGAACCTTGTCTGTAACACATGTATGTTGGGCAAACAGTACAAATAAACATGCACAGTAATATATCATGGCAAAAGAACTGCAGTTTGGAAATCACTAATTCATGCTCACACTAAGAAAGCAAGACAGAGAGCTTGAGGACAAAGAGACAGAGTGAAGAGAATAAAGTGCAGTTTAATCAAACCTTCTTCTTGGAGTACATCAGCGAAGCTGAAACATTAACAAAAACGTGCATCATGGCGTCGTTGTATCAATTCCACAGAGGCCAACTACTTCCACTGTACACAATGTCAGATGTATACCTCACGCCAGTGACTCACACAAACATAGATGTAGAAATGTCAATATCAACCAAGCATTGATAACAGTTATGTGAATTCCCTCCCTCCAGAACAGGTGGTTGGTTTGTGTATTAAGCTTCCAGTGTAGTCCCTTACAGCACAATGAATGATAAATTTACAAACACAGCCTACCCTCATACATCCTACATACACTTTCACATGCACAGTGTATTCACACACGTGTCATGTATGCTAAGCATGAGACGTTCAGAACACGCAGTCGTACATCTCCCAATGTAGGTGCCGCTCCGGCTAATGTATCTCACAAAGTAATTATCTCTTTCACGTTTCAAATTTGTCCAGCAGACAAAATCATTGAAGATCACACCTGATTTTGATTAGACGCGGCAACGATGGACATTAAACAATAAAATCCAAACAGGTATATTGTCGACATGAAAGAATTGCCACAGAAACACAAGATTGTTTTCTATCCTGATTTTATACAGCGGTGGAGAAGGTTCTGAATTTGTTCTGATATTGTGGGCTTGGTAATGAGATGGGACGACGTTACTCATCAAGATTAAAGGAGAAGTGTCAACAAGGTTGGATTCCCAGCGGCTAGCAGCACCTCGGTACTTCAAGTACCATCCAATGATTGTAGAACGCCAGGCAAATGTTAATTAATAGCTTACTGCTTTCTGGCAATACATGTAGGGTCACTTCAGTACATATGCAGTATTATAGTCATCAATAATAATCCATATAGATCTCCAACAGGGTACTAATTAAACCAAACTTTTACGAGGGTTATCAAATGTCAAACAAATTTAATTTTGTCTTAGTTAATTGTATGTGTCTTAACCTACATGCATTGCGTCACTCGGTATCGCTCAAGTTAATTAATAAATACAACAGTCTGTCAGTTCATCACTTCACATTAAATCTTCTTCTTTTGAAATTAATTTACAGGTTTCACTCCAGTCTGTTTCAAGTCTTCAATATTCAAAAGAAAGTTAGAGGGTTTAAAACCATTTGATACTACTTGTTGTAAAAGACAGGCATTTTTTTGTAAAAAAAAAAGGTCTGAATTTATGATCTACATGATCGGAGGAATGAGGAGTGACATGTTACCATGGTAACCCATCCATGTAGTCACAAGTTTCATAGCATTTGGGAACAGTATCCTAGTGCTAGAGAAGTAGCAGGAATCAAAGAGCAGGAAAATCAGAGCAACTTTTACACCAACTTAGACATACAAGGTCCGATTTCAAATGTCTGAAAATTTTCATATCTAAACTAATGATCAATCTGAAAATGAGATGATTGCAAAACGTATAAAATATCACCAAACCAATGATATAAACACCTCAGTCTAAATCCTCAATCTGGGAAAAAAGCATTGTATGGATTTTGTAGAGCAGTAAAATCCGCCCAGTGCCACCAGGCCCATTGGGGATTCAAAGAAAGTACAGGAGGCTCTTCCCGATAGGCAACGATGGCTTACAACATATAATGGATGGGCAGTGCTCATCAACAAATTTCAGGATAGGTTCTCAACTCTAATGACTCTCTACATAAAGTATCAGGTGCTGAAAATGACTTGTGAACAGCTTGAAATTGGCTGTATATAAAAACTGCTGGGTACACCCTTCTTCGTACAAATATTGTGACAATATGTTCATTACAAACCAGACAATATGCAATAATGAGATGTAACAATACGTGTTGATCAGCACAGTATAACTGTCTTGATTCTGTTTAGTCTTTAGATGTCAATGGAAATGTCAAAGTATCACCATGATTTGAAGAGAAGGCCCAGAGAAAGACTGATTCACTATTACATTGACATTAACCATGTACCATGTAGCAGCCGATACAGCCAAAAGTTAATACAAACAATTAAACTACATATAATTTATTTAGTAAACCAACTAAAAATAGGGTTGTGTAAATTACAACACTGAGATTTAACACCAACCTTCGCTTTTCTCTCTACTTATTTCATATCAAGTATTTTATTCACTACAAAATAAGGAGCCAACCTTAAGCTTAGGGACGTAATACATGTAAGCTTGATTCTTCAACAGCCTCACACATCCACAACACCTCGTTCAAAAAAAAATCCAAAGGCAGATTTAAAATGCTTCCTTGTAGTAACCTCTCCAATTCAACTTTCCCCAGGTCTATAAAGTACACATACTCAGGCCGGTCCTCTCAAACTACACGCCTCAATCGCAGGCCAAGTGAGAAATCAAGCACTTAACATATTTTGTCTTCATCATGACCGCTTTCTTCTTCTCACTCTGTCCCTACACCTTCGTGCCGTGCATCCAGTTTAGTCTGCATCGTTGGTGCCAAGGATCTCACAATATACAGGTGTGAATAGACATGAATATGGAATCCTTCATAACTAAAGCTGGTTGTCGTGTTAGACAGGTGCAATCAGGGAAATGCTTAAGCTTATCAGCACTTAACTGATTCATTCCTTGGGGTTTTCTTAATGTTCATCATTGTACTCAAGAATTTTTTTAATCTGTTCCATGTTGTATACTACATGTACATGTACATGTTGTACATCTCCCCCTTCTTACTGATCTTTACTGATGTAGCAAGTTTGACTTGCCATGAACTCTATGCAAACACCGACTAATATGACTAAATGTAAAGCACTTTCTGTCAAATAGTGACTCATAGGATTACTAATATGTATGCAAAGCCACTGCTGGCCATCTCTCAACTGTAAGATGTGCAGTTTATAGACTGACCAAAAATTTAAGCAGTGACAAGTCAAACCCATAGACAAAAAGGGTGTAAAATAGACACAATAATATATTCCGTTGATTTTTAGGATTTAACTGAGCACTGTTATTTAGCAGGAGCCATGCTGAACGAGAGGCAAGAGTCTGACTACAAATCCTGTCATGCTTCAATGGAGTTTGTCTGAAGCTTGAGGCAGATGGGTGAACTCAAACAAACACCTTGCCACTTTAATAAGAGACTTGACTAGAAAGCACGGTAGCTGTATTTGAGCAAATACGGGTATCTCTGCCCGGCGGGGGGTGGAGCATAATATTCTGCATGGTTTATGTTGCACTTGGAGAAATGAAAATTGTGTGTGTTTTGGGGGTGATACAGAACAATATTCGCATACGTTACTCGCGAATACGAAATCCGACCATACGCAAGCGCATACGTAAGCATGCGCACATATTCCCAAATATTTTCACGACATACATGTACGTATGCCGACAAGTTTACAGTTATGCGATGTGCTTTTGGGCCACCGTACCTTTTTGATTGCATACGTTTGCGATGTCACAAATTTATTCGCAAATGTTTGCGCATACGTATGCGGTGTCAAGAAATTATTCGCGAATAAGTATGATGTCACGATCAGACTGGATGCTAAAAATCCACAGATATATATTAGAAATTTTAATTAAACATATGCGACAAAGTATAATAAAATTTTCGACAACTCAAACATATTCGCATACGTTACTCGCGAATATCTTAACGAAATCCCACCATACGCAAGCGCATACGTAAGCATGCGCACATATTCCCAAATATTTTCACGGCATACGTATGCCGACAAGTTTACAGTTATGCGATGTCCTTTTGGGCCACCGTACCTTTTTGATTAGGTAAAAGTCAGCTGCCTATTATTACATGGACAAGTGATAACACTATTAATATCAAGTGTCCAACTTTTACTAAGAAACACTTAAGTTTGGTACTGTTACCAACAGTATCATGCAGTTGTTTTACAACATATTTCATTGCAAAGACATTTGGCAAGGTAATGAATCTCACATAAATTCCAAAAACATTCAAAACCTTTTCTTAAGATGCACTGTGAAAAGAATAATTTGTAAAAGCTAATAAGCTAATTTAAAACAATTTTTCTATAAAAATGCTCCGTTATTGAATGACTATTGACTTATGGATTAACGGTGACGATTGCGAAGTTTCCTCACTCAAACTAAAGCTCATGTAACTAACAACCATACACGGTCAGCACGGTTAACATCCGTTGGCTCTCCGGGTTTTCACCGAACCCGTATGCCGTGAATAAGCTCCAGACCACGGCAGAGTGTTTTTAACGTTCACGGTGCAGGTCACACTGCGACCGGAAAATCCCCCATTGCAATAACGTGGGGAAAAGCTTCGGTGGTGATCGTCTCGCAGCGCAGCGTAGAGGAGTCACTCATCACGTAAATAAAACAACCTCGTTATATTTTTACGTTGCAATTCTGATCGGCTTACAAGCTTTAGGTACGAGGTTGGAATTTTTGGTTCCGTTTTTTACGAAACCGCGGCTTTAGCTTGGGATGTCACTTGGGCTTCGGCTTGGGCTTCGTCTGCCTGTTTGAAGCCCCGTTAGAAAAGCACATGTTTTCTAAATAACTGACGGAGCCTAAGCCCAAGCCCAAGCCCAATATGTGGCCACGGTTTTGCAAATGCAAGCTGAAGAAGAAGGAGAAGAAGAAGAAGAATATCCACCACAAGGACAATATCTCTGCCGTTGCACGGGCAGAGATAAGAATATCCACCACAAGGACAATATCTCTGCCGTTGCACGGGCAGAGATAAAGATACTAGCATTCTGGGAAAAGCAATGGGGGAAATAGTCAGCATATATGGCTACTTGTCCACTCGGACAGAGAACATAAGTGTATTTCCTTCCTCCATCTCCGTAGTAAAACCAAATGACTTCTAGACCCAGCGACCAAAGTCTGTACTATGCAGATTGCTTAAAAGATGTGCATTGTTTTATGCAATTCTGTTTCCCCAAGCAAGATGATCTGTGCATAAAGCTGTAGCAGGCAAGGTCTGCTAACTACTCATTCTGTTTCCCCCAGCAAGATGATCCGTGCATAAAGCTGTAGCAGGCAAGGTCTGCTAACTACTCATTCTGTTTCCCCCAGCAAGATGATCCGTGCATAAAGCTGTAGCAGGCAAGGTCTGCTAACTACTCATTCTGTTTCCCCCAGCAAGATGATCCGTGCATAAAGCTGTAGCAGGCAAGGTCTGCTAACTACTCATTCTGTTTCCCCCAGCAAGATGATCCGTGCATAAAGCTGTAGCAGGCAAGGTCTGCTAACTACTCATTCTGTTTCCCCCAGCAAGATGATCCGTGCATAAAGCTGTAGCAGGCAAGGTCTGCTAACTACTCATTCTGTTTCCCCAAGCAAGATGATCCGTGCATAAAGCTGTAGCAGGCAAGGTCTGCTAACTACTCATTCTGTTTCCCCCAGCAAGATGATCCGTGCATAAAGCTGTAGCAGGCAAGGTCTGCTAACTACTCATTCTGTTTCCCCCAGCAAGATGATCCGTGCATAAAGCTGTAGCAGGCAAGATCTGCTAACTACTCATGAAACTGCATATCATCTACTTGCCATCCTACATCTAATTTGTAGATGGTGATAAAGCTGATATTATCATGGAACATAAAGTTTCAATCAATAACACAAATTGATTATTCAAATTTAAAGTTCTCCTTATATAAAGAGAAAAACTGAGAAAAAGCACTGATACTTAGTTTGACTTGATTGGAGAATTTCAAAAAAGAAAAGACGCTTTGTGCTACACTTGGTAAAAGAAAAAAGCTGTTCTTGTCTTCCATGAAATCTATAAGTGCCCTAAGAAAAACAATGCTCACAATACACAGTGAAACTGTGGGCAATATTGATGGAGAGGGGGGAGGGGTGTGATTTACTAACAGACTGTCTGTCATTGATTGCTTTCTGAGATTTATTACACGTTTCCAATATCCATCAAGTTGCTTCTCCGGTTAGAGAACAGGCCCTGTAGTCTACATGTCTTCACTAAAACAATAGTTGAATATGCCTAATTGTACATAGTACAAGATACAATAGGCTCTACTGTTTATTTTTGTTTAATAAAATGATTCAAACTGTCATTTTCATACCAGTTTTTTTTTTTTTTTAGAAATGCATTTTTACAGTTACTTTTTCATTAGTTTCTCATTAATAAAAGCTCTGTTATACATGTATCTTTAATTTAATCTGAGACTGTAAATCACAATCACACAAACAGAGTCGAGAGAGAGCCACATTATAAATGGTCCCTTCACTTTGATGATAGTGATACAAATGCGGATTCGGGAAAGGTAATCCACTAGTTACAAAGAGTGTTTGATGGCTGTGCCGCTTCCCCCCAATGTCTTGATTTATTAGGATGCAACACTGGGGATATGGTCATCATTTTAACACACATTAGCATAATTGCACAGGATTGAATAAGTGGTCAACAAGAGTTGATGTATGATGCTAATTATTAATATCAGCTGCAGTGATTACACAGAAGCTTCGAGATTCAAACCTAATGCACATGTTTAAGATACTTTTTTAAATATAACACCATTGCGTTTCCCTCCATCTTATACAATCTTAACGAGGGACTCTGCCAAACTGAGATATGACAACCTATTTTGATTTCCATGTGTAGCATTTATCAGGCTGCAACATTAACCATGGTAAGGAAGAGACATTATAAACAAACTCCCAATCAAATTGAGCTTCAAGGATTGAGAGAGGAGGCCAGATGTTGGCTTCAGGATTATTCCAATATCAATTACATCCAAACACATAACCAAGGGTTGAAATTCAGAGCACAACATTTCAAATCGAAGCTGGTTGTAGCTAAAGCCAGGTACATGTTTGTGCCTACAGGTTTATGTGCAAGGCTCTAGCGGTTTGAAAGTTCTGATTAGCCACTATCATATCACATTGTCAGGGAAAGGCCTTCATGCCGATTTCCATTTCCGTCTTGACCAGACCCTTGATATATTCCAAAGGAAATCAAAGTTTGCCTTGAAGTCTACATTTTAATATTAGCAAAAATGGATTTGCAACAATAACTACTCCTAATTATGGCTTGGTATGCATTGCTCTTATCCGTCACTCAGTGATGCTCAAGGTGCTTCAAGATTCACTGTTTTCCTGCCAGGTATTTTTAAGCAACTATACTTCATTTTATCCAGACTACTAAGTGACAGTTATTTTTCCTGTTTCATGAATTATGAGGAGCCACTTTGTACATCTTGTCAAGATTTGCCAATCTGAGTTCTGTCACTACATACACAGACCTCTCCGCAACAGTTTCAAAATAAATCATATCGACTAAAGCATGTACATGTAGTGTGTATGATTTAATCAAATCAAAATACGGCACCTTTACTGGTAACACATGGATCCAAAATAACTTGCATTGGCCTGTAGGCCAATTGCACATTTAAGTGGCTGTAAATATTAAATTAACTAAACTGGTTAACTTAAAGAGACCAACACTAGGGTTATAAGAAAGTTGATTAGTCAAGACACTGCATATTACAGTGTGACCAGAACACATAGTGTAAGCTGATCAACAACAAGTCTTGTGCGTTTAAGCACCATGAATATGACTACATAATAATTCACAGCCCTTCTTGCTCCAGGGCTTTACGGGATGAATTAGTTGGGAGGGCTGAGTGCATAATTTCTGTAGTACACAGCGGATAATGACCAGATGACAAGGATTGGAGATAGGAATATCAAGGATGGGGAGCAATGTCAGATGGTTACCATGGTAGAGAGAAGGTTGGGCACAATGATACAAGTAGCGAGAAGGTTTCATATCAAGTCAACTAGGTTCTCCTTCAAATTCATACATGTAGACCCTGTTAGCAAATGACATTGTAAAGCAGTTCATGTACAAATCAAATATTTTTCTACAGTCTTGCCAAAAAAACACACGTGTGACTTTCTTAGTATACTATAGGATTGATTCTAACGTGTTAAACTATGCTCTCTATAATGCACTCTTTCAGCACACACTTGTTTCATCATCACTGCTGCAGACAAGAATAAATCCATGAACCTTTCCATACTTGGCCAACAGAGGGCTCTGTTTAGAAACATCAGGCACTCCTTTTCCCACACCAAAGTAAGCTGTTGTACGACATCACAGACACCGTGATGACAAGCATCGTCAGGTGTATGTACATGTTATGTACTCTTTCATTGATTCACTGTTGCCACAATCTTTGTCATAACCCCTGTGTTCAACATCAACATGGAATACTCATTCACATTAAAACAACATGGGATCAGACTAAGTAGTTTTGCTTTTTAAAGTGCAAGACTATGAAGAACTAGCCATACATGTACTTTATATTTGTTTATCTCACTTCATTAACTTTATTACATTCATTGGATTGTTGCATTCAGTATTGGGATATAGGATATAGGCTATTAATTTCTTCATATAATCAGAAATTCTATGTCGATTTCTACTGTCATGCACATAGTTTGAACGTACTTTTTTGTATATTGAACAAGTGTTTCAGACACATCCAAACAGCATTCATACAACGATTCTACCATCTTGCTTTTGGCCCAATCAAATCAATGTACCCAAGATGATGTACGAATTATTCTAGTTTCTTTTTACAATTGTAAAACAGTTGGTTTCGTTCAGCTGCATACAGGGAACCTAGTACAAACTGCAATAGAATAGTATAAATGCAAAGTTATTCTATGCTTGTCCAACCAGCTTGAAGCCAGTTGTATCTTGATCCTCAGAGGGCTTTGTGAAGTTCTTTTGACAACGGTAGTTCCACTGAATCTTCTGGATTTCATCCAAATCTCTGGAGTGTTTTCTCTACACACAACACCGGAAATCATACTTCATTCACATTATAATCATTGGATTGATCAAGTTTGTTATCATGATCTCCTTTTAGAAACCTACATTCATGACGTGCATGCTACAATCTCACGAATAGGACATTTTGAATCAAAAAGTGTGCTTCTCATAATTATGACAGCAGCAGACGCTTTACAATGTATGGCAAGTCATGACTACATGAACATCAAAACCATCTACGTATGTGGATATCAGATCGCATTCATGATTTATGTTTTAAAGAGGGTCAGCGTTGCATTTCCATGCCATAAATAATTCATCTTAAAAAACCAAGAGAATAAATCTTAAAATACATCTTAGTATTTATTAGTGTCTCCAAGACCTTTCCCTTCCCCAAAAAGTGAGGGGGAAGACAATAAACAAGAACGGAACAATCACTCAATGTTCTGCCTGCTGCTCCAAGTTAATACTGGGATTATTTTAAGTAAAAGTGAACAATCTTTGCTAAAATAAAATAATATAATGCCAAATTGTCCCAATAGGAAACATTTGTTATGTAATTTTTTTTATTTTATCCTCTGAACCAAGTGTCCATAAGACCAAGATGTGTTTTTTTGGTAATAATTGGTATCCAATGTCCACCGAGATGATATTGTCAGATTGTTTTTCTTGTGGCAAATTGTGAAAAATATCAGTTGGGTTGTTTTGCGACTGGGGCTGTCCGACAGAAATGCTTCAAGCATTAACAATAAAGAGATGAATAGACGAGCTGATATTAATGCATGGGTGCCAATTGCATTCTGACATCTCAAGTATGGCGTGTTGTGTCAAATCAAATGTTGATCATCAAAATACAGTCAAAGCCTTTTTTGAAATTTCATTTTGATGACAGCTGATATTTGACAAGTCACCCCCAAAAATTTGGAATTGTTTGAAGATGGTAAATTATGTTTCCTTAAATCCTAAATCCAAAGCTTTACATGAAACTGGGCCATGTATTTCTATGTTTATTGAACTCTCAAAAATGGGGTTTAAACAATTTATGGAGGGTGAGCGAAGACAATTTGACTAGAGCAGATTGAATCTGCAACCTCCTGTTTTAAATCATTTTGATTAATTGTTAGTATTTATACATTCACAAATATTCCTTCATATTTGCAATTATAATGATTATTATTTATAATCATGAATCAGTAAATCTGAGCAGTGCATAATTACTCATTTCTTATTGTGACTCAAATGATTTTACTTACATGTACATACCTCTAAACAATAATAGAATTAGAGCTCAGGCAAGGGAATTAAGACTGTACCAACATCTGATTAAATCCATAGGAAATCATATTAAAGACTGTGCTGCTGTTTGCTGCTGCTAGTTGCTGCACCGGTAACATCACTCAATCGAGTTAGTGCTCTGTGTTTTAAGCTATGGGGATCGATATTGTTGTAATATTGTACTGTAATGTACTAGAGATTGTTATTAAGAAAGATGTCAATCCAGCTCACTCAAGCATCTCTAGAAGATAACCAAATCTAGCTGCTTTTGTGCTTACCCAATTTCAGAGAACTGTGATGGGCACAATTTGTGGATAACATGTCCATGATTACGGTCGTTGATTAGATATTTGATGTATTCTAAGAATTACCTACATTTGTAAACTGCAGGGGAACACAATGTACATTTTTTTAATCTCTTACCTCAGCCGGCAACACTGTTGACTGCGAGACGTAGCTTTGTATGTTTTCTCTTACTTGTGGTACACTGGAGCCGACTACGGGAACCAGCCGTGGGGCACCATCTAAAGCTGTGGAATCCTCGTCGGGATAGTGATATTGCTAAAGAAAGAAACAAACAAAATGGAAAACTAATTTATTTACTTGTTTGAAAAGATCATTCAACACTTTCAGGTCTTTCCAAAAGGGTGAAGGAAGTTCCTGTCAAATTGGCAGAGTCTCAACTTTGACTGTAACTACTTGTAATTTGTTCATTATCCTTGCATTGTTTAAGTATTAAAAAATGCTTGGAGAATAGTGTTGAATCAACCAATGATTAATGAGTGTGTACAACCAGAGTTCAAAGTGTGAACCAGATCTTTGTAACCCCTTCAGCTGAAGTTTAGTGATCACCTCAACATTACTAAGCAACATCATCAGATCATCCCACTCCACGGCATCCCATTCCACAGCCATCTTAGATCTTAGTCTTTATCAGTTCACTTGATGTGTCTTAGTTAATTGCATTAATGAACCTCTATGTCGTTTGAGATAAACAGAGTAGGTTCAAATCTATACAGAGTTGGCTATATCGCATCTACTACCAGTAATGCCCAGAAGCAACTGGTGCCCACTCTTACATTGGTAACCTCAAAGTAACTACAACCAAAATGTCTATTTCACAAAGTCCTTGGCAACCTAAACTGAAATGAAATTATGGTTAAACAGGACAGTCATCTCCACCTTGAGTATGTGTGAGTTTAGTGAAGGTTAGTCTACACAACAGAGTTGATATATTTCATTTTAAAAGCATGCCAGCACCTTATCCTGTATCATTTACTATGCATTTCATAGTCAGCTTTGAGGTTTTAATCTCCCAGTGATGGATAATAAAGTTTTATCTTTCTATATAATCTATCTAGTCTTCTTTTGTGGTGTTACAGCACTTTTATGGATTTTATATTTTGCTTTGTATATTTCCTCTTGAATAAGAAATTTCAGGAGCTTTTACTACTAAAATATTGATTCGAGTAAAAGTACAAATTTTTATCTGATTCTTATTTCTTTGCTTTGTATTTCTTCATTATAAAACTGTGACTGTGTTGACAAAACATTGACATAAATTGGTACAAACACCAATAACCAAAGATCTACGATTCCATTAAAGCATCTAAACCTACTTATACAAGCAATGTACATTGTACAGAAAAATCTGGAAAACCCATTTATTTTTAAATTGTCAATTTTTGGTCAATCTATCTGAGCAAGGCCATATTGACATCAACCAAAATGAGCAAGAGAAAAAGCCACTAAAAGCAGTGCAATCAGTTGCCTCAGGCTACCAGGGAAAGGGAATAAGTTATCCCCACTAAAACATGTGCATCTGTCAACTCAGTCCTCTGGGTTTTTGAGACAAAATGTCAAATACTCTGCTTCTTCATAGTGAGCGTTGTTCATCATTACATTATCAACGATTGTTTGAAGCAACCCACAAAGTCAGTACCACTACTTGCCCCCTCACCGTGCAACTGTGCACATGGCTGGATTGAAGTATGACACATCTGGATCCATATAATATTGATGTTGCAATATGATGCTTGAATACTCTCATCATAATAGTGTAGGGTTTTAGCTCATTCACAAAACGTTAATGATATTCAAAGATCCCACATCATGAAAACTGCACATCACAAGGTTTCTAGTAAACTAACATGTTGGTCATTAAAATGAAACTAAGAGGGAGTGCACAATCCCTTTAAGTTGTCTTAATTACTGTTGATGCATAACCTCATTCTTATTGATCACAATCCAACATGCAGCGCAGTCTTATCCTTGAAAATAATCACTCCAAATATTGATTCTTACATGTTATCTATGAGGTACAAGCTTGCTAATGCAAGCTGGCTAATGCATGCTGTATATATTACATCTACAAACACCATACTCTGACCATACACCTGTACACTAGGCTTGTAAAGTAACAAAAGACAAAAATGCATGAATGGGGAAATAACTCATATGAAGTTCAGATAACTAGGTATTTCAAACAAACATGAAAATCTTGTGATCTTAAGTTTCTTTTTTGCATCAAAGTTGGAACATCAGAATCGCAGATACAAGACTTAACAAATCGTTAAAATTAAATATCAACTAGACATGATTGCATTTGTGCACAAATGCAGAGCTGTTTTGTTAATAACATTTTCAAATTTCTCAACTGCATTTGAAACTCTCTTGTCATCAAAGCAGTAATGACCAATCCAGCCTATTTAACAAATAATTTGGATTATACCATGTTCAGATAGCAATTTATGACTTAAAGGTTCAAAAAAGAAAAAAAATCATAACAAATCATGTGATGGCGTCATCATGATGTCATACGTCATTTCAAAATTCATGAGAACTTGCCAATATCTAACAATCTACAAAGTTTCAACATAAACGCGTCATTTTTCAAGACTTATACGACTTCAAAAAGTGCACCCTTTCTCTACACGTTAGTTTATCTGTATGTTTTTCACTTTTATTGTTCTTAAAATTTATTTCCTGATTAAGTCTTATCAGAAAACCCATAGATATTTATTATTAATCAATAGGATGTATCACCAAGTCATTTATGTTAACGTCCATAGCACACTTCACCTTTTTCGTCTGCACACTGTTGAATTTTTTAACATAACAAAAGTGCATCATTCAAATATCTGGTTTCCATGGCAACAGTCCAGTTCTTCAGGCCCCCCGAGTAGTTCCATGCCTTTGCATAGGACAACAACATGTCTTAATAGCCCCTTATGCTGTTCATGCTCCCGATGTATCCTAACATACTATCACTGCAACATTCTGGAGTATACAGAAGGCTGGATTTTTTACAAGAGACCATTTTCAGACTTCATATTCTCACAATCTCAGACAGTCCTAGAAGTACATATTGAAGTTTCCATTGTGTATGAACCATATAAACATACATTTGGGATTCATAGCTTACCACACATTTCTTTTTGGTTTGAGCATGCGAGGTATTTTATCTAGACAGAGCTTTAAATAATTACATGCATATTTCATTTCCAATAGATAAGGCAAATGTTCTAACATTTAGAGGGAGAAAGAAATCAATCTTCAGTCAACATCATGGAGTACTTATTTGTGAACATGAATAAATCACAAAATATAACTGGACTTACAAAACAGCCATCTTGAATTTGTTTTAATCTGTGCAAATTTCATGTCGGCCAAATTGAAGGATTGACATTTAAATAAAAACCTAGATCTTTCTGACTAATGTGCATCATAACTAAAAACCCATTTTGTTGAGGAGGGTCCTCTGATATATTATGGTTACATAATGAAGAATCGATGTTCTTGTACAACAACGCCTTTTGACAAAATTTGAAAACTGTCAGATATTTGCAGACCATGAAGAGTAGATTAAACTGAATAAATTCATAGTTAATTCAAAACATGAAAAATTGTTTAACTGAAATTACCAGAGGTTTCTTCTTGCAGCCAAACAGTCCCACAACGCATTCACATGGAAACCACGCACTTGATGATGGATCCGGCACTGGGCTGTGAATCTCATGGCGCCCTCTATGGTTCCCATCATACGCACTCCACATTGCGAATTTTTACTGTGATTATTCTTCAGGAGTACTGTCTAGTTTTAATTTCTCTTCACACAGACAGTCTTACAACTCATGCACAAACTTAGATGATACAGCCTCCATGTAATTTAACTCAGCATGGGTTCCTGCCCAATGCCAAATGCAGATATTATCCTGCAGCTATGTATTCTGTAGACCGTATACAGCCCTGATAAACAAAGACACAGCAGTCGCTGAATTGAATCAAACGGTTGGCCTCCAGTAATGCTGTACCTCAGATAAAAGGCATGCAAGGCTAGAACCTGTTGTAGTGTACACAAGGTTGGCTCGGGGTTGAAGATTGTCCCTTCATGTACACATATATGAAGATGAAATCACACTACTTACAACCAATTCCAATATCCATTACTTCCTTACAGTTGGCAACCAGTTTATAACTGGTACTCAGCAGACTTCAAGTTGTAATGCTCTAATTCAAAACTTTTACTGATGACAAAATCTTATCTCCCCATTTGAAAAAAAATCCTCTGTGTACAACTTGACGATTGTCTCCAGAACAAACAAATGATTATAAGAAATCATAGTCAGTTGAAAAGTTAAAAGTTCAGTCCTTCGATCATTATTCACATAGATCCAAGTATTCTACAGCATAAATAATTGATGCAACAGTTGGGTAGATCGAATCCTAAATCAGAGAAATGGGGCCAACTTTCAATTCTCCATACAGGTCAATGAACTAATGACCCAATCCACATCAACTCCAAGATGTTATGCTGATGTCCACGTGGATACAGACTGTGTGGATTCAGGTAAAATTCAAATTTCGTTATGAAATCCACTTATCATTTATTTCAGTTGTAATTCAAAGTCATCCCCTTATTGAGTATTCAATAAAGGTTAAATTTCTGCTGGTGGTGAAATCTCCAACTAAATGGAAAAATAATCTGTTCCTTCAGAGAATCCAAGGTAACTAATATAAATTAAATTAAAAGATCTGTGTAGAATGGCACTTTGTAGGTTGAATATTCCACTAGAATATAACAAGTGTTGAGGGTTTCCATCGATACTAAATCACTAGCTGACGCTTTCATGTCCATTGTTGAATCCTTCAGTAGCTGTTGAGTGTTGTATACTGCCGTCTCATTTCAAGCTAATCTGTTAACTGAGAATTCCTGTATAATGACAACAGCTGATGGGATCCCAATCCACTATGGAGGTTTACGTCGTGAATGGAAGCAAAGATGAGCAACGGAGGTTGGAGAGGAGTAAGCTACGAATACATGTGTGATGACTCAGAGAGAGAGAGAGAGACGAGGCAACCGCAGCCTTCAGTAAATGTAGAGAAGACCAGAGATTCTTAAAGGTGACATCACTCATGCAGCAGTTACCGTGGTGATGGGATGACTTACCCTACAAATAATGGCACCAAAGTGGCATTACTCCACAACTGATTGAGTGTTCCACTCAAGCCTTTTTTGTTTTAAACGCTGAGCCAGATGACACCTGCATGTTAAAGATACTGTCATTCACGCATCACTTATCATGTGCAAACGTTGCTTCAATGATAATGAGACTCTAGAGTAAGAATGAAGAAAACAACCCATGTCTAAGACTCTAAGAGTCCTCTCTTAGATGATACAGCCATAGAAGAAGAAAAGCCTAAGGTGTTTAACCAGATGCCATGGATGCAGGAGAAGCAATACACTGATGAGAGCTGGAGATAATTGGCAGATGGCTAGGCCGACAGGTTGATTAATAAACCGTCTACGGACAAACGCTTGCCTTTAAGTGACGATCCACTGCTTCAGTGTTTCTACTCTTGACACAATGCCTGATTATTAAAACGGCGTGCCGTCCACACTAAGTTCATAATGCACGTTGTCCATGAGTCACTCTTATTCACTTCTAGTAGAATTCTAGGTGTTTCATCCAAACCAGCTTTGTAGCCCACAAATGATGAATTACGAATGGACAGGTACAAGAGCAAGGGTTAGAATGAGGGGGTTCAAGAAAAAAAAAAAAAAAAAAAATGTGGATGAATGACCAAGGAAAGGTCAAGCCTGTCTAGCACCACTAGTAAGATATCTTAATATTAAAATTACTGATGAACAATGACAGCCTAGTCACAAATACAGTACATCTATAAATCTCACACACTACTAAGGATAACCCTAGCATCATATTGGAGCAGTTACAGCTGGTGAACTCAGACGTAAAAAAAACTGGCCAAAGAGAGGAGGGTTTTAGAATGGCTCTAGGTCTCTCTAGGCACTCCCCATGAGTGTTCTCTACTCGTTGGTGCTCACTCTGCCCAATGGCATCATAGCACTCCTTTGTGGACTCTCCACGTTTTCTAATAGAATGTCAGATGGTTGCATCATGAATTTAATCAGCTTTCTGGAACTTCAAGTGGGAATATTTATGACATCTGTCGACTAAAAGAGACAAGAAATGTATGTGTAACAACTTTAAAGGGATTGTCTATTGAAGTTGAGTTTGGGAGGAAACTACATGTATACTATAGTTAATCCATAATAAAAGTTAACCCTTAAACTTAAACTATCACAATCTTCATCAAGAGACAGTCTCAAGAGATCCAACCAACATTTCTGTCTGACACACAAACCCACTTTAAGTGCCCTACAAGGTAGATGTTTTTGTCAGAAAATGTTTCTTCTAATTAAATTGTTATTTTCAAATTGCAGGTGTATTGATCTACAGTGATGTTAGAAGGTGTTCATTCAGTCAACTAAATGATAAGGTTGTTTCCCTGAATTCTTTCATAAGTATGAAATAAGAAAGTTTACCAATTCCATTCTGTCACTTATAAACTGTTATTGTTGAACATTTTCTTTATATAGATCCTTATGTCTTCTCTCCCCCTTAGGTTGCAAAATGCCATAATTTACATTTAAAAGAGGCTATTATTTTTACAAGAGCGCAGAACAATTGATTGCGTGGGTTTAGACTCATCGGTTGGTTTACAGCACGATCAATATAGGGACCTTGGCTATATAGCAGGATACCGGGAGCCCTGGGCATAAGGAATGCTACATTTGCCTCTCACCTAGTGACAAGATTAAATAAACCGTACATAACTATTGTGATATTTCCAGAGACAGTTTATAATCAAAGTTCAAGAAGAGAATCTGTTTACATATTTCAAGTATAGTATCAACAGTACGCCATAAACACAGCATTGTTGAATATAATGTGCCATGTGCAATATCTACACTCAACATGAAATTACTGCTAAGTGCATGTCAGGGCTACCCTAAATATTCAAAGCTTGTTGCTGTTTGTGAGGGGTTTGCAGTGCAGTAAGTGTGGGTAATCAGTTTCATGTAGTTACTTGCACCATTGCATCACCTTCTTATTTCTCTCTCAAGATTCAACTTTCTGTGAATCTCGGCTCACTAAGCAAAGCTGCACGACAAGTTCAATGAAGTACATGTAGATTGCAACCTCCATCAACAAGGAAGCTGCACCCACACTCCCTAAAAGTGCAATAAATGTTTGTGCTCCAATAATTACACATACACCTCCATCAAGCCACACTCTGTGTACTTCACACAGCTTGTGTTTTCTCTTACGATGTGTTCTATATTCAAAGTGTCAAAGTCCAGACATTTATCACACTCCTTTGCAATGACAACCAGGTCCCCCGCTAAATGCCAACATTATAATCTTACTTGGCTTTGATAGTTCTAGATCAAGATTTATGTCGTCAATGTTAATTATTTGAACTTATCACAGTGGGTGCACCGCTGACTTGTATAGGCACGCACACAATAAAGTGAGTGGGCGGCAACAAACTAATTGAAAATGTCTTATATCTTTATTGACAGTACACTATTTTGACCCTGTATTTGAAGAGTCAATAAAGTTGTTTTCCACCTCAACCCCCCCCCCCCTACGTCTAGACTACAAGACTTGTTACTTTGCATACAAATTAAGAAATGATTGGGTCATTAAGTCTGGCTTTTAGAACTACAGGCAGGTCTTAAACTCTGACTGTCACTTGACAATAATAGCAATGTACACATGTGTTCAACGCATAGACTAGACCACCTTCATTATGATGAGGCACCAGACTATTGATCATTCCAGCTCGGTTTAGTGTACATGAATTTGAATGCAAAATGATTCTTTTAGCTGCACTTAAATACATGCAAGTTGATTTGTTAATACCTAGCCTCTGCATGGACCAACATGAACAGTTTGTTAATGTATGCATAATGTACTTGTACTCAGTAGGGTGTGGATATCCCATTTCATCATCAAGTACATGATGGTCATAAGAGAACATAAGGTACATGACTTAGCACACTGTGTGATTACTGGGGCATGGATAACATCAAATTATCATCAAGCAGAACGTTAATGAAGCTTACATAATACGTTCAGTAATACTGCTCATGAATTTTGGGTTTTGAAAACCAAATGACAAAAAATATATATATTTTTTTCCTTGGTAAAGACAACAATCAAGATTCGTACATTATCTTGCTTATTAGGCAAAAACAAACTTTAAAATCAGTCCAAATTGAAGAAGCAAGCAACATTTATCCAGTGGATCAACTGCACAAAGCACCATAGGCTGGTGCACTTTGGCTGTGCATAATGTAACAATGATTGAACACAGTAATGAAATAATACATGATGTGCAAAGATGTAGGAGTAACTAGATTACTCATGCATCAAGTCACTGATTGGATTAAATTGTTAAACTATAACCTCAGGACATCAGGTATATTAAGGCTATTATGGTTTCTCAACAACATATTTGCTCCAAAATACCTGGAATTTCAGCTTTGTACATGGGAATCATCCTACATACTATTAAAACCAGGATCCAAGATAATAATTAGTAGCCAATACCAAGATGTGCAAGGACCAGAATGGCTGGGATGGCTGGGAAGTAAACTCATTCTCTTCCACACCTCATGGGTTATTATTTCACAACAGGACATTCATAAATGACACTTTTTCACATCCTTGTAGTCTCAGCAATAAGGAGTGAGAACAAATAAATTGTCTAGTTCCCTGAAGGTTGCATCAATTATTACATCTGATTTTCATTACACAACAAGGGTCCAGACTCTTCATGTCCAAGTTCATTTTGGTTGTATCTTGAATATAAACAAGATGGCGGAACAGCAAATGGGAGCAGTATGGCTTTTTGTTGAGCGTGTTGCAACCTCACACACACAGTACTAGTCACGTCCTAGTCATGCCACTGTAAATTACAGAGTCAATTACTCGTTTCCAAAACCATCTTATGAAAGAGATTGGGGAATACCTGATGAGAATTGTGGCTGCTGGATTATTCTCATTGTTAACTACTATGGTATGCCCAAAACATGTTCCTAAATAAAGGTTGATGTCTTCTCAACAAAATTGATTTAAAAACTAAATTAAATTCTAAATACTGTCTACGTTAATCATCTTGCACTTTGAATGAATATATTTCTGGTTTGTTTTCAGCTTTCTGTTGGCTATATTCTTAAGAAGACACAATGTCACTTGAATTCTTGTGACTTCAATATGCAAACACTGTTTAAGCATTGTACATTTAGTGCTATATGTTCAAGAGTAAGAACCACAGCATATAGACCTTTTTCGCATGTGTCCAGTCCAACCATATGACTGGACTGAGTCATAAATGATGAGCAATCCATACCATTCCATTTGACAGCAAATATCTCTGTCATTTATCCAATGATTTTCTCATCTACTCTAAAAATAGACTTTGCATTCTTGCAGGCTCATGGGAATGACCTCTAAATTGAATACCATTGGTTCTTTAACGAAATTACTCCCTATAAATGATTCCACTATTTTGTCAAGTTTACTGTGTGTGCAATAATAATCCATGTACAGCAATTCATATCAAAAAGGAACCCTGAGACCTTTTCACCCAGTCTCAATCTGACTATACTTCAGGGGTCATCTAAGGATGTATTTTGTAGTTTTCTTGCACTATATTTATCGATAAGAAATACACAGTTATATTAGGACATTTGATGCATCATTTCATTTGCACATGAAGCACAAAACATCAACAAATTTATCTCAAGTAAACCAAATGATGTGACCATGTGCTCAACATATTTGCGGCTTCCTACAAAAATAATTAATAAAAAAACTCTTAAAGCAAAAGGAATTCAAGCCTAGCTATAGATGTCTTCAAAAGCCCCACGGTTCCCCATGTGACATTTCATTGCAATGCAAACAAAAACCCAAATGCTAACTGTGTGTACTTAGATGTCGCCGACGAGTGTTTCTATTGGCACAATATGAATAATTGAATCTGTAGAATTCCCTTGTGTGTTAAGGAGAATTCTTGAAGAGGGTGATGATAAGATATGACTGTGCGGTTTACTGGAAAATGCAAATAAGTCTGAAAGGTGGTGAGTCAAGATGGAAGCATCTGTGAATGTGGCCTATATTTCTACCTCCATGGTATAACCATAGAGCAAGCAAGGACTGTAACCAAAGAGCAATGACTGTATTAACTTATAGCTATAGTTCACAGTCTACATTTACAATATTGACAACACAAGAGGGCACTACATTGTTTTGAAATTAGCTCATCAAAGAAAATGATTACAGAATTGTTTGCATAATGGCAAAAGGGATGTGGTTTATACAGTGTATATGATGATATGTTTTAGTCCTCTGATCTCATTTCATTTATGTAGTTTGTTTTGTGCTGCAATTCTTAAGACCTTCACTGTCAGGACAATATAGTAATTAAACAAATTATAATCAAGTTAAAACACTTTCCACTGTTCTTTTCAATAACTGTAGATTTCAGAGGTAATTCCAATGTACGCATGTATCATGCAAATGTACAAAGTTTGAAATTTGCTTTAATTAAAAAATATTGAAATAAAATTTGTTATCAATGCTATGAATCTAAATCAAATTCACCACAGTAGCATAAATAAATAAAAAGGAGAAGATTTCCTTTTTGTTCAGTACTTGTGGCTCTTTAACTGATAGCATTAATCAGGTACAATCACTTCATCCTTGTTGCCCTAAGCTGTAATTATGTACATTCAACTACATGGTGAATTTACATCTCTAATGGTGACAGTTCTATCTTAAGATTTAATAATGAGGTGTTGTTGATTTACCAACTGATGTGATTAAATGCTCAACACCCAAACGCAACATTTGTTCTACACAATAATTGATTTATAGTCGGGGGAAATGCCGGCGGTATTATGCGCTCCCTTGCTGCCAAGGGCAACTGCGGTGTGACTGACCAGTAAAAACAGATTTTTGAAAAAGCTGATATTTATCTTGCATTATTGTATGCTCTTACAAATGTTATCGTGGCTGCACACTTTGTTAAAAAAGACAGACAAGCATTAAATGGTGAAAAACAGAGCACTATTTCTTGATTAAATTAGGGATTTTCTTTATTCTCAGTCATCAAAGATATGCTAGACTGGTTTGCAAACTATTTGGATAAAACTTCTTTTTAAGCAATGTTAACGTTTCCAATCACTTGTTAAATATGGGGAAACAAATTCAAAAGTGAAATCCTATTTGTATCACCCATAGGATTGTCACGTAACATGGTCCTATTAGTATCTCTAAAAGGCTGGGCCTGATTCTGTCCCACATAGGATTGTCACGTAACATGGTCCTATTAGTATCTCTAAAAGGCTGGGCCTGATTCTGTCCCACATAGGATTGTCACGTAACATGGTCCTATTAGTATCTCTAAAAGGCTGGGCCTGATTCTGTCCCACATTATTTTTCAACTCTTTTTACTCATGTTTCACTTTGAGTTTGATAGCCTGAGAACACCCACTGACACAACCTTAGTGACATTAATTTCACACTTATGACTTGAATGACACTCATCAATCATAAATGTTCATTCAAACTCTAAGCACTAAACACAATAATCACATTTCTAGCTTCATTCCAGTCAGCACAAAGAAACCCATTCACCACCCAACCCTTAAATTCCAAGTGAATTGAATTTCTATTTATTGGACTTGACTGCAGTACTACATGTAAATACCAGCAATTATACACAGGAACTATTGCAAGCAGCTGCATTACAATACAGACCAGAATATTCACATGGTTTTCAAAATGCAGCCATAATGTATCCATGACAATTATAATAAAATTCATCACATTAGAATTTATCTATCCTGCTACAATAACAGAAATGTGATTTGATGATTGTGAAATTTCATGACTCTATCAGCTTGTTCCAGTGGTTAGACTGCAGGACTTGCAATCACAATGTTGTGGGTTTGAATCCAACTAAGCTAACCACTGATTTCACAGGAGATTTACCTACCCTGTGCGCCACAAGAAAAACACAGCTAGCGATTTAGACACAGCGTGGATAAAGTGCAAGGCAAGCTCAAAGAGATTTTGAGAAAATCCTAAAAATCATGGAAAATCCCAAGAAAGCCATTTCCATGCATTTCTCAAGGAAACACAAGAGGTGTGATTATACTACACAGGTAGTGTACTGACAGTCATGTCACAGCAATGTAGTAAGTACCTTCAATTAACTATGTGTACAGGTGCACAAAAATGTTGATTCATCAAGCTTACCCTAAACAATTCTGGTCAACAGAGGTCTCACTTCATAATTTGGGGTGATGCAATTCTGTTTAAAAAAATCCCTAAAGACCCAATCTCAGTTATGTCGCTTGTTTTTAGTCTCAACTATCATGGTTTAACAAATAATGGAATAAACAACGTCAATGTTGGTTATTACTTTATTTTATAAGAATGGGGTCACATCAGTACAAGGGATACACCAGTTGGGACTGGCAATTTCATTAAAATAGGTCAACAAACTAAACTACGCCACCATGGTCATACATTTCACAATCACATATTTTTTTTAACCTGATACCCCAGTGGTTGTTATGCAACAAACAAACTTTTATTGTTGTTTTATTTCATCTTGAGTTGTTTTAGGGTTGTTTTGGGTTTATTTTTTCAGCATTTATACCACAGGTCATTTGGGTTTGAACAGCAGGTTGCAAAAGCTAATTCCACTTTGCCTACAACCCACAGTTGTTATATTCACTGCATACAATACATTGAAGTACTAATGTGACTAAGTAGAATAATGAATTTGATGAATTTAAATTCAACTGATAAGTATGTTAAAAGATCTATCCTCAATTATTTTTAAATTACACAATACCAAATATGTAAAGGTTGTTTTCAAAAACAAATTTACATACATGTTCGTTCTTGTGAAATTTGTGAAGACATTTTTTTTTTATTTGACAATATATGATATCGACTTGGACTTTGGCTCTGGTTAAATACCATTCAAATACACAAGACCTGGTAACTTATTACGCATTTATCTACTAAGTCAATAGTCCAAGATGTATTAAGATAGAAGAAACAGGAATGTACCGTCTGTTTCACAATCCTTGATCTGTCTCCATTTATACAAGGGTTCTTTTCTCATAGGAGTTTGGATCGAGTGGGAATCATACAAAAGCTACATATTAGCACAACAAAATATTACTTCACTAAACATTGCAAGCTATACATTGCCCATTTGCTTACAGCTATTAATCCCAATAACACCCCTACCATAACAAATTACCTGCTTAGCAAAAACTGGCAACAAGTCAAACGCAAGAATCAATACGACAATCGAGTCTCAGGCCATGCCGACTGCTCAATTGGAAATGATAAATGACCAAACTATTAATACTGAATATTTTTGTAATTACTGACTTACTTTTGAGATGCAGCACATGCAAAACAAGGTCCCACTAGTCTTCATCTTTCTTACCATGGCTCTACACTAGACTCACTGATGTTATTATAAGGAACAAAATCCTGCCACCACAACCGCTGCTTGCCAAACCCTTGTCTCAATCCGTGATCATTGATGAGTACAAGATTGCCGTAAAACACTGCCCGTCCTCACAGCGCACGTGGAATAACATTTACATTGCATTTAGGTGTCAGATACCCATGGTCAAACTCCCTCTTGCCGTCAAGTGGCTGTGATTTTCCATTTGTTCTGCGTGATTGTCACAGTGTGAGATAGAGATGTAAGGATGGTTGTGATACTCAACAGCTCTGTTGACACTAAACATTGACAGCAATTTGATCAAATTCACATCAGAACTAGTCACCTAAGAGTCTTGGGACGAGAGACTTTGTAAGGCGGAGTGAGATGCTCACAACTTTGTCACAGAACGCTGCACCATCATGAATATTCTATACATCATCTAATCTCTAAGTGCTAAATCAAGAAGTGTCTTATTCCAACCGTGCTTTATGTTTATTATCATAAACCTCCACTCCCATCAAATAGTCATGTTTTATTTAACAAACTGTATTATTGATGCCCGCCATAAAAATGGACATGATATAAATTGAAATACTCCTGGGATTTTTTTTGTACTGATTTGAATGAGGTTGATACTACATGTACTAATTACATGAGACTACCTCAGCATCGATGAATGACTTATACAATAAAGTTGTACTACAAATCAGCAAATACTCATTTGAATTTGGATTACATCACTACCAATAATTTACTGCAAACATCTAAATTTCCAATTAAGGAGTCGGCCGATTGAAACATAAAAAACGCAATTCTGCCAACAACCAATAAGGAATTATTCTGTCAATAAAAAATAAAAAAGTAAGTCACCAGTTCCTTTTGTTTTAAGGCTTTTCATTCAGGGTTTTTTAAGGTATTTGAAAACAATGTTTCACTTCAAAATGAACGTTGCAAAATTTAGTATGGAACCAGTTATACCTGGTAACAATGTATTGCAAATTGACCGCTAGCCTGGTTCTGAACGATCAATTTGTTTACCCTTTATAGCAAGATCCATCAATCAAGTAGACTTTAATCGTTGTTTGTTCCAAGCAATATGAGGTTGAAATCGCCAAATGGACAGGTCCTCCTTTTCGGTAGACTAAGATTCCGTATTAACCGGTTTGATCTGGGAGTTCCACATTTTCCTGGTACCTTCCTTAGGTTTAGTTTTAGGAACACTAACCCTGTCTGTTTCACAGGTCAACACAGTGTGATGTCCCGAGTGCATGACCAGTGCTTGCTACACGGTGAGCCTTCTGAGGGAGTCAAACATGTCCACCAATGTCAAGCTCACCCCACGCAATACGTTATGGGTGTGTTATCACATCAACCATTACTCACACATGAACACCTTGTACATTGACGTGTCTATATATACGCCTTGTCTTTATGTGTTTACACGTCATCTGGAAGTGAGTGGCAAACTATATTGCGGGGAACACAACCCCATGGTGGATGCATTGATTTACCTTCTAAGCGTAGTCCATGATCCTTACCCAATCAATTGTTCTTAGTATGTCATTTCATTGATCTGATGATCCTGGTCTTATTTACAGTGTGCATTTTAGACATGCACCATATCTTAACATGCAATTTGACTTCCAAGAAACAGCTGTGTGACTTAAAGGAACACGTTGCCTTGGATTGGTCGAGTTGGTCTTTGAAAAGCGTCGTAATCGTTTTTTATAAAATGCATGTGGGTAGAAAGATGTTGTAAAAGTAGAATACAGTGATCCACACAAACATGCCTCGAAAATGCATGGTTTTCCTTTTACCTCGTTGACTAACAGAGTCGGCCATTTATGGGAGTCAAATTTTTGACTCCCATAAATGGCTGACCGTGTTAGTTCGCACAGTTAAAGGAAAACCACGCAATTTCAAGGCAAACTTGTGTGGATCTTTGTATTCTACTTTTTTTTAAAGCATCTTTCCAACCTTATGCATTTAAAAAAAAACCGTTACAAACGTTTTTTATAGACCAACTCGTCCGATCCAAGGCAACGTGTTCCTTTAACTAACTAAAACAAGCATAGGTTATCCTGTTTAGATCTCAATACACACCACAACATAATGATTCAACTCTAATTCAGATCAAGATTCAATAAATACCCACACACAATCATTCAACGCGATATCTGTATTAATATTAATGGCCTTCTAACACACTCAAATCACACACACACATTCTACTATGCCTCCACAACACACAAACTAGCCAAGTCTTACCCATACACTCTCTAGTCTTTACCACCATTTGTGATCGATTTGAAAGCATTCCAACTGGCTTTTGAAATCCATTGAAACCCCTCAAGTAAAAACCTACCTGATCTATGGAGTCTATAACAGGGCCATGGACCCCTGTATGCTGTGCTTTCTTACCCCCTTTGAAGATTGAAACCACTGGGACTAAATCCACATACTTCTCCAGGTTATGATTTTGTAACTTCAATGGTTAACGCATTTATCACCACTAGGCAAACCCTATGGTATGATCACACAATACACCTTTGCCCTGATTGTAACAATAGAAACACCAGACTATTGTACATGCCTTCTACACACACAAACCTATCAGTACATGAGTATGTACACATGTACATGTCTATCTGCAGACCTTCTATAATTGTTCACTGAACAGTGGTAGTAATTGTACCCATAGCCTGGCACTATCCTCTCTGGAGTATCACTGCATGCCCGAATGGCCACATTGTTAACATGTACAGCTGGTAAAAAGCTTATGATCCTGAAGCAAACAACAGAGTTATTTATATCCAATGGGCGTTTATAACTGTAAAGCACAGTTATTAAATTAATCCCATCTGGAATAATGAACTAAAAGCTTTAACCAATACAATTGTTTATGTTCTTTAAGAATGAACTTGTCTTCACATTTTTAACTTTAGCTTGCAAAAATACAACACAAGCCAGGAGTAAAAAAAAACTTGAATATGTAAAGTATTGATGCCTCAAGCTGAATTGCCCTTGTACAGCATGTTATCTCAAAATACATCACAATGAAATTTCTACTACAGATGACAATCATGAAATGTTGAGAAAAAGCCTTTTAGAATCATAGCCTACATTGTTTACAAAAAATACAACATTTAACAAGTCAAAACTATGCCCAGTGGTCATTCAGATGCTTTACGACAAACATTATTTAATTATGTAATGCTTAGCAACATTTTACTGCAAACAGTCACCAACGCCATAATAACATAACCCACTGCTATCTGCTAAGCAAGTTTTGTAGACCATAGCAAATTCAAACATCCAGCAGCTCCATAAAATAATGAAATCATAGAGCAAGTATGAAATTCACAGATCCTTAAGCTCAGAATTCCCTGTACACATAGCATAGTGTAATCTGTTTATCTTCACTGCTTATTCTAGTTGGAGCAACTCATCCCTAGAAACAGGAAGATTATCAGCTTACCTGTAATTCCTGCTTGTCACTAGCCATCATAGCTTGCCTTCCGTTCAGTACGTGTTTAAGTGTAACACTGATTAATACAGATTGACATTACATCATATAATACCTCCTTACTGATCTAGATAGTATGTATACAACCATGGAGGTCTTGACACTCAGTGCCCTTTCCAATCTTAAATACAGTCATCGCTCTAAATCACGGTTCAATCCAACCAATACAGTAGGATGGTCACTTTCTTATTCACAAAGCTGCCAGCTTACTTGCACATTTTTTATTTATATTAACTATTTAAGCCAAAACAAAGATATTATTTCCTTACATTTAGAATTTAAAAATTGAATTGAAAAAAACAAAAAAATTATTAAGAATCTATTTATTTTAAATGATTTAAAATTTAGTATTAAAATTTAAGTTTTTAATCTAAAAATTATTTTCAGTAGACAGATTAGGAAACTTTCAATTTAGGCTTATATTTCTAAGTAACAAATGAAAGTAAACAATAATATTCAGTCAAGAGCAAACATTTTGTATTTATCTCAGAAATAAAAACCATGCTTTTTGTCTTACTTTTTATTCCAAAAATATTTTGTGTCTAATGTTTCCTGTTTTTAGGTTTTATTATAACTAGGACTTCAGGTTGCAAACATTTTCTTCTTACTTCTTATCTTTTTAAATTCTATTCAAAATTTAATTTATCCCCCAAATGATTTTATTTCTTCAAATAAAGTGAACCTTGACGAATTTGATTCCAAATAGATGGTCTACCACAACCATGAGAATCAAGCAAAGAGAAATTTGCCAGAAGCATTTTGAGATTCTTCTCCAAAACAGTATTGATCGGTTGCACTTCTATAAAAAGTGCATGCGCACACTGTGAATGTCAGCCAATCCTAGCGCGGAGTAATACCTTGATTTAAGGTATATATCTAGTCAAAGCAAGATAAATCTAATAAATTCTGTCCAGGAGGATATTGTTACAGCTTCTATGCCTCAGTAACACGCTCAAAAAAATCCCTCTTCTTAGTCCGCTGCCAAGCAATTGTACTAGAGCTTCTTGGTTTCCATGAAACGCTTTCAAGTCAATAAGCTATTTCTCCTTTCCATCTCCAACCAAACTGAAATCTTAGCCGAGACTTTATGCTTATTTTTTCCGTTAGAGCTTTGTTCTCACCTCAGGCAGCTTGGACTAAAAAACTGATGCTGTTCTACTTCAAACAATCCAACAGATTTTAAACAAGCACTTTCTTATAAATCTGCATTTGCTTTTTCCTGAGGACAAAGCACCCCTGACTAACATTCATAGCAGCGGATTGAAACTTGACACTCCAAAAACAGAAACATCAATAGAGGTGCCCCAAACAAGTTATCCTGCCTGTATTGAATGACTTTCATGGACATAAAAACATCTTTCAAATCATTACTATTTCACTCTTTTTCATTTAGGTGTACACTACTGAACCATATGAAAGAGTTTATGTGAGGTTAAATTTGAGTATTTCATGAGACATTAAAAGTGTTAAATTAACACCAAATAAGATTTCACAATTAATCAGATAATCTTTTAGTGATCAACAAAACTCCACAATTTCTTTGACTTTCCACCCAGATGAAAGCTGATACAATGACATTTAGAAAGCTATCCATTGATATTTATTTTCTTTCATTTCTTGTTCCCCCACCGAGTGATAAACAGGCAGAGCTCAATCTTAACTAGCCTCTTTAAGAACTACCACAATCAACATTAAATTGGTCCAGGCTAGGTCTTGCCAGTGGGTTTTTGTAACATTTTAATCCTGCAAGAAAAAAGGTCAAAACAAGGCTGTACTTCATAACAGAGGTATCAATTCTGGCATTTTAAGCCAGAGAGAGAAAAACGGAGTCAGGTTTAGTCTTCTTCCTGCAGGCAGAATAGAAAGTTAGCAGCATTCAAGATGCCAAAAGGTCTCTCCATACCTCTCAGGCAAAAACATCTTGAAGTTCAGTAACAATATTGTGTTGAAAATACAGAACTTTACCTTTTTAAAAATGGAAGGATGTGCAAAATCAACTAGAAAGGTATACCCCAAAAAATCATGTTACCATGTAGCAGTTAATGATATAATCTCACATTGCTAATAAAGGGAAAGTGATAAAACATGAGATGAATGCACACTAAACTAATAATAATGACAGCATTATGTAGGATTGCTTACAAGAACACACCATCTGCATTCTGCAATAACCATTCATAGTTATCCTGTTTGCCTCAGGCATTTAGATCTTTCAATTTATTCAAACCACAACTGTAATGTTTCATTGAGATTTGTTTCATGGGTTCATCAAAGTTCATACTTTCAAATTCATGGAATAAATCCAGTGCTACAATGTAAAAAATCTGCAGAGGGTTGTATGGTGATGTAGAGAAACTAAACAGGTGGTGAATCCCAATGTTCAAAGTGTTTTTTTTTCCTTTCATTCTTTTTAATATTTATCAATTTAACCATATCAATCAACTTTGTAGACACTTATCTGAGCCTACTTTATCACAGGTGCTCAAACATCTAGTGTTACATGATTGGTGTTAAGCCTTCAGCGACTTTTGCATATAATCATTTATCAGTGTCTCAGAAATGTTTCTCAGGGGAGAGTGAAATAAACAACTTTCATTTGATGGCTACAATTTTCTCTAGGAAACCAGGCTTTGAAGCTTAGAATCCTTCCGACATTAAATCTCTAGTCTGAGTCACATTCAGTGGCAGGAAACACTTGATGAACATTCTACGTGCATAGTAATAACATGAATGTTCAAGTAGTATGTTCTATGAGGAAACAATGAGAGTGGTGTGATATTTCAGAACTCAACAACTTCACAGGTCTGTAAGATGAGTAGCTTTGAGCTCAGGGGGTCAAGACTTGGGGGAGGGTCGTTAGTCTCAACTCAAATAAAATAACCTGTACTAGAATTAGAATCAGTCAATTTAAAACAACAATGTAAACAACAACAGACATTTTCTGTTTTCATATAATTATGTGGCAGTGATCAATCACAATGTAAATTCTTACACCTGTCTTTTTATGATGTCATAAATATTTCATTAATAGGAAAACACTGAAATGTCCTTCCTGTTCAGCTCAGGCCAATTTACTTTTAAGCAGTCAAAGGTCTACTCAACATTTCCAAGAAAACCCTTGAATTTATTCATCTTTGCTTTTCACTAACAACAAGCTACCATCCAGACAAAACTCAACACTTATCACACAGTTTGTTCAAATCAAATGATTAATGAAGGAAATGGTTAACCTTTACGAGTCATGTTTCAAATAAGCTTGACTTTTATATTTTAAATTGGAGGGGGTGCACATGTGAATTAAGTACTGCCACCCTTAAACTCACATTAACTCCATTTGGAAACGTCCTCCTCCTGGCAGTGAAACCTGCAGACATCTCCTCCACAAAATCCAACAGAATCAAACAAATTAAATGACAAACGACTCTGGGACTCCAGAGTCTCCACAACCATCCAAAACGCAGCAGTGAGTGTCAAACCCTGTAACATGAAGCAGTTAAATGCTCAGGGGCTTTATGCTGCTGACTAACTGTAGTGAATAAAGATTCTCACTCAGGGAATCTGGCCAATGTGACCTTGAAATTGACCTTTGACATGACCCTGTCATGGTTGCTGAATCACATAAATGGAGACCAGGCTGTATTTCACCATAGTTTACCATTGAGTGGTGTATAATGGCTACGACAGGTGTCTTTTTTCTAGTCTAGAAAAAGAAAATATAAGAAACTTCTGAAAGTTTTCAAAAGCATGAAAGAGGGGGCAGGGCAGAGAATGTTAGATTAATTAAAGGAAAAGTGTTGCCATTTTGTTCTTTTTACAGAGATAATACAGAAAAATTGGTACGGTTATGTCTGTGCATGAAGAACAAAATCTGAAGATGTTTTATGCAGAAATGCTTTTTATATTGAAATATTATTGTCCAATCCTTTCTCTATCTTTGAAGTGAACCAGTTTAAAAAATATTATTCTTTATCAGCAGCTACAGTCTTGTTACCAAGTAACATTTTTAGAGTAATGACAAAAGGTACACCCTCCTATTAACAATCCAGTGTTCGTTATTGCTCCAACCAGCAAACAGGAAAACAAAACATGGCAAACAAATATTGTTAAATTAATAAACTGAAGATCAAATTTCAGTATGAAAACATGTGAGTTTGTCATCAAAAACTAACTCTGAAGTTGGTTTTCAGTGTAGATGTAAACTAAGCATTCCAATCTCTAAACCTGACACATTTAATAATTCCAAAGCTTGGTCTAGTGTGTTATTTCTGCATCATTAGTTAGTGTTATAATCCAGTCAAGTCTGCATAGGCAGCGTCGCCTCATTCAAGCTTCTCTAATGTTAAAAAACAGAAAATGACGCTTACACAATAAAACCCCTGGTAGCATAATTTTGTATGGCATATTCTATGAGAATGCATTATGCATTGATGGCCCTTTCTGTATAGAGGTCTGATCACGGACTCCATTCATACATGGAATGTTGACTTAAGGCACACTAGAATATTGACAGGAACTGGTCCCAGGTGGAATTATAAAAAAATATCAAATTGCTAGGTTTACATTGTCTGCACTTTTTAGGTTAAATTTACTGAGGGAAATTAAGTTTTGTTTCAAATAATGAATCAAAGAATACTTTTTTAAGGAAAAAATTATGATGGTTTGTTTTCGTTAGATCAGTAGTGTTGAATGTTAATATTAGTCATCATTGCAAAAATCAAAAGACTAAAACGATATAGGGTCCCCATTCTTCAATTATTCCAGCTCTAGATAAACATCCTAGCCTGGTCTTACATACATTCCATCCGGAAACAGCCTCAGATCGTACATGTACAATCAAGGCTCCACTACAATAACAACATAGAAGCGCCTTGAACTTGAGACTAGCGCTATACAACTCTAGTACATGACAATGTTGTATAATGATATGTAAAATGCATAGCAACCCCAGGGATGAATTTAATAAAGCTGAGATGCTATCAAAGCTAGTATGAATATATCACAGTCTGACATCAACTTACTACGTACAGTAACGTAATTCCATCTGAATATGAAGGAATTATTCATTAGCCCGCTTAGGTTTGCATGAATGGAAATTTGAATTGGACAATCTGAATTTAATATGCATGAATATATTGGAGACAAATTATAAGATCTGATATTATCTAAAGCAAAATAAATATATTACTACCCTAAAGGGCATTTCTGTTTGTATTTTTTTTTCCCAACAAATAAAACAATTTCCAGTTTCTGTTTAAAAATTAAATGGTTATTTGATGCTGTTTCTTGAAACATTGGCAATTGCAATGAATGCACACAACACCAGCCATTCAATCAGTAATTTGAACTTATCAAGATCTCTGCACAAGTAAACATTTCTACAATGCCCTGAATGAAAATCACTGAAATGCATTAATGGCTTGATTTATTCAAGTATTTAGGCTAATTCATGTACATAAGAAAATGTACACGTGCAAGTTATAATGTATTTGAGAATGTGCATACGTACGCACTAGATTTTAATGACTGAAAATAAATTTTACTTTTTCATGGTCTATAGCAATAGCGCCCTCGTGTGCTTCAAGAAAGGTATGTTTTCAATACAATGTGAATAAATATTATTTGGTCCTTAGTGTAGTTTTCTGATTTATCTGAGGGCAAAAAAAATATATTTAAAAACGCAGACTAAAGTAGAAAGAACATCATGCCTGATAATTATAAACCGATTACAAACACATTTCCTAAATCATCAGAATATTTAATGATTTAGTGAGGTCAGTTATTGCATTGCTTCCAATAACATTTCGAACAGTTAAAAATAAATATTCAACTCACTCTTTTCTTTCATAGCCATTCCTAATCATAACATAAAATTGATGTCTAAAAACTTCTAATAATTGTTCCCACCATACACATCACACAAAGATAAAGAGAGATATTACCTACTTTGTAAACCCTCCTCGGTGGTCCAAAGATTCCAAACCTCATCCTTTCTCGAGCTGTCCTCATATATGAACAGCGGATCTTCACAGGTTCCGACAACGACCCAACAGAGCCCCTCGACTTGACTGAAATGTTATCCATGGCCCTAAGCCTGTGCTTTACAAAGCATCCCACCGCCAACTTGTTTATTATTCATGTTGCAATTTCCTTTGAGATTGCGTTTGAGATGGGCAAGTGGGCATTGGAGGAGCACACTTAAAGTTGTTGTCTTCGTCTCTGACAAGATGTCTGTGACCATGATGATGTCAGACTCTCCAAAGAAGATTATGGGTTAATGACCTTACATTGCACAAAGTAGAATGCAAGCATAAACACCAGATTAAACAAGCAAATCACAGAGATTTTCCTTGGCATTTAGCACGAAGCTTGTCCTGCACATCTCTCTGAGTATTACATCTTCAGAATCCTCTTAGATTTTGTAAACACAAACAGAAGTAACACATGATTCAAATTTAATGCTTTAGATCTTTCCAACAATTTGAAAGATTGAAACTTCATTTTTGAGTGTGTACTTTGCGCATCCTTATATACCACGTACAATGGCTTGTAGTTTGTTCTGATAATAAACTGCCCACATAGTGATTTATCTCTTCATTATAAACAGATGTCATTCTCAATCAAAGAAAACAAGCCATATTTGTAAGGACTTTCAAACACAGCAATATTGTACATAAAACAATCAAGATGCCTCATGCTAAAGCTATATCCTTGTTTTAAAGGTACAAAAAGCTACACAGAATAATCAATGAATCAAATTATGAAGTAAGCAAATCGAAGGTGATTTCTTCTGGGAGAGACACACTCTCCAGATAAACTCCCTACAGAGCTGTCACTATGAAAGATGAGTTTCCATTCCACTGAGACAAAAGCGATCCATAAAATCAAGTCATCCAAAGACAAATATTAAGCAGCAGGAAAAGAGTTTACTTTTTTTCTTTTAACTTCACCAGCACTTGAGATGTTTTATAAACCTCCTTGTAACTACTCATCCAAATATAGATCCTGTCTGTAGGCTGCACAGGACTCTAGAAGAAAACAGCTGGACCAATAAACAGGCGGCATAAACTGGTTTACTTCCATTAGGTTCGTCTTTACTCAAAGTGTCTGCTGATAGCACTGGTACTAAAAAACATTCTCCACTCAAAAAAAAAAAGGTGCTTCAAAGTCCTTCAGAAAATGATAGCCTTCAGATTTCCATCATGAACTGATTGCAGAAACAATGAGTAGAAATACAAAGATTTGTTATAAAAACTTCTTGGAAGATGATAAGGTGATTTGTGGATAGCATCTTCTCACAGCTCAAGGAATGATGATACTACCTCATGTGGCTGGTCTGTCTGTACACCACGTCTTACTCCTCCTTCAACCCAGGTCTAGAAGACATTCCAAACATAAACATTCATCAGCTCTGTCAGGAGACGGTATTTCAAGACTGCAGGAGATGAGTGTGATTGTATACACAGTGTGATCTATAGACTGTATGCAAGCAGCCAAAGGGTGAATGTGCACATTTATACAACTGCTTCAATTAAGCATTGTTGTTTCTACACGTATGCAGTTTTGTCATCACACAAAGGGTACAATGGTTTTCAAACTACCCCAAAACAAAACAAATTGCCAGTAGGCCGTAAGACAAGTGTGTTTTGTTTTCCCTTCATGTTCAAATTGCCAGTAGGCCTAAAGACAAGTGTGTTTTGTTTTCCCTTCATGTTCACAAAGTAATGTAAAATGGTTTTAAAACTACCCCAAAACAAAACAAATTGCCAGTAGGCCTAAAGACAAGTGTGTTTTGTTTTCCCTTCATGTTCACAAAGAAATGTAAATCAGTCAGTAGATATATATTGCTTTCTGAACTGCTTCTGAATCTAATTAGCAAAAATAATACCTTGAGGCGAATCATACAATACGAATGACGATGCAGTTTTTTTTTCTTCAAAAAATTGTAAAATTTCAGGCCTGGAATTACAAGAGGCCATAAAGGTCATGGCTGGCCTTGCCCTGGTCTAGGCATCGGTGCCCCTTTAAAAAAAATTAACAGACGAAACATATCCAACAGAAATTTGTTGCCCATCAAAGATGAATTTCCTGGACTGAGATTGTGTGCTGAACAGCTCCATGCAATAAGAACCTTTATTATGGTTTGTGTATGTTCATAAACTCTCTACATGTTCAGTAGTTTTAAGTTCATCATGTTAACATGTCAGCCATTTGTCAAACTCTAACCCAGTTTCAGCTAATTGAGGAGATGGTGCTGGTTGAAAAAAAAGCTATGGTTTTGACTTACAATTACACAGAAAACAAGATATTGTTAAAGATGTGTAACTTTTAAGGAAATCAACACTATTTAAAATATCATACGTTAAAAGCAGTTTGATTTCATCCACACCTTTAATCCATTATAATGCTCAAATGTGTCCAACCAGAACTTTTTTGAATTGTTTGCTTTTCTGTGAATCCCTTTTTTAACAAAACAACGCCCTCATGTGGCCATGTATGAGCAGACACGACAAATCATTTAAACTACCAGTTCTATAAAACCAATAAGCGTCTTGAACCTTCCGAATACAGACAGGGGACCAGTCTACAAAGACAGCTGATCATACCCCATAGTAGAATTCACATTTCATGAAGACGGTTCATAAAGAGTTCAGTCTGTATTTCTTGAAGTCTTCATTGCTCAGTCACGACAAGAGTTCCATGAAAGAGCAAAATCAATGCCTACTGTTCAGTGTAGGTCAAAAAACCCAAGGCCTTATTATATAAAGGGATGCAATTTGAAAACCAAGGTTCAGGCGCCTCCTTCATTTTAAACCTTTTTGGTCTGAAGCCTTTGCTTGAACCTAACATTACTAAACAACATACGTATTTTGTAAGATTCCTTATTGACATCAGGTTAATATTGGCTCCAAAAAAGTTGTATCTTCAACACTAGTATCCATTTTAATATATCCTGTTGTGGTGTTTTTTATCTTCATTGGGAACCCTCTTAAACCCATATGACTCCTTCATAACATTGAACTCAAAGAGAAATCCTTACCCTAATTATCCCAATTGAGCTAATACCCCCCCCCCCCCCCTCCTTAACTAAACAGTCTCTCTCATTAATTGGGTAAAATCCTGGTAAACCCTTGGGTACCCCTTCTGCAGTATAATGTACCTCACACATGAGGTGGAAGTATTTTGTGTCTTACATTATGTTGTGGGTAGCCATGTTAGCCAGGTAATTGCAGAGAGGAGACTACATGTCACCATTAGCTGAGAGTATATGGGGCTTTTCACAGCAGCAAAGGTGTCAGTTGACAGGGAATTATAAATTTAATTACTCAGGCTACATCATTATTTAACATCCATAGAGAGGAGGCCTCTTATATTATAACACATCAAATATTGAATGCCACCAGTATGTGTGTGTGCATAAACATGTCTTATACATTACTGGGTGAACAAACTCTGGCTGGATGGTAAAGTTCATTGGTTGTAAGCTGAACCAATTGTATCATCTTGCTTCAACATCTTAAAGATGCTGTACTGTCTCACTCTCTGCATATGATTCCCATGCACAGAGCCTTACTCTATGCTGGGCCAAGGATAGTGCACTGTGTTTCCCAGTAACATGTGTCTCTATTGCCAACCATTCGCATAGCAAGATTTGCAGTAAGATGTGTCTCTATTGCCAACCATTCGCATAGCAAGATTTGAAGTCAAGATAAATCATCCACTAATTCAATGGACTTATTATTTTACTCAGAAATGGCATCGGAACAAAAGAATCAAGGGGAGAAAACAATTTAGCCAGATTACTGACCAAGAACATCTGGTTTGAAACTCGTATCAGCGACAACAGCAAAAAAAGCTAGACAGCATTCCTTGGGCCTTAAATTCTGAAATCATAAGACTTGAGTTTGGCTGTGATGTACTATACCACCTTTAAGCAGCTTTAATGATCCTTGCCCTACTCCCTCTGGGAATTCCAACCATTGCCAGTTGGTCATCATATAAAGGTTACTGATTATCAACCAATAACTCCCTAGAGTGAATCTGTACTGTCTCTGCCCTACAACCCCAAGAAACATGGTGGGTCAAGTTATGACTTTCTCTTCTTCAAGACACAAATTAATGGCAGGGGAACAGAATGTTAGAGATTCCGCTGGATTGGATGTAAATAGAAGAAATGCAATCCAATTTGTGGGTGTAAAACTGGACTGGCCAGCCTCGTTCTTAAAATAGTAGAGATTATTTAATATAATGAGGACATATGTCTGGAGGGATGGTTTCAATTATCCAAATAGAAGGTGAATCTAAATCTAACTTACAACCCACACATGTGAAGATGGACACTTCCAAGGCCAAGACAAGCCAACCAAGTAAGAATACATGTGTACTATGGAGTAAGGACCAACAATTTATGACAGAGGGTTCTTGTTATGTATCAAGGAATAGAGGTGGGGGGAAATGGCCAATAGAAAACAAATTGAAAAACAGCAGTAAAAACACAGATGCCTCTGATGTCATTAAAAGATGTCATGGACATTAAATAATATTAATGTAAATTTGTGGCAAAGTCCTTTCAAAGTTCTTACAATCCGACAAATAAAGTTATTTAAAAACATTGCAAATAAGGTCATAACAAACCTACCAACTCTATTGATTTTTTTTCTAGAAATAAGAGCAGTTATCTACATGTATTCCGATGAGAAAACCCTCATTTGGAAGAACAAATTTACGAGAAAAAATACTGACACACCTAACTAAACTTTCAAACAAGCTGAATGAACTAAAGTATGTTTTTTAAATTTGTGCAAATCAAAGTGCAATTGCTCAATAAAAAATAAAGTAAAAATAGTTTGTACATTTGAGCATGTGCACCCTATGTATATCTGAACAGGTGCAATGCCTAGTGTGAAATTAAAATCAAGTTACCCTTATCTCCGATTTCAAATAAATCATCCAATAACTTCAGATTATTCAATTCTTCTCACGCTGGTCCCAACTTCCCTGTCCCAGATGTAACATTAATGTGTTATGTACTTATGTTACATACACTAAGGAGAGATAAAACCAAGATACTTCACAGCATGGGAACTAAAGCTAGAAATGCAAAGAGTGTTTTTATTTGTGATGTGATGAGGCCGGTGGGAGGTTGACAAGAATGGCGTTTTGATTGAACGATGCAGGAGGTTTAATTCTAAAACTCCTAGACTTATACAGCTGACTCCAACTATCAAACATCATGGCTTCATATCGGCTTTAGGCCATCAAATAATTGTCCTAGTTTCAAATTCTAAAGAGTCTGTGTTCATATTTGTGCAGAGGGAATAAACTTCCAGTTTAGCAGTTCATTTTCCTGTCGAAGTTCTTATGGTATGAGTACCAATATATATTTGTCATTTACTTCAAAATACATGTCTGTATTTATTTTTTAAATATGTCAAAACAATGTGTCTAATCTTTTGACCTTGTCTCATAGGTGAACTGCTCTAATATAGTAACTGATGAATTGCACTAATTCCAAAATAATATCATGAAAACTTAGCTTGAAAAGAAATCTTCATTATTACTGGTTCAGCTTTCCAGTGAAGCTTCATAACAATAATAGCAGTGAATTGACTTATAAATATTACAAACACATAGTCGGCCCAATGGTCCATAATTAACCTTTCAAGAGAAGCTGTTATAAACTGTCATTTCATCAGCTGAGCTGATGATGACATTTAAGTATCTCCCTCCTGGACAGATCTGACTGAGCTTTGATGATCTCTCTAGAGTTGACTTCTAGTCATACAGTGTTCATCTTACAAATAAACTAGAAACACTTGAAGGTAGGGTCATACTTTGGTCATGAAAAGTCAAGAAATTGCATAATTGTTATCAAAAAGCCAGAGTCGACTCTTAAAAGGTTTTCATAGGCATCCTACAAAATGATTTCTTCTGAATCCTCTGTCCGTTTAAATAGTGAATACTGCCCTCAATACAACCAGAGATGCGGTTGGTATCCGCTGTAACCTCGCTAATATACTGGACCACTGTACACAACTGAAAAAACTGGTACATCTTGAAGCTTTTTTTAATTTTGTGCCTATAGATAAATGACCTTCTAAGATTATCAACCTGTACTTACCTGCACATACTTACCAAGTTTCACCAATAGAGGGGGCTATTGATCTTTCCTATTGACTGATTATCACAATACACATTGGACTTGATTAACAGTAAGAATAACTTTGTATGGATTTATATAACATTAAACCTGACAAAACGATTTATAACTTGTACTTCAGTGTAAATCTTAGTCTCAGATCCCATTTAAAACAGAAATTCTTATTTTGAATTGTCTAAATCAAAGAATTCTGAATATTTGGAAAGTTTTATTGTTTTGGTTTGTTTTGATTCTAAAACAGAAACAATTATGTTTACTTTCTTCACACACCCTACCAAACTCTCCAAATCAATACAATCATTTTGCATGATTTGGATGAATCTAACATGATTTTGTGGGGCCAGTTAACAATAATTATCATGAGTTCTTCAAACTTTCAGTTATCAACCCTAAAAACTCTTCAGGTAACTCTCAGTTTTACTAATTTCTATCAAATAAAAAATGGAAACATGACTTTCAAAAATTTTATCTTGGAGAGAGCAAGGCCATTTTGTTTTGCTATGGGCACTTCGATTGCAGAATCATAAAGTCTATGAAAGGGGCACCAAGGCCAAGATCAGGGCAACCAAGTTCAAGATCAGGGCAACTGAAGCTACAGCCTCTGTGTATTTCCAGCCCCGTAACATACTGTACATACCGGTGAGTTATCTGGGCGCATTGGAGTTGCATACGTTTGTTGTTCCCATTTGGAGGCCACTTCAAGAGTTTCCATGGTTTTTTGAGTGACACTTTTACTACCGTCCATCAAGGTGGCTTCGTAAAACTCTTGAATATCTAATGTGGAAGGAAATAAACAATACAAGTTTGTAAAATGACAGTTTTTATAAAATATATTAAATATGGCAGGCATCATGTGGTAAAACTGGAAATTCGACAGTGTTTATTAAGTTATTGCATCTTGAAGAATTTTTGACATAACGATCAAACTATTAAAATGGAATACGACAAGAAATGGATTGCCCTTTAAGAATAATGGAGTACTTTTAAAATAAACCAACCGACCCGCCAAACAATACCCCCATTTCTGTATTGAACTGGTTCCACTTTAAAATATGTTTGGCTAGTTGTTTGTAGCGTACATGAAAGGGGTAAACATTCTACATGAAATGTTCCAATCCCAAATGTCTGGTACCCTTTTCATTCACCACTCAAATACCAGTTGATTTTTATAGCTTTTTATAGCTTATTTCCAACATGGCAGCCTTGTGCGTTTCAAATCAAATCAGCCAATTTCAGTTCCGCAGAGAAAACCTTAATTGCATCTTCCCCTCCCGCCCACGCTAGCAGACAAGCCAATTTAGTGCCATACAAAGCATGTAGGCACTTCAAATATTCTGAAAAGCATCTAGGCTGTCTTTGCTACTATTGTGGGGTTTTTTTTTTTAATTTTCATCCATCTTTGGGCCTGGAATGCCCCCTCACAATGAATCTTCATTTCAGAGCCAAACAAAAATTCTATATCATTGTCTCCAAAGGGAATGTTGTTTATTTTGTTAATTAAAATTAAAGACAGCTTACAAAATAGAGTAATTTGTGAGTTGATTCAGGGTCAATTTTAACTATGTTAGGAAGGGTCACAGTGTGTTTGTACACAATAAAACATGCAATGTATGTTCAAGGATCAACTACAGACAGTTAATGTAGAATGCATCATTTTAAAAACCTACCTACAGTACATGCTCAAACAAGATGTTTCAGCCACTACTTTAACAAACTCATGTGCCAATAGCAACAAAAAACATCAATTGCAGCTAGCAATTTAACTCGGACATGCTTTAGTCTTGCAAAAATAAAGACAAATCTAAACAAAAATAAACTAAAATACAAACCCAAATAGCATGATGCATGAACATTCACTGCATTATGATAACAAGATAATTCACTAAACTTGAATAGCCCCCTCTGTTGACGATAAATGTAACCTAATGAATAATGCATGCATGAAGTGCATAGCATATTACCTGGGGCTTAACTCAATAACCTGCATTAAAGTGGTCAAGAAAACGCTGCCTGGGGGTTTAAGTCACAGGCTTACAGGTGATTTGTGTGTGGGAGGAGGGGGGGGGCGGGACATGCAACAGACGCTCTGTGTCTTGTATACAGAAATAAAAACAGGCACCAAAAACAGGCACAAGACTATAAAACAAAATAACCAAAGGATCTTTGAAACAAACATCTCAGACACATTAACAAAACTTATTCTGTTTTAACTAATTTTAAATTTATAACAAGTTTGGAAAAATTGCTCTATTGCAAAATTGCTAAGCGATGACAGTTCTTACTTTTAACAGGTCTCCAGCCAACATAATGTTCATTGTTTGTGACTTGTTCCCTTAAAGCAATATATTCTGCTTGACCAGCTTTTGTTACTCTGTGCTTGTTTTATGGCCACAGAAAGTAAAGAGGGAAATGTGCTGTATGGTTCATTGTTAAATGTCTAGAATATATAGTACCCACAAAGTAATTCATCCCCTATCTTTCTGATTCTTCTTCTATTCCGTGTCCAACCCCCTCACACCAACCTACTTCTCCTCCCGAACCCCCTTTCAGAACCAACAATATATCATATGTATACCATTCAAACATAATTCACATGCTTAGGAATCTTAGTCATGCCTTTCTACTTTTCTCTTTTCATTCACCATTTCTGGATACCGCTTTCCAACATGCCTCTCCTCCAAAAAAAAGTAAAAGTAAAAGTAAATGGTATTCTAAAACAACTAAACAGGAAACAGGGACGACACTATAGGGATTATAAACTACACTGACACACTGTCTGACACACACTACAAGTATGAAGGAGAATCTGGGGCTTACTTTGATCAACGGGTAACAAGACACAGGCGTCCTGAATATCTGCAAACAATTTGAAGAAAAACAAAAAAATACTTTGAACTTTGGACTTAAATGTCAAAGGTCAAAAAAGACTCAAAAGATGAAGTTGATCATGAGTGGAAAGATTTGGAATTTTGTTCTTGTATGAAATATGCAATAAATGAAGATGACATGCCTTTTTTTATAGGAGTGGTTAGCTGACTCGGTGGATGGCAGCATGATGATTTGTATTGGATTCACCAGACTATATTACTATTATAAAAAGATAAATTTGGCTTGGTTGTTGGCTGCAGCTAGCTTTCATGACAGTGTAATGTGTTATCTTGTTATATTATCGAGCCATGTCTGCAGACTAAGGCCGAATCCAAATTGGCGTCTACAGCTATGGCTAAGGCTGTTGCTATGGGTGTTGCTAAGGATGTCTTATACCTCAACCCATGATGAAGCAGAAATCTAGCTGTAGCCCTAGCTGTATTCACCAATTAGGACACAGCCTAAGCCACTAATTAGTGCCATTGAAACCCCCCCCCCCCCCAACAAGAGTCTCGCTCTAGAAGACACTTTGATTCACCATCACTTGAATTAAAATCAAACCAGTGAATAGCATTATAAAGACATTCCAATTAAGTGTTTAATCCACTTCAAACCAAATGAACTTAATTGAGTCTCTATAAACCAACTGCATTAACGATTAACTACTTGCTCAATCACAAGAAGATGATCATCAGTAGCAAACAAGTTGTACTGAAGAATAATATGCATACTAATCAAGAAGAAAGGTAAAACAATAAGGTAAAAAAGTTTGATTTGGCAGCCCTGGTAAAACTGTGAATGTTAGTACACGTCAATGATAAGTTACCATGGGAACAGGAATTTAAGGAAGGGAAAACAATGAAGTGAAACAGAATTTAATAAGTACAATGTGCGATGCTGGAAGTGCACATGGCTCATCATGACAAAATGATACAATGTGGTAAAGATACATACGTGTAGGTGAATGTACTGGACAAAATAGTTTGCTCATAATCTGCTAAGCATCATAATAATTCTCCTCAGCAAAAACTTATATTATGTTCTGCTTCAGCAAATTCTGCCACAATATGGTTATTGCTACGAGGCAGCTCTTATAACTACAATGGACCCGTAAGATTAAGCTGGTAAGCACAACATTTCTTGCTTAGCATTGCAATTTACCCAATTGACTATCAAAAACCATTAATTGATGAATGAATTAAGTATGGTAGTTTCAAAGTATCCAACATACAAAGATTGTAAATCTTTTATTTTCAGTTGCAACATCTACTTGATGACATGACCAACAAAATAAACACAAGCAAAGAACAATTCAACCTTGACTAGTAATAAGATGTATCACTAATTAAAGAAAAGAAGTCTGCCCTATGAAACATATTAAACCACCACAAAGAACTGGCCAATTAGCAATGATTGTAAAAACACAATCACTAATTTATGGTCCATTGTTACAATGTATAATTTATGTGATTGGTACGTACATGCCCCTACTGTCCACATGTAATAAATTACTACTGTTGAATCATTAGAATGTTTCGCTAATTAAACAAATTTCTATAACTGCAGAAAATGTATTACACGCCGACTTCAATTGGCACTGTACATTTCCAATCATCCATGCAACCTACAAGTACAGACAGCTACATTTACATACAGAAACCATTTATAGGCCATGCACAATAGCCTCGTCCATCTTCCATCAAATTCAATCCACTGCATTTCCTACCTGGGCTCGGTCTTTTTAATAAACAGAACGAACAAGTCATTTTTAATAACACGGTGGCGGTTTCGATGCACAGAGAGCAGAAAACTAGACCCAAGATTGCAGTGTGTGTTTATTGGGAAGTTGTTTCTCCAATGACGTGATTAAATCAGGGGAAATTTACCGCTATAAAAGAAAAAAGAAAACGTTGCAGTCCAAAGAATGGTTTCAGGCTGAATGTCTATTTATAGAGACTAACTCATGAGCAAAAACGATCCGCTGCATCGTACATGTAGCTATGTACGAGTTTCTCCAGTCAATAATGGCCAAGCACTTTAAATGCCAGTTTACTGCAAGCTGATTTTTACCCATCATTCGGTTTGATTTAATTGTTTTTGTGTGAAATCCATAGTCTGTTTCCTAAAGCTCTTCAGGACTTTATCATAATGTTCTGTATACTGCCTCCCGACAGTTACAACATACCCTCTGTAAGTTTATTTTAAAGAACACCATTTGAGAACTTGTCTTGTAATGAGTATGGGTTCTACTACAAGAAACAGAGGGAGTCACTTTGACACTTGGGTACTGAGCAGAATAAGTAAGTACAGGTGAACATCTGAGTACGAGTCTTAGTAAGAGTCCAAAGTAAAACTCAAATACTCGCCCCTTAAGGTCAGATTGCAAAGCACAGTCGTGTCAAATTATGAAATACTCATGTTATCTTGCCAGGTGATCGACAACACCTCGGAAGGCGTGAACGTCACGACCCAATTCCACTCTTAGTTTACAATAATCACAATCTCAAATCCCTAGACGATATCTGCCGCCATGTTTAACTACCCATCAGCAGTATGATTACACTTGCCTAGTAATTCCCATCATTACATGTGAATGTACATTATGGAAACAAACCCCCGAGACAAAACCTGTCAGACTGCCCCCAGCCCCCCCCCCCCCCCCTCTCTCTCTCTCTCTCTCTCTCTCTCTCTCTCTCTCTGTAATAGTCAACACAAATTGCTAAATTCACATCATATCCAATATTTTGATAAGTGCATTGCAGGAAAAAGTCCATACTGGTCGCTACCAGAATCCAAATTCACAGTCAAGTGTAATACAAAATGGCTTCAATATAACTCCCACAACTGATCCTAAAAAAAAAAAAATTTATAAATACTCAATTTCATTTTATTGTGCCATCAAATTATTCAAGATCAGCAGTGCTTGTTTTTACAAAAAAAATTGTTTAAAGATAAACAGAGATTAAACAGAGCAGCACCGTGTTAGTTTGTTTCAATTATTATAATCAAGCCTTGTTTTTTTCATATGCCTACTCCTAACCACTCCCATAAAGAAAAACATGTTACTATTCTAAAAATAGGCAAAATTGAAAAATATATTAAGATGAATGCTTGACTGGCTCAGCTCATTTTCTCCAATTTACAAGAGACTGCCTACTGTTTGTCAACTGCAGCAGTAGCGGCAGCTTGTGTGTGTAACAGCACCATGCCTGACTTGACCGTCCCTTACTACACATCGATGGGCAACAACGCAGCGGTGCATGACATGACATGGAGAAACGCCAGTGTGGAATCTAACGGTATTTGGTAAATGGAATCAGCGAGCATGAAGGAGTGAATACACAGCTTCTTTTGATGAGGCAGGGGACATCTTATAATTGGACAAGATGATAGGGACTAGAGGTGAAGAAGCCAGGAGACTAGTGAAGGAGCAGAGAGTGTACGGATGAGCGATCGCACTGACAGACTCACATTTATTATTCAGCACTTGGATAAATCATTATATCAAAAAAATATGGCTTTTGGAATTCTGTGTTAATTGTCTGGCATCCATGGTACAGATATGGTGTATCTGATTTGGTTTCTTTTTATTAACCAAAATTGTTGCATTATTATCTGTAAAAAGAATTTAATACCAATAATATTTATGATGTGCATTCCCATACTAAAATGACATCAAATCGTATTTTTACAAAAGCTCTGTAAAAGATGGTCTTTAGGATTTGTAAATGTGTGTGCGTGTGTGGGGGTGTGTTTGTTTGTTATCACATCGACCAGACATTATATGTCCTTGACCAAGGCAATCCTACTAAAAAAACAAGTCAATAAACATTGTGTCCATCATTATCAAACACCATGAGCCTTGATGGTAAAAAATGTCAAAAGGATGTTAAATTTGCTGTGATTTTATCTTACGGGTTTATCACATCCTAGAGTGGGTAAATATGGGACACACAGTGAAGCCCTAGGTGCCATGTATAGCCTCAAGGGTGTGGAATCCAGGGACCACATCACAGCAACTACACCTTCTTAGCTAAGGGGGTAAGGTTATAGCCCTTGATTTAGATTGCATTGAGTGAATCAACGCACACAATTAACAATATCAATTTTAGTGTTAACAAATATTCTAAATAATTTTTCTTGCAGAAAAATATTTTGACATTTTCTTTGTTGGTTATAAAAAATCAATTAATAAATCAAAAGAATTTAAAAAATAAGGAACGCACTATCTATCATTGCAACAATGCAGGAAAAAATTTGGGGAACTACACTTTGTTGATTATTATTATTGACTAGAAAGTCAACTAGAATGTATTATGTATGTTCTCCACATGAAAGGTACTGCATCGTGCAATGCATGAATGCTTCAAAAGCATTCAACGATAAAATTGCACAAAAAGATGAGCCATCGAGATCACATGATATTTTCAAAACTGGCATAACAATTAATGAGCACCATCTGGATACATACATGTAGGAGTGTGTGTCATTTCAGTTTATTTTATCTTCACTAACTCTAACCATAAGGGATAATATAAAATTACACCTCCCTGAACACCATCATGTAAACAAATACCATCAAGAAAGAGAAAACAACGTGACAGGCTTTGCAACAGCAGGGACCACTGATATAAAGGACTGCTACGTACACAAATAATTCTACAAATCAGATACAAGAAGCGTAAAGGTCAGGCAACATGCTAGATGATGTAAGGGCCTTCTACGTTGTGTGTATCTTTTGTGTGATTGGTGCTTTAAGATCAATATCCCGTGCATGGCAGTGGGCTCATAGTTGAAACTAGATTTCCAGGTGGGTTTTTTTTAGAACAAGAGGCAACAAGTTTTCAAAGATCATTGTCATTATTTCAATTCTATTTTTTACAAATTTAAAATATACTCAAAAAATTTTGACTTTAGGGTGACTGTCAATTCACCTCTCCAATAATGATTTGTCCATTCCACTCTAGCCTCACAACACCCAATAGATTTCTTGATGCAAATGAGGTTCAAAAAGTTATAATAATGCCATTAAGAATGACCTAGTTTGATTAAAGTGTGAGTTACATTGCAAAGCCTGCATGTATTTATACAACGTTGTGTCAATAATTCAGGGCTAGCTGTTTTTGACTCTAGAGTGTCCATCATTCTTAGTTTCACCTGTCGTTGCGGCTGAGTTCATAACCTTTCTAGAGAGATAATTATCTGATATTCTATCGTGTTCAGTGACGCTGAATTTTATGCTGGGGATACTCTTATCGTGACTACAATTTCTAATCATGGGGCGGGAGGTAGTTTACCGCCATGGTTTACCCAACAAATTTTGGAGCCGTCCAAGAGAACCGAAGCAGACTTATAAATAGATTCAGGCTGCATCATGTGCAACACACAAAATGAGAACTGACACAAAACAGGGTTAAAATATATGAGAAACTGCTAACAATTTAATTCTTGAAATAAGAACAAAATATGATTTCAAGGAAAACATTCTTTAGACACTTCCAAGAATGATAGAGTTGTGTGATGTGCAAACTTGCCCTATGAAACAGCTGACCATGTTCACCGAAACCTACCCATGAAGATTAATCCAATGAACACAACATGAATAAATAAGTTTATTCTTAAGGAAGAGATGTTATTCTTAAGAAATAAGATGTGATGCAGTTTTAATGTGCTCTGATCCTACAAATATTTAAATAGCAATAAGTCATCTCTTTAACTTGGCAGTAACGGCAAGCAACAGTTGTGAGTCAAGGTAAAAGAAAGTTCATCTATTTCTGCTCAGCATTCTCTTCAATCACATAGACAACGTACTATTCAGACTTTTTATATCATTGTGGACATATCATACGCCAAATAAACCAAAATGACAAGCAACACTGCATGATTGGACTACAAAAAAGATGCATTCAGGGCTAGTAATTGATTTTTTTTTCTCTCACACCCAGTTCAGACAGAGAGTAGCGATGGATTTTACAGCAAGTCTATAATTTGTATCATGCAGTAAACCTATAGTTTGCCAAAAGTGCAAGAACATTACATTTCATGCACAATACTGTACTTGTAGGCCTACATTGAACATGTAAGGCCTACATGTATGTTATTTGCACAATACAAAATTAAATGAAAGGACTAAATAAATTATGGTTTTTTTAATATAGGGATAGGAAATATGAGACACAATTTTACTTCTGTTTCTTCATTACATCAATATGAACGTCTTGCCTGATAAATTTGATGGAATTTCAAAACATTAAATCATCTAAATTTGAGCAGTTCCTGATGAAAAAACACAGACAGTGTCAGTAATCTTTCACTGTTTGGTTTGTCTTGTTGTCATTCAATACCAGACACAGAAAAACAGGTTACCCAACCACTCCTTCAAAGCAATGCTTCCAAGAAGGTAAGGGTCAGTCCAAAGCTTGCCCCTAAACGAAAAAAAAATCCTAAGGAATTTTGGTGGTTGACATAACATCTCCTGATGAGGGTGTGTGTTGACACCATGGTCTACACCCACATTGGATTGGACATGTCTACACTAGCTCACTATTAACCAACATCATGGTTCTGTGTCTCTGCCATACCACCCACGCAACCCTTCAGCTTTTCTTAAAGATCATGTACAGCATTTCTTATTTATAGGAAATAAGACAGACAACCTTCGACAAAACTCTCTTGTGTTTAAAGCTGAACTGGTATCAATCACTACATGACAGCATGATGTATGTTCTTGTGTTTGACATTGTAGTCAATAATATTGAATAAGTATGGCTTTGGATAAGAAAACAGATAGAATTGCTAAATTTTGAACCGAACATGCATTTTAACTGGTAATAGTTCGCCTCGCTGGGTGATTTAATTACACATCCTTCATAAACAATGCAGAAAAGCCTGAAGTACCATTTCTCAGAATCGAGGCCTTTCGGACAGAAATACTTAAAAACAAGAAAAGTTTTTCTACAAGCATCCAGATTTTTTACAAAGGTGCACATTTTTCACAACTACACAGAAACACTACACCTGTCTTACTTAATCCATAAATGTCAGTGTGTTACCAAAACAAAATACTTCCTTTCTTGTGACTAATACTTAGTCATATTTTGTCCCTGAGTGATGAGGGAAAAGAACAAAACAATGGGAATATATCAATACATTACTTCTATCCCTTGCATTAATTTTCACATAATTCAGTGTGTTGCGATGAGAAAGGTTACAGGGATTAAAAGGTATCAACATTCTATTTCAGTGTCATCTAAGTGTTTGTATTTATTTGAAATTCTTGGGGTTGAATCTTGGCAAAGTTCCCTTTAAAGATTTGTTAGTGAGAGTGGTGAATGAGTAAGAGAGAACACTGTATGATTCAGCATTATCAACACTGATGTGTTATGAATGCAGTATCCGCTAACCCTAAACCCATCTGTCATACCATTACACACTGGGACCAACTGCAAGGAATTACAAATGTCAACATTTGGTCTTTCAAGTATTACTACAATGTCTGTCATTTTTCTGAGATATCCTACTCAGTGTAAGATGATATGAGACAACATTGGTATTTGATTTTTACATTTGAATGGCAAATCATTCTGTTGTCCTGTCATGTCTCAGAGTGTGGCGTCCGGTGCAAGATCAACTGTGACAAGTTTTAAAAGGCAATGTTTTAAAGATTCTTCTAAGATAGTACGAATTTCAAGTTCATGCTTAATGTTGAAAATGTGAGTGTGTTGACTGTTGAAATAATTACAGTACCAAATGTTGGCAAAAACAAGAGCAAGTAATAATTGATGAGAGAGTAAATTAACAATTATCTGGGACCCACCACATTCTGATTATCTGTGCCCCAAAATATTTAACAGTTGAGCGCCAGCAATGAATCAAAAAGAGGGCGTGTCCAGCATGATGGACGAGGTCACCTGTACTATAAAAAGCAAGCCTTTTCTCTATCACTGTACCATGCTTGTTATGAATGCTTTCTTAGCATCATGACAAAACAGAAACACAACAGTTTCCCACAATAGCTATGTAAATGCAGAATATTCCAAGGATACCGAGTATCTATTGTTGATGTTTTGCCATTACGTGCACAAATGCATGTTCTTCCAAAGGGGGAGGGTGGTCCTGTGAATTTCAGGCATAATATGCACACAACCAATATTCACAAAAACACATAAACTAAATAACCTTAAGAATGCCCCAGATTGCACTCAAGCCAAAGCCAAAGATAAACACCAATGGTAAAGACAATCTGGGGACCTCGTTTCGATTGAGGGCACAAGTTCCAGAATGCCCCAGTTTTGTTAAGTCCTTGAGTGAATTTTAATATACTGTGTAAACTACTTATGTTGCCCCATGAACAAACTAGAATTCATAAGTACCCAAACAGACTGTATAACTTTCCTTGCCAGTCCCAACAATGTTCCTCTGTCCCACGATCAGAAGTTACATTAATTTCTTAGTTTCAAAGCCAAGTTGAGAAAGTGGAGTAACAGTAAGTGCCTCCATTATGAACCTGCACTGTTTATCACGGTTCACACACAATTCTGTCAATATGCCAGTAAGAATCAGATTACAAGTATGCAGTACAGTATTGCACCATAATGCACGACTGTTAAGATTATTTCAAAAGCTCTCAGACCACCCCCCCCCCCCCTCCCCTAGGGAGAAAAGCTTCATTTATAGCGCCTAGATTCTTAGTCACTGTACTTTGATAAGGAATCCAGGACAATCAAAGATTAACACAAATCCACATGTTGCAAGGCAACGTACTAGTGGTAATGTCAACACTGCACAGACTAGGCATGCTAGGAGTACAATGTGGGACTGCTGTAGGCATACCTACATGTACTGTACATGAACATGATAAACGCAAAGTACATATGTACGTGTATGTGATGAATGTACATGTTATGCCTGGCCAATAGTCTACCAGATTCTCACTTCACACATGTGTACATTCGTCTTCAACATTGTGCCTCCAAGATTGTAGCTCAAACGTGTACATTGATTTTTATTTAATCAAACTAACATTTATTTATTGTCCATGATTTTAAAATGCAGAGCATGCTCACAAGATTAGCAATTATCTAAATTTTAAATTACACATTATTAAACCCAAAATTCATCAAACAAAAAATAAGAACTACCACGTTAAAGAGTGTTTTTGTCCGCACTAACCATCTTTGCCTTCTGGCCCTTTAACTCACAATATTCTAATATAATAGGGACGGACTGGTGTTTTTTCCAGCATCCATTAAAATATTCTGATTCAAAACGGAATTATAAATACATAGTAAACTTCTCGTCTTAAGGTGAATGTACTTTCCTGAAGACGAGCAGAGAATACCGTTTGAAATGTCGGGACCACACCAGCTCTTTTCAGAGCCAACACTTCTCCCAAAAGAGATTTACACATGATTATACTCCCAAGTGTAGTTATTTTCCACACCATGCAAAGCTTCAAACATCACTTACTCTGATTTAAATGGTTGAAAAACAAAGGTTCAAACTTTAAGTAAACTGCCACCAAGGTCTAACTTTAATGGCGCTTCTATAAGCAAACACAATCTAGCACTCTTCAGCGGTTAAGTAAAGCACCTGGGAGCATTGGATTTGGCGCTATTTCTAAGTGGCATGGTACGTTCTAGAGTTCAAAGAAAAACCATACCTGGCTTAATTATCTACCAACCCTTCACAAATCTTTTAAGCTAATAATGATAACCTAAAGTGCAGTACACCCTGTATTATCTACAAGTATACTATACCACCAAGTCTTTAAAACGAGTCAAATATTTGATTTGTTTTTGGCTAATGATTCCATGCATACGTAATACTTGTATTCACACCTCATGTATTGTTTAACATAATTCTGATTGTGCCCTTAATTAAAAATCTTCCCAAATGACCATATATAGATAATTAAAGGCACCACACTATGTCAAATGAAGGGACTCTTCATGCATTACAGATCACTCTGCAATGTCAAGATAAAATTACAACAGCTGGTATTTTGCAGCTGCAAAAACCATGTGGTGATTAATGCTGTATTGTTCATGTAGAAGCATATGAACTCTTTACCCAAGTTAATAATTGACATCCCCAGTCCACCAGACATGGAAGGTATGAAACTTCACCAGACAGATGACCTACATGTGTTTTATTGCTAAATACTTTATTCTCTTTCAGTAGTTAAAGAGTATGTATTTTTATATATTTATATTTGGTATAGTATAGGGCCACTGATTTTCCGCGATCGCGGAAAACGGACGGAATTCGCGGAATCTGCCCTTTGAAACGGAAAACGGGATTTCAGAAAATTTGATTTTTTTTCCTTTTTTTTTTTTTCTTGTCTTGACGCCAAAACTATTGAAATTGCACTCTTTATTAAGATTCTTTTTGTTAAACTAAAAAAGCATCAGAAATCAGACCATTAAAAAGTACGAGATCGTATTCCGTGGATCATTCTGTTCTACTTCACACCATCATCCATGTTTACACACACCATGTACACACGTTGTTAACATGGTTCAGCCATGGAGGTAGAATTAGCGAAGGGCATTATTCGCGGCACGTTTTTAACATTTTTTGTTCACCCAAATTGCATTTTCTCCCTCTCTTTTACCAACAATAATACACAAACTAGCTTACCTATGATCTATAAGAACACATACAATGTTTTTTCATCTCGGAAAGGTCTAAAATAAAACCGTAAACTGTCAACATTCTGTCGCCAAAGCGAAAACAAAATGGCTGACATTTTGTTTGTGGATGGAGAACGGTCACGTCCATAGACTTGTTCCCAAGTCTTTGATCATGCTGAAACAGCGCCCTCTTGTGGATACACTCCTGTTATTAGCCTACGATGTGGCTGATGCAGAGAATCAACTGCAGTTTTAGACTTGGAATCAAGTCTATCACATCATGTGCATTGATACTGCAGTTACAGTGCAACCTTTTTACCCTGACTACATGTTTTTGTTTCATCGTATACAAAATAATCCACAATTTAAAAAAAAAAAATTAAAGTATTTTTTTGAAATTGTTCAGTTCAAATGAACATTTTACGAAGTCAGCAGTGTAACTTATCTCAAATTGATTTTTATAAGTGTGTCTGTCCCTGGGTATTAAATAACCTTTTATCTAATTAAAAAAACATGAAACGGAATTTTTTGTGCCTGAAACGGAATTCATGTTTTTGCCAAACGGAATTTGCACTTTTCTGAAACGGAAAATCAGTGGCCCTAATGGTACTTGATGTGAAATTTTTATGTCATTTTTGTCATTGTGCCCTTTTGTGCCTTTGTTATTTTTATTGTCTGGATCGCCTTTAGATAGTGATTATTTTCGCTTTTTGGTTATCCGCAGGCTTGTTTTCTGTGTAGTCTTACTTTTATTGCCTATTCTTTGTATGTACTGTTTGCCTGGAAATAAATAAATAAATAAAACAAAATAAATAAGGGTTACATGATGTATGTATCTTCTTTAAAGTGTAAAATGTATACAACACAATGTTCATAATTTGTATAATGACAAATAGGCTACCTAAAACACTAATTTGGGAAGTGAATTTAATGTACAGTACATAAAGGCATTAACAGACAGTACCAATGTACACATTCCAATCCTTAGATTTTCAAGACATGCTCCATGTACATACTGTAATGTACATGTTGTAATGTACATTTAATGTATTTGCTTTGAAAACAAAGAAAATAAATAATTCCTATCTCCTGCCAAGTCTGGAATTTCACCTCTTTAAAGGGCCAGACCTGTCCTTTGATAACAAACCCTTCTTATAATAGTCCAAACATGAGACTGGTTTACAAGGACATCAACACCTTTAAACTCTACTACATGTACTTCTGAATTATGGAACTCACAAACATACAATGAAGGTCTACATAACATGTGCAATCTCTAACCCTTTGTTTAAGATATTAAACCCATAGTGCATGTACTACATTACTTGAAACTTAATAGCAACATCCTTCATAAAATGATTTATTGCCCACAGACAGCAGACGGGACAGCTGCTTTAAAGAGGCTAGTTAGTGCAAAGGAATTATTGTTCAACTATATACGAGTAAAAATTAAAACAAGTATCTAGGCACTTCCAGTATAACACTCAAAATCCTGCAGTTTGGGTAAGTCAGTGTTGAAACTAAGAGAAGGAATTATAGAATTGAACAACCAAGGGAGAAAGATTGAAGTTTAATTAAAGGTCAAGTGTCACAACTGAGAACAGTGTAACACTGAGCTGATTAGCAGAAAATATATCGTTAATTAATAGATTTGCTGTTAAGGCAACTCTTAAGTGTGGAACCAGTCATTGTAGTTCATTTTCTCCACCAAAACTCATAAAGAAGTCAGAGTTTGCAGAGGATTCAATAAAAAAAAATATTTTTAAAATATTCTCAACTCAACTACACAACAATAACAAAAAGTAAGCTATTCCAATATTTCACACTTGTTTACTTTTGTCAAATATTTTAATCATGCATGCAACAGGAAAAGTGAAGCCAGCCAAAACATTGTACTGAGTCAGAATTTCCAAAAGCTTTTTAATGAAAGCACAGCAATGTTTTTTATAAGCGTAAACTGTCAATATGTGAGAGAAACTTTGCAAAAGCTGTCATTTAGTATTAACACAGAAACACCCATAAAATGCCAAAATAATTTTTTTATGTTAATCTTACCAAGTAATGCCTGGAAGAGACGACTTTTAAAGATGCGAATGACACGTTCGATGGCATTGCGAAGCGGTCGATCTCCAGGCTTCGTCAACTTGGAATGATAATCTTCCAATAACTCCAACGCCCGATGGGCCTCTGTGAAAAAAAAAGTAGATGTAACAAATTGACAATTAGAGTGAATAGTATGACTTAACAAAATATAACTAGCACAGGTACATTCACATGCATGATTGTAACGTATACATAATTAAGTTGAGATGATTTATTTTTATGACTTTTTTTTTAAAAAACAGTAACCTAACAATCAATAACAAAAAATCAACTGATAAAGGAAGCGTTATCACCTCACACAAAATCTTATGTGTACATTAAAACAGTACACACTTGGTCATGATGTATGACTATTTATTATTAAAAACACTTTACACCATTTGTGCAAAACCAAGTGAAGCTCTGGTGGTAAAATTGTAATTAAAAAAGAACCTGTAAAACAATGAACACACACACAAGATAATTTTAATTATTATAGCACCTAGTAAGGTCAATATCTAAAATTAAATGTAATAATTTTCTTGTTCAACACGCCACAAGTGTGAAATGTTTGACAGTTCCAGGTTTGACAATAGACCTTATGCATTGACGTCATCCAGCCGCCATCTTAGAGGAAAAACGGTGACGAAACAATCGAGACGCACGGATTTGTACACGCGGAGTCCAGGATTGGCCAATGAACAACCTCCTTTTGACCTCTAGGTGAGAGCGCCCTACTGAAATGACGTCATGTGCATAAGGTCTATAGGATGCTACATTTCCGAAATGCTATGATTGTGTTCATATTGAAACCTCCCAAAGTGGTATGATGTTGAAAAGTACATTACGCACATTCTGAAGGTCCTCAAAAATGGTATCTTGATATGAAGTTTAATAAAAAAAGCTTTAATTACTGAACAAATTGCAATGCTTAAAAATGTCATGGAATCTGTTTACAGGGCTTTAATTACTGAACAAATTGCAATGCTTAAAAATGTCATGGAATCTGTTTACAGGGCTTTAATTACTGAACAAAATGCAATGCTTAAAACTGTCATGCACTCTTTTTACAGGGAAGACTTTTGTTCACTTTTAGTTTTGGTTTAAAACAAAACACTCCATTGCAGTAATGTGGACAATGTACACATCTCTGCATTGTGTTACTAACCAGAGTATCGGTTTGGTGTTAATATTCTTATATGGACCGTTTCAAGAGGAAATATACAGAAATAAACACAAAACAGTCATACATGGGGCATCAATTGTCGAACACCAAATTCCTTGATTGTGATTGTGATGAACTACAGTGACTAATTTTACTGACTTTCTTTATCAAAACAGCAAATGCATCATTCAGTGTTGTCAATGTTGGGAAGAGGAATGACCCCAAGATATTTAACACAAGTATTGACTTGTACTATAGTTACAGTACACTGTGAACTGCACCACTGTACAAAAGCACCCCTGATCATGCTTTGCATTATGTATACTTGACATAGGAATGTAAACAAAAAAATGCCATCAGGAAAAGGACACATTGTTGATGCAATGAAACAAATCACCATCTGTGTCTGAACAATGTCCCTAGTCTTTCTTGAGAAAGACCCTGCTAAAGTCAAAATGTCAGGCCACTATATACTATTATTATTTTGCCTTCATACCTGGATAGGTCATTTTGGTTGGTAAGCCATTTACAAGCTATTCTGTTTTCTCATCCACCACAACTAACAATGATGTTGGAAACCTTAAGAGGATCGACCAGTGAACAAGTCAACAGTTAATTGGCAAGCTACATGTAACTAGTCCTGATGGCTAGTCACTGAAAGGTTCAAAAGGAAAACCTGTAGGGTAAACAGTAATGAGGCAAAAATAATAATTTACTGAACAAGGAAATGGAATACCCATCTCACCATACCACACCAATGCACATTTTGTGTTCAGCTTACAAACAATAGTCAATTCTATGTTTACAAAAGAGTCAGTGCTGAAATATGCAATTTGACCTTTGATCTTTGGTTTCAACATGTAATAAAAGTGCTATAGCTAAATTGTTTTATAGTCTTTTCAACCTACAATCATACTTGATTGTGTGCAGTGTCCATATGTAGGACACGTTGGTACTGTGATTAAAAACAAATGCATGAATCATCGTTTCAAAATGTGTAATTTAACTCATTGTTCTTACTTCTAAAATCATCCAACTATTGCAGTCAATTTATTGTGCAACTAAAACTCAACAAACGTTGCAAAAATTTCATTCCAATAATTTGTTCTATTGTGGACTATTTCATTCCCCACCTCCATGACTATATTATTATATAGAATTCCCTTCTGCCTTTCCACCATCTTAAGACAATATGACCAAATTGCACCCTGAAGTACAAACAATCATAGATCTCGCTGCATAGCATTATGGAATCCCAGGCAGAGATGATGTACCATTGACATGATTGAAGGTCACATCTGCAGATGAAAATAGCTGTCAATAGGTTAAAAGAACTGCTTTAAGTCATTACCAACAACAACAATAATCCTTCCACTGGAAAAGACAACAGAGCACAAATCTAACTGCTTTAATGGTCACAGCAAAACATGCATATTTGCATAGCATTAACAAGAATTGCATGGCAACCAGCACCATGAAATCACAGCAGGCCCGGATCAGGCTTTAGAGTATGTCAAGTTTTTGGTAAAATGAAAAATATATAAGCACTAGGAGCATTCATTATGGCTTGATTAACAACAGGAGGTGTGATTTAAGCTGTTACATTGGTCAATACCTTGTTGGTTCGTGAGTACAGAAGCCTACTGAGTCAATAAATTTAGGTTACATTGTGATCAATCTACTATTTTAAAATCACAGAGAACTCAACTTGTCCTTGAAACAGGTCATGAGTTAAAATACAAAGTCACACCTTGTTTAGACTGGTTCCCTCTAGCTGACTTTGTGTGTTTAAATAATTATTGTTTTTCTGGCTAGGGATTTAGTTTACTGATGCATAAAGGTGGCTGCTGAATCCTGGCTTAATTAAATGCCTCAGAGAAATAAACACTGATAAGTCAAAGACTATACATTTTCCTATTATTACTTACATTTCAATAGGCTTACACATTGTGTTTCATATTACATGTAGGGCCTACTGTGTTTAAATTTACTTTGTGAATGGAAAATCAATGTTATGCTTGTCCTTAAAATTGAGTGTAACATCATCAGCTCTGTGCTCTTTTCCCAGGGGTTTAGATGAATTTTACACCAGGGTATCTTTAAAATGCACTGTTGATATTAAAAGCATCATCAAAAATTCATAAAGAATCTCAGTCTGGCGCTAGTAAACTGCAGTATACATGTAGTTCATAATTAACTTGTATTTTTTAATCTAAGAGTAGATTCAAATGGGAAGGCTTAGGGGGGGGGGGGGTACTAGACAAACATGTATGGTCCGGTATAAAATCAGATTGTGAGGGAAGGTTGGAGAACAGACAAATTACTTCTAACTGATTGGTTTTTTATAGTTTGAATCCTGACTTCTCTGACTGTACAAATGACTGATAGTTTGAGTACAGCACAGGGTCCTCTAGCACTGGTGTACAATACACATTGACAACTTCAGCACAGTGAAATCCTCAGGAAATATGTCCTATTTAACAAAGGGTTGAGTTATCCATGGACATGTAACAGACATCATGGCATAATTGACATAAATGCATCGTGATTCAAACCTTAGGGTTGTCTACTTGAGATGTATTTTCACATCACAATGTTTTATTGTTTTCTGTGAGAGCCCTTGATACTTCAGAAGTACACCTGAAACTAGAAACAGTTTGTTGTGTACATTTGTTGTGTACACCTTATTTCATGTATTTCTGTGAGCTTTTTTACCGACATGTTCCCACGGCCTGCTTACTTTTGCACTTCATAGTACGATATTACTCACACGTGAGGCTTGTACTCGTATAGGAAGAAGAAGTACATACAATAAGTCAGCAATTTACTTATGTTTTATACAATCAACATAAAGCCCTAATACTTTAGTTGAGAACACAGAAAACACTAGGCTCATAGAGGAAACAAGTTATACCCAGGCCAGGAAGGCTACATTGTGAGTTCTGACTAACACTAATAGATGGGTCTGTGTAGCCTAGGTAGCTTTAATGGTGGAGGAAGCCTCTAATGTTTTGAAAGGACTTCCTGTGTGACTTTAAGTAGGGAACTTCCTGTTATTAAGTTATTTTTATAACATTTTTTTTTTAAATGAAGAACACATTATTTTCCATGGTCAAAGTTTTCATGAGTTATCCAGATCAGGTCAGGCACATAACACATTTGTAGAACATGTAGTCCTAAAAAACAATCACTTTGAAAACCGTCAGCCTCCCAAACTGAAGAGTGAAGACTAACCCAAATAACAGGAGTTTGTTTATCACCAGGCTCGGCACATTTCTGTAATAAATATTATTACAACTTTTTGGTTGAGTGACCAATTTGCTCATGGATAATGGAACATACATGTAGGTATAATTTTCTAGTGTAAAAATTTTCGTTATCTTCGAGTTTGAGTTACATTGTTTAGAAATTCAGAAAGCGAAGCATCCGTTCCAACAGCTGTTTTTATGTTTGATAAAACGATTTTGGGGGTTGAATAAAACTTGACTTTGTAGTAAAATCAATAATGTGCATACTGTAGTTTGAGTGCAATGACAATAATATTACTAATTACATCCTTGTGTACATGCACAAATCAACGCATGGCTTTGTTCCTATTGTTGTTAGGATGTCAGTAATTGCATATGTTTTAAGTACAGTTGTGTAGTGCCTGGAATTTCACATGACCTACAGACACCAATGCATTGGACCATGTTGTAGAACTTGTCCTGTTAGTGGCTGACAAAATGTATAATTATTTAACCCTTGTGCTGTGGTCAAATCCAAGGTTTCTATATTTTTTTAGTTGTGACAAGATTTTTAACTGTGATTTTTTGTGTGTGATTATGTTGCATTAGCAAGTCAGGCAAAGTTTCTGTATGGTGCCGCCACCACTTTTTCATTTGATATGAAATAATATAGTAATAATTTACCTCAACCTTCAATGAGATATCCCATTTTGTAAAAATAAGTGAAAAAGTGGTGCCGCCATACGGAAAGTTATAAACTTAATATCCCCAAGTCACCCCTTTTAGCTATAGGCTTTTTTATTTAAATGTTTACACATACATGTAGCTACATGCATTCACCTACATGTAGCTAGCTAAGCCATGGAGGGTCTACCCACCACACTCCATACTCTCAGGTGATGACGCTACCTCAAATAATAACAACTTAAATCATAAGAAGAAGCATGACTAGATGAAATATGGAACGAAACATGTAAAATTGATACAAAATCAATTTAACTATGATAAATAAATTATAAACAAAAATACAACATTAACAACAGCAAAATTCACCAAATCATTTAGTTGGGCTACAGCAGTTGTTAATGTTAGACCTACCTGGTTTCACTTTCAAGGTCAAGCATATTCATATTAAATCATTATCAAGTATCATTATCAAGTATCATTAGTAGGCCCTACTAGCCTACTACAGTCATCATACTTGGAAAGATATTCATATCTAGTTGCAATAACGTAACCCTCCTCCTGGCGGCCGTCGTTACGTTATCGCAATTCATTCAATTCAATCATTCATATCCTGCCACCACTTTTTCATTCATTTTTATCAAACTCAAAGACAACAGTATCTGACTCTTCTTGCTTGATTGATGTCGAGGGAGGAAGAGTAAATTCAGAACCACAATTTTATCTCATCCCAAATATAATGGCATTATATTAAATAATAACGAATGAAAAATGGTGGCAGGAGATATTTTCCCCTTTTTTTTTGGGGGGGGGGCTTTATTTTATACATACATAACAATGTTTAACCATATTATACAAACCTTGTTTTCGCACGGGCATAATTCCAAGCAAATTTGATCGTAAATCCTACGATTATCCGAGGAAAAAGAGTTAAGCTCCGTCTCACGAGTCACCAGTTGCGACGCATGTAGCAAACACTCACACACGTACACAGCAGACGGCCCGGCCCACACGCGCACGGTATGGGATTGTAGGCGCGTAAATAATCCACAAACTTTGCTGATACACACACGACACGTTACAACACTCCTCCAGTGAACGTCCGTGAAGTCCAAACAACACTCCTTCAAATAAAGCAATATAAGTAGAAGACAACCAACCAACTTGTAGATATAGCACCCTATGAAACAGAGTAGGTCTCCTATGCCTTGAATGTTTCCAACAACGGTGTAAATGTGTACGGTTCTTTAAAGTTTATGTGGCGTTGAATGTGCTGGTTATTTACTCGAATGGCAAAATGGCGACCTCGAGTGACCGCGCGTCGACTCTCGATCACGTGACAATGGTGACCTACTAACCTTTGACCTACACATGTGCACAGAAATTACAATCCATCCATAGCGTCAGTGCAGTGCAGCAATCAGGTTAGTTGTTGGCTACAAACTCTCATGACAAATGAAATTAGCTTGTTTTATCCATTGAATGTGTCAACGACTAGACCCAGTAACATGCATCCATCTGCAGTGCAAGTCTACCGAGCCAGAAATTCTTTGTGTGCTCGTTTTTGGGTACATGCAAAAAATGAACTACAGTTAGTAGTAGTACTGCTGTTCGTGCACTGCTGAGGAGTGTCAGTGAGTGATTACCGAATACGATTTTCACTAGATCACAGATCAGCATATAATAATAGCAATGCATTGCATTTACAACTGCACACATGACGTAGGCCAACATCGCATGAGTGAATGGTCAAGTCAAGTGGAGAAAAGGCCAAGTCAGTTCATAGAACGAGAAACAGTTTATTTAAAGGCTTGTTTAATCAGTTTCTCAAATAAAATGTTATGTGTTTGTTTTTGTGTCTAACTATCCTGATTTTTGCATTTTTTTGTCGAAATCCAAAAGGTTCAACTGCATCACATTTCACATTGGGTCTACTTGTGTACATTTTCATTCAGAAATTGTTTTGTTTATTCCTGAATTTTGATATAAAAACAAATGGCACATGACCTTTTGACTGGCGTAACAATTCCTCTTTGAAATCTGCCGAAGTTGTTGTCATGCCTCTTCTTCTTCCTTCTTAATGGCTTGAACCTCATCATAGTTCTAGGAGTAGGGGTAATATGATGATGATTGATTCAACCTATCTATTCAGTTGCTTTATAATTATTCTCTTTGTTTTAGATTTTGCGTGTGAAAACACAGACTTAAGTCATCATGGCAAACAGGATGCCCTCGATCATCCAAGATGCTGCAACCATGACAACAAAGTCAACCTCCAACTCCGAACAAGAGTTCCAGCTCATCTCACCAGATGAAGCTATGAAGATGCAAATGGAGCAAATACAAGAACTTCCTTCTGGCAAGAGGTAACATTATCTTGTCAACTCAATAAAACAAGGTTTTTAAACTTGGTAAAAAACCTTGTTTTAAATAAGTAGTGACACCATGCCAAAATTACTTTTGTGAGTAGTGGTGGCTCTGTTGAGAATAGCCAGTTTTGTTGTTTGCTCGATGTTAAGATCAGTGTAGTTGACAGTCTCCTTGTTTTAACCAACAAAGGTTATAATAGCTTACTAAACAAAATATGTTTAGATGTAAGAAAACCCATTTATATTTTGCTGTATGACCTGTTAAAAACAATTTGTTTAATACATTTATCATGTTATGTTGTCTAGGTGGCCGTTTGACATGGGACCCCTTATGCTGTCGGTCAATGCAGGCCTTGTAGGCGTCATCAGTAACTCCTTCTTCAGACGGATGTTGATGGTCCGTAAAGGTCTCTTCCTCACCAGTCTTCCTATGGCCATAATGCCTGCTCTGATTATGACCCCAGCATGGTCAGAGTTGATCTCAAAACCCATTCTACTTGGAAATATGAAATGTGAGATTTGTGCCGACATCAGAGGAGGATTGATAAACTTTGCTCTCGGTGAGAATAACAAAAGTTGATTTTCATATTCTAAAGGGGCAGATCTGCTTCGGTTTTAATAAGCGACTTGTCCTAAATATGTTGTTTGAGATTATTTGGTCCTTGTTTATCCAAATTACCAGTCAGAACAGATCAAATAAATACAATTCAAAATACCGCTAACCCTAACCAATTACAAATTTCAGAGATGGGATCTTGTTAGGCAAAGTAGAAGAAGTTTATGTGATAGAAATATGCTTAAAGTTGCAAAAGAAACATTTCATAAGTTGTCTAGTTGTGCACCTTGTAAGGGTTTAAAAATATTTCCATGCTGGGGCTGTCCCTTTAGGGTTTGATTCAATGTTTATCTCCTTTGACAATTTTGATTATTTTTGTTTCACAGGAGCTGTGTATCCATTTTTCCTGGCAGGTCCTCTCAGTGCTGCTCTTGCTAAACGCTATGATACGGTCAAAATTCCTAAACTAAGCCTCAAGAAGTCGGACCAAAGGACATTGTTTAATTTCTGGTCAGGCAAGGTGCGGTACTTCAAAACACAATTTATTGCAATAACAATCTTCCAGACCTGTTTTGGGATGTACGTTGCAGGCTCGCAGATTGCACTAATGAGGAATGGACTGAAAAAGAAATTAGAGAAGCTGTGAAACCTCAATTGACTGATAAATGTGGAATAAAATCCAGGAAACTCATTTAAAAGAACTGGAGCTGTGAAAACTTTCACATGAACACACTGTTAAATGTAGATTTCATTCTTCAAAAACAGAAAACTGGATCAAGAGAACAGGAGCTGTGAAAACTTTCACATCAACACGCTATTAAATGTGGATTTAATTCTTCAAAAACAGAAAACTGGATCAAGAGAACAGGAGCTGTGAAAACTTTCACATCAACACGCTGTTAAATTTGGATTTCATTCTTCTGAACTGAAAACTGGATCAAGAGAACTGAGGCTGTGAAAACTTTCACAACTTTTCTGGTTATTTTGAATGAGTAAACATGTACAAAACTGTACATTATTTTAAATGTTTGATTTTAATCACTACTTTGATAAAAGGGATACTTGTAATAAGTCTTAGCATGATGAAAAAAATAAACAAATTATGTCAAAATAATGAAAAATTTAAGGAAGAGGATGGCCTTTTTATAGTGAATACAACCTATGCAGTAGGAGGAATTGCACCATCTTGATCAAGGGTCATGGTGGATATTCATTCTACAGGGGTTTACTGGGTTATCATGTACACTAGCCTGGTTTACATTGTCTAGTAAGAATTGTTGTTGGTTAGTAAATAACACTTCTCAGTTTGCAATGTGGGCTACAAAAACAAATGTACAACATACTTGGTTAAAATGCTCAGATTTCATCTTTTCGGATGTGAATAATAAACTTATAAAATTTGTTATTTTAGTTGTTGAGTGTGGATATGTTACTTCCTTTAACATTTAAACTGGGTGAGATAGCTACCATTAGTACATCAGAAAGATACATTTATGACAATACATGTTTACAATCAGGGCTGCTAAACCTTCCATGGGGCTTCTTTAACAAATAAAATACAGCACAAGGCCTGGGTTTGTGGTATCGCAAGGAAAACATCTCCTAAAAGTTGTAACCAACTGAGTTTTTCATCAATGTTTTCCTGGTATTTTTTTCGAAATGCTACTAGTTAAGTTACCATTTTGTTCACTTTAGTAGACTTATTTACTGTGGCACTTTTTGTTGTATTCGACATGGAGGTCGTTCGACAAGAGTATTGGTGCCTTCAACAAAGACCACTCGATATTGGTGAAGAGGCTAATGCAAAAGTGTAACCAAACTACATAGCGCCCTCTTGTGTCAAATATGGAACCTTTTGAAACAACCGCCGAAACTATTAAAAACTGCCACATTATTTTTTCACAGGATACAGGAGTGCAGAGATCCGTGTGCCAAGGACACTAAGGTTATTTAAAGAGGTTGACATTCTGAACTTGAGCTGTGGTTAAACAAGTCAGGGTTGACCAATGCCTGTTAAAGATGCTATGTCAGATTTTTGGCCGATTTGACCCCAAAATTTTGATTTAAAATTCAAAAGGTATTTTGATGGGGGTCAAGAAAGTTACAAGCTTTCATTTGAGCCATTGCTCGAAAAAGTCCGCCAATTATTAGTAGAAGTGAAATAAAGTGCTCAAAATTCGTTTTTGTCGGGATCCCGACAATATATCACGTGACCAATTCTTATGTGTTTTATAAGAAACGTTTTAAATTTTTGTCATGGTTCGACCATTAAAAGTAAAAGTTGTTTTCGTTAGAGCGGGTGATACTCTTTGAAATACCATTCACTCAAAAAAGTCTATTTGTTAATGTTTGGGGCCAAAAATCTGACATAGCATCTTTAAATGTTGACAATTCAACTTTATTAAGAACTGCAAAAGTAATCAAAGATTGTGCTAGCTGGTGGTGAAGGTCCGAGCGTGCACAATTAATGTTCCATGACGATGTCTTCACGACACTGATGGTTAAACGAATTGTAGTTTCAAACAAAACATAAAACCTAACTCCTGTAATTAAAACAAAAAATACTGTTGTGACCATACCCTAGAGAACCTATCGGCGAATAAAGCGTTAAAAAGGGTGATTAACCGTCGATGGGTTTTCAAAATACAATTTTTTCAGGGTATCTTCTATGATATGGGTAATAAAATTCGTTGCTCCTGTTTCCCCTTAGCGCTTTAAACTTCTCATCTTCGTCTTTGGAGACGATTGTCGTCGTGGTATATTCCCCATAACGAACGCAAACTAATCCAGATGTAAACACAAACACTGAAATCAATAGCAAAACTTCAAAAAGGCGCGTGTCCTTGCACTTATGGCCTCGTTTTGGTCTAGGAAACGGACACATCCAACCAAAATACAACCCGACCAGTCAGTTCAGTGCCATTGTTATATATCCGTCAATAGACCTACTCTCAATTCAAGGCAAAAGGGCGAGCTTCTTTGTCCGTCTATTGACCTTCACTTCGATGGTACTCATATAACTTTAACTGAATAAGGGATCGAAACTCGCATTGGAGTGCTATATTGACAGGGGCGCTTTTGATTGTTTGAATCAAATAATTCGTTATAGTGTGGGAGTGAAACTGTGCAAGGATTTTCCTTTCATGCAGTTAGGGTGGATTTCAAAGACGTATTTAGTGCATTAGTTTCCTTCATGCTCAGCTTACGTCGGGATGAAGCCGCGCCCAAGTGACGTGTCGGCGATGTACAAGTAATAATTAACCCAGTTAAAAACTGTTGAGTGACGGGTTTCACTTTCATTGTTTGTTCACAATAATACTGTTTGCCATTTCATGATAGTATTTCTTCACACATAGCGGCACACACAATTGTTACCCCTAAGCCAAGCGTGTAAAGCATACGGAGATATGTTCGGAACATTGTTGTTGGAGTAAAGAGTATAGGCACCAATTCTTGTAAATGAAGACAATGGATGAATGCGGCACAGACTAAACTTGAACTGGATGTGGATCATTGACTCTGACGGACAATAAACATGACTTCACAGTACAATACGACCTTGCATTAACTTGGATTTGCATAAAGGTGAGAATTTAGTGACGTATTTTCTGCCATTTACATGAAAATACCACAGGATGTACCACCAGCTACAATCGTTTATAAGTAGTCGCACCTGAAACCATACAGTCGGTACCTCACTGATGAACTCATCACAACACTGGTTGAATACGTTGACACTACTCTCCATACGTTCTCTCAGCAATGAGTAGCCTTGTTGAAAGCACCTTAGCTACCATTGCAACCTCCTCCAGCAATGCACAAGCTTTTCTGATATTTCTCTTGGTTGTCCTGGCAGTGCGACATTGGTGTCATAACCCGTACACTATTCCTCCTGGTCCCGCTGGCTGGCCGGTAGTTGGCTACGCACTCCAACTCAAAGATTCACCTCTGCACCTCGCCTTCACCTCTCTAGCCAAGCAATACGGGAAGCTGTTCACTCTGTATCTCGGTAGATCTCTTATCTTGGTTCTTAATGATGCGGTTTCTATACAAGAGGCGCTTGTCAAACAGGCAGATGCATTCTCAGAGAGGAAAGTACCTGAGACAGTGAGACTGACGTTCCCGTCAAAAGGTGAGTCTGACCCCCCCCCCCCCCCCCCAATGTTTTAGTCTGTAGAACTATGATATCTTTTACGACACTCCCAGTTCTTCCATCACCCTAAAAACCAAGAATGTTAGTGTTGGGTCTCTTGCCCCAATGCGAAAATCACCCTTATATTATCACGCAAGCAAAACATGACTCGTGTGCAAACAAACAAAACGAATGGTTTTTATCCGATAGTCAAGAGTCAGGCAAACATTGGAAAAAAACAGAACAATATTGTTTGCACACAATCTTTCCGGCGGAGGGAAAGTCCTCTTTTATCTGTTAGAAGTCAAGGCAAACTTGGTTAAGGTCATGGCCACCAGTCTTTCCTTGTTCAAGAGTGAGTCAGCTTTGAGAGCTGAGGTTTGAGTACCATGTCAATGTGCATTATTTGTACCCACTGACACCAGTGTAAGTTACTAATATACAGGGATACAAAATCTTCAAGGTTCTTGGATTCTCCATGAATGAAAATCAAAGAACTTCTCATCGGTTACTAACAGTACAGTAACACGATCATAATCACTTCACAAGATATCAGTAAGACTCATCTTCTTTATTTATAAGATAAGACACTCTTAACGAAGAACGGCCAAGACTCTTCTTAAACATATTAAATCATCTATATTGTGTAAAATATTCTAATAATCATATATAGGGAGCATACTGTACGACACTGGTGATAACTGGCGTGCCGTACGGCGGTTCACTGTGGGTGCCATGAGAACTTTCGGAGTAGGGAAGATGAGCATCTCGCTCCGTATCAATGAGGAAGTTCGGATTCTTTGTGATTGCTTTGAGCAGTACAAGGAAACGCCCTTCAATCCACGCATGCCGGTAAGGTTGTCTTACATTTATCTCTTAAAGACAAATCTTGTCCCTGTCAGAATCCAATATAATAGTTTATGTGTGAAAATAAAAAAGGGGAATGTCGTCCAGCACTATTGTATATTATGAACGCGACGTCAAGTTTTCCCCTGAAGACATGGATATATACAGTTCGAAACGTCGCGTTGAGACCACACCGGCCCTGTTCAGAGCCTTTACTCACACAAAAGAGATTGAACACACTTTTGTACCGGCAAGTTTACTATTTTAGTAACTTCATCAGCTTTCTGAAATAATATTATGAGTCACGTGATAATTTGATTATTGTATAATCCAGTTTTCAATTCAATACTCTGCAGCTGTCTAGTGCAGTATCCAACGTGATCTGCCAGATGTCATTCGGTCATCGATTCGATTATGACAACAAGAACTTCGTCATGCTTCAAGAGAACCTGAGAAAGAGGATGATGATCGGACGCACAAGCCTCGTCAATTACTTCCCTCTATTGTTTTATACTCCTTTGTATAAAGAACTCAGAGAACTGGATGCTGCACGCAGAAAACACATGCAGGTTGGAATTTTGTCAAAGTCAGGGCGAAAATAACGCAAATACTTCACTTTAACTTTTTTTTTACAATTCGTATAATAAACCAAGCAGATATACTTATGGCGTTACCGCAAACCAAATAATTATTGGTACCTCACCATAAGTCATATAAACCAATGCATTTATTCAACTTGGTATCTTCTGAACTTGACAGGCTACCTCACCATAAGTCATAATAAACCAATGCATTTATTCAACTTGGTATCTTCTGAACTTGACAGGCTATTGTTAAAGAGCATCAGTCTACGTTTGACCCTGAAAATATCAGGGATATGATTGACCTGTTCTTCAAGGAAGTTCGTGAGAGTTCAAAGTGTCCATTTATTGAGGAGAATGTCGAAAGGTTGCTCCATGATCTGTTTGGTGCAGGCACTGATACGTCAGCTAACATGTTGGCATGGTTACTGCTCATCATGACACAGTACCCAGATGTTCAGCTAAAGGTAGGCGTGGTTATAGGATTGGAGGCTTGGGCCGAAGGAGGTGCGGGTGTGACAACATCGATTCGAATTTAGCATAATCGTTTTGGGCTAGGCCTACCATACAAAATAATCATAAATCGCATCAACAATTCTCTGTTCATTATCAGAATAGGGGAGCCAACAAACATGCAATAAGATTAATGTCGGCATATTTGTTAATGTCCATGATGTTTCTAAATCAGATCCAAGAGGAGTTGGAACACGTGATCGGTTGCGGACGTCAACCAACATGGTGTGATCGCTGTGACCTACCGTATTGCCATGCCGTCATGTTAGAGGTGTTCCGATTCAGACCAGCAGGACCACTAGCCGTGCCTCATCTCGCCACATATAATACTAAGTTAATGGGTTATGATATTCCTAAGGGAACCACGGTACTCGTTAACATCTATGCGGCCCATTTCGATCCGGATTACTGGGATAACCCAGAGCTGTTCCGACCGGAGCGGTTTTTGTCGAAAGACGGGAAGGAGGTTGTGAAGCCGACGCACGGATCATATCTCCCGTTTGGAATAGGTATACTTCATTCAAAAATCTTAATGGAACTTCCATTCGGATTTTTGCAGTTATACATTTCAGTGTCAGAGTAAACATGTTTTATACGAAAATGGCAAACGATTATTGCATGTGAATTAAGTTTTCTACCGTTCGAACAGTAATCACACGTGGGGTGGTAGGTGCTTTTGACATTGAACATTAGTGTGAAAGAAAACATTCCAGCAGTTCATTTTACGGTGTTGTCCAATACCGGCGAGCTTATGGGATGAGGACGTATATAAGGGAAGTTACGAGTAGCACAAATTAATTGTCTAGATATTAATTGTTTTCCACTTTGCCCTTTTTGTATGCAGGCCCCAGATCGTGTCCTGGAGAACAGCTAGCTCGCATGGAATTGTTCCTGTTCATGACAAACCTAATGCAGAGGTTTACTTTCCAACAACCAGATAACGACCCGAAACCGGACATGGAAGGCGTTTTCAGCGTGACCCTCTCACCTAAACCATTCCGTGTCTGTGCGATTCCCAGGCACGCACATACAGCTTCCAAAACGACCTAGCCCTGTGGTCTTTCACTTTCGTATTGTTTTATATTATGTGTACAGCGCAGAGGATAATAAGTGTGGCCTTAGCCCTTTAAGGATTTCACTCAAACCCACGCATTATGCAGATTTCACCTGGTGATCAACGTTATTGACTTGAGTGCACTGCCTTTACTCAGACAAAAAAGGGTATTTTCCCCACATTATGACGGGGAAAATAGACTCACAGAATGTTTTGCAGACTGTTCACCGGGATCGGTACCAATTTGGTCATTGGTTTTTGTTTTCTTGGCTTGGATTGAGCAGTTCTACATCAATGAATCCACATTTACTAAAATAAATTCACATACGCATCAGTTTGTGTAGCAACTGGTTATAAATACATCAAACATATAGTTTTTTACTCTTTTGAATTAGGTAGGTAATTAATCGGTGAACAATGAGAAATTTGTGTGATGGTTCGATAGTTCTGTTTGCTTGCTCTGGTATCCAAAAAAGGGTATGATTAATATAAAAGTAAACAAACGTTAACAATGGAAATTAAACAATAGTTTGACCATAAGTCATTTTTTGGTAATTTAATAAGCTAGTTTTCTTTGTGCTATCAGTTTGTTTTATTATAGCCCAGATTTACAAAAAGTTCCCCTGTACCCAAACTTTACTTGTTACCAGTGTTTCACCTTAGTCCTCCCATATCTGCATTACCATCAAACATTTATACAAATTTTGTATAAATGTAATACTTTTTGCATAACGGACGTGTACTGTCCAAGAACCTGAAATAATAGACAACCTCGACTCAGCAGACGAGCTGAGTTGAAGTGCGCCCTCCTGTGACATAACATCACTTTGATTAAAAGTCTGGTTCCTACTTCCATGCAACGAGTTTAGAGTATATCCGTCTGGTGCACTGTCATTCTGATGTAGACTGGCACTTCCTGAAAACAACCGCTGTCATACAAAGAGTAGTGTGTTTACTATTTAGTCTTGCATCTCAACTAAACTTCGCGAATAAAAATTCCTTCAAGCTGATTTGGGTAAGAAAATATCATTTGCCACATTATAAGATATAGAGGAAAACTGGAACGCTTTGCACTTGGAATCCGTACTTATTTCATTGACACTGGATGAAACAAAGTGAATTTACTTTCAAAAAAGTGTCGGGCAAGTTGGACTTGATAATTTAATGCTTGTTTGTTTGTTGGGGTGGGGTGTCTGTTTTTTTGTCTGTCTGTTTGTTTGTTTGTTTTTGGTTGATTGTTTGTATGTTTTTTTGTTTGTTTGTTTGTTTGTTTGTTTGTATGTTTGTTTGTTTGTTTGTTTGTTTGGTTTTTTTTTTGGCCCTTTGTTGGGGAATGTTGGGCTTCAAACAAAACAACAATTGGGTAAAATCAGCAGGGTAGGCATGGGTAGGAGTTAGGCGATCTGGGCCCCATCATTGGCACAGAATAAAAATTAGAGTGAAGATCAAACTTTGTTCTTATTATATTTTGTCAATTTGTACCTTTACAGTCATGACACCATGGATCAGCTCATTGACAATGACATTGAAACAGATGACTCAGCCAAGGAGAAACCATATACCTGTGACGATTGTGGTAAAAGCTACCTCAATCGGAGTAGTTTAAGGAGACATCAAAAGGACCATTTATCTGGTGACAATCTCATCTCAAATGACATTAAAACAGAAACCCATATTTGTGAGGATTGTGGCAAAAGTTACTCCAATGTCGGCAATTTAAGAAGACATCAAATTCTTCATTCTGGTGTGAGACGTTTTGTTTGTGACACCTGCGGGAAAGACTTTGCTGTGAAAGGAAGCCTGAAACAGCATCTGTTGGTTCACTCTAAGGAAAAACCTTTCAAATGTGACACTTGCAACAAATCTTACGTACGAAAAGTAGACTTGAAACTTCATCAGACGATTCATTCTGGTGAAAGACCATTTGCTTGCAAAGTTTGTGCAAAATCGTTTGTGCGAAAGAAAACCTTAAAGCAACATGAATTACTCCATGTGGAAAGACCATTTGTGTGCGACACTTGTGGGAAATTCTTCTCGTCAGTAGATCAGCTGCAAAGCCATGAGCTCATCCACACTGACGATACAAAGTCCTTCAGTTGTGAGATTTGTCACAAGTCTTTTGCTGAGATGTACAATCTAACCTTACACAAGACTGTACACTCCGGTGAAAAACAATTCTCTTGTGACATCTGTGGGAAATGCTTCACACAGAAACGAACCCTTCGTCGACATGAAATTATGCATACTGACTATAGGCCATTCAGTTGTGATGTTTGTGGTAAAGCATTTGCTTTTAATGCTCAATTAAAAAATCATCAAGCCTACCATACTGGAGAGAATCTTTTAAGCTGTGAAATTTGCGGTAAACTCTTCACAAAACCTTCTAGTTTGAAAAAACATCAGATAGTTCATACTGGTGATAAGCCATTTGCTTGCCCCGTCTGTAGCAAAGCCTTCGGAAGTAAAGGGAATCTTAAAGAGCATCTATCAATCCATAACGGTGAGAAACCCCATGTATGTGCTATATGTGGGAAGGGTTTCTCAAGAGGGACTAAACTAAGGGAGCATCAGACAGTTCATACAGGGCAGAAGTTATTTGTTTGTGGGACGTGTGGGAAATCCTTTACACTTCGAGGCCACCTTAGACGTCATCAGACCTCAGCTCACACTAATGATCGGCAGTTTGCTTGTAAAATGTGTGGTAAATGTTTTGCTACAAGTAGCAATCTAACAGAGCATCAGAAAATTCATGATTCAACACTGGATAAATGCCAGTTGTTTGATAAATTTGTAGCAAACATGTCTTCCAAAGAAACAAGTTCAGGCCTGTATACTTTGTTTTTGAAAGAGTAAGGGCACCAAGGCATTTTCACTTGGTAAAGGGCACCCTATGAGGAAATAGTAAGTTTCTACTGGATCATTTCAAGGGCACCAAGGCAATGACCAGGGGGCATGGACGCAATCGTCTCTGTTACCTCTGTGAGATAATCACTACTATCAGGTCTGCAAGTCAATACAACCCGTCAAGCTTTGTTGTTACAAAGGGGGTTGAATCTTGCCCAAAGGTACACTTTGTTTTAGATATACAATTTATAAATTTTAAAAACACTGAACATCAAACTACTGGAAAATTGTACATTTATATTTCATTTAAAAAGCAGTATAATACAAAAACCTACATTTGAATAGACAATCAAATATCACAGAAGTATTGATATTTCAATTGGACCATTGTTATAAACAAGCTGTCAAAAGCTGGCTTATATTTATTATTATAAATACCTGTGTTTTTTTTTTTTTTGTAGTACCATTTCTTATCTTGTATTATATATTACAAACAAGATTATTTAAAAAAAAACACTGTTCTTGCTACTGTTGTTTCAAGGTGTGTTATTTTATGATATAAAGGAATTATAGTACTTGTAGCTTTTTTTAAGTAATATTATTGCCAAGCATTATTGGGCATTTTTTACGTTAAACTTGTTAGCAAATTGGGTTTTGTTCACTGAGATTGTTAATCTGTCGTTCTTCCTTGAAACCCAACAGGGGAAATGAAGGAAGATTCTACTACAGCTGGGTCCATTGGATTTAGGTCTTGCCTACACACACCATAAAAGTAATGCCATTATATGTTGCAACCCGTGTTAAGTCCGAAATGACAAATGACTCATAAAGTGTGTCATTTTGTATTGAAGGAATGTAAACAAAAACTCACTATGCATTTTTTTTTTTTTTTTTTTTTTGTGTAAACCAAAACCAAGTATATATTTGTATGAAGTTAGTGCATGATACATGTGATGTATTGAATGATAAACATGTTTATTAATTTTTATTTTTTATTTGAGTGTATATTCATTCAAGTGTTAGAGTCATTAAAAATATATCAACAACTAAACTTGGTCTCAAACTGTTAAATCATTTATTTCTTTACAGTATAATTTATATTATTATAAAGTATTCTGATAAAAATGATGTTGCTACTCACCTGTTCATCGGTTCTCTACCTGTCTGTGTGGGTGCAATACACTATATCACAGCCTACGGTTCTTTACCTCAATGTTTGAGGAGACTTTGGTTAAATTTAGGTTTCAAAGTTGGTCCCAATAACCTTGAGAGGAAATGGAAGAAGGGATGTGCATAATTATATGCAGCAAATCGATTTGTGTTTGGGGAAAAAAGTTTATTTTCAGGGGGTACTACTTTCTGGGGGTAGCAACAAGTCCAAACGGCTGACCTGCCAAAAATTGAAAAGAAATCTGCAGATAGGTTGTCATAAAACAAATTGGATTGTTTTTTAAGAGGCTGGCAGACTGAAGTAGTATTTGTATTATAGTGTTTGGAATATTAAGCATTTATTAGCGATTGGTGCAAAGGAGTTTAGTGGGTGCACCCCCGTGCTGTGTGTCCAGTGTTTTAGTCGAGCGCCCTCACTCGGCGCTTTTAGTGTTGACATAGGTCGAGTCGACCAATCAATTGATCTAAAAATCAACTGATCGAAATGTCAGAATTGAAAAAAAGAGCATCGACAACTTGCTCTTTGTTTGTCAACGCGCAACCAAATTGGCTAATTAATACTGGGTAAGTTTTTAGTTTTCAGAGGGAAGGTGTAGGATAACTTTCCGTATGGCGCCACCACTTTTTCACTCATTTTTACAAAAAGGGATATATCAATCAGGTAAATTAGATACTATATTGTTTTATTTCGAATGAAAAAGTGGTGGTGCCATACGGAAACTTTTCCAATTGAAACAGTATTGTTTACACTATGACTATTAATAATTATTATTGATTTTCTTTTGGTTGTTTTTTTGTTATCCTTTGTTTTTGAGTAACATTTCTTACAACATTTTTTCTATTTTATTTACATGTTTCAATTTATGCAGAGGGATTTTTCGATGATGGAAACTTCAGCATCTTCAATCCAAGACTCTCTGATCTTCAAGCAACATGACCTCATCACTTGTGACTCCAAACATGGGGGGAGCAATGATCAAACTGAGTGTGAACAACACTCGAACAGTAACTCTCAAAACAAGCAGCAACTGAAGAAAAACCAAAAGAAATTTGCCTGTAGCTTTTGCAACAAACAATTCACACGTAGAGGCAATCTGAAGCAGCATTTTAGAACTCACACTGGAGAGCAGCCATTTGTTTGCGAGATATGCGGAAGATCATTCTCACAAAAGCAGAGTTTAAAACGTCACCAAACTGGTCATATTGAAGAAAAACCCTTCGAATGTGACATTTGTGGGAAATTTTTTCCAAACGAACAAAAACTCAAAGGACATCGAAAGCTTCACACCGACGTAGAAGTTTGGGTTTGTGACATCTGCGGAAAATCATTCGCTCGACAAAGTCGCCTAAAATGTCATCAAAGAGTCCATACTGGTGAAAGACCATTTCCTTGTGAAATTTGTGGTAAATCTTTTGCCTTGAAAAGAAACCTCAAGGACCATGGAACGATACATTCTGGCAACAAACCATTTGTTTGTGATAAATGCGGCAAGGCATTTTCCCGAAACAACAAATTACGAGAGCATCAACTAATCCACAATGGAGAGAAGTTATTTGTTTGTGGAACATGCGGTAAATCCTTCAAAGTAAGATATTACTTAAGGCGACATCATCTCTCAATACACCCGGAGGATAAACCTTTTTTTTGTAAAGAGTGTGGCAAATCATTTGCAGAAAACTATAATCTAAGACTGCATCAGAAAGTTCATGATTCTGCATTTGACAGGAGAAACTTGTTTGCCCAATTTTTGTTAACTATTTCTCCAAGAAAAACAGCCCAAGAACATGCAGAATAATCTTCATATGATTATCTTTGTGAACATGTTTTGCTAGTAACATTACATGTAACAAACAATAATCACCGAAAGTCTACATCCTGTTAAAACATGTAGCTGCCTGTATATAGTGTATAAAATAAATAATTTACTGTGCACTTTATTTTTTTAGAAACTTACAATGGGTCATAACTAATTGCAAGATTGTTGGCTTCATTGTATAGAAACGAATACATACCAACTACTCAAGTAAAATCTGGCAATGATCCAAACTTAAAAATGGTGGCTTTGGGGAAGAATACAGTATCATGAACTTGAAGTTCTTGAAAATTAAAAATGTTGTGTCTAGCTTGCCGAGTTTAACGTTTTACAAAATCCTGCGAATTATATCTGCTTTGCAAATAAATAAAACCTTTGTAAAATAAATAATTAAGAAGTTTACAAGTGTAATTTTTTTGCCCCCGATTTGTCTCCAATAGGTCAAAAAATCTTGAGTCCAGTAACTTCATAGAATGTTTTTTTTATTTTCTCTAAAACAATGTTGACAAACAGAGAATGTTGTCAACCAGAAAACTAAATACATAAATTACTAATTTACCAAAAAAGGGAGGATGGGGGTAATCTTTTACTGTGTGAAAACAGTTTTAATGTTTCGCCAAATAAAAGGGCACACTTTGCCAAGCCTATTTAAATACATACTTTAGCTACTCGGGGCCCCTTCGGTGCAAAATTGGTGATCAATGTTTGTAAACAACTAATTATTTTATAAAGTGGGCGGGGTCGGGTGTGTTTTGTGGTTTGTCGTCTAGCGCCCTCACTTGATAGTTTTCTTTGTTAGACTGGTGCAGTGAAGTACTTGCAAAGTCAGTGACGTCTACCTGTTTACGCTTGTATTATTGTTGTACGGGCGTTCTGACCGTAGAGTTCATGATTTGCTGGGAGTAAATTTCAAGTAAAAAATCATTTTCTTGAGACTCACGACTAGTCAGATGGCAATGTGATCGTTTGTATTTTACATCACGGTAAGTATTACAAGTAAGTGGTACAGTGATCACTTTTTCAAATGAAATGAATCAATGTTTGTTGTACATCCTTTTTGTAGACTCTTTTAGTTTTTTAGTTTTTCTTAGCCCTAATATTTCTTTTTCTTATTTTGGGGGCGGGGTCTGGCTATAAAAAATAAAAAACATTAAGGGGGTAAACTAGCGACAGGGACCATCACAGGGTCGGGAGGAGGAGTGTTACGATCTTCGGGAAAATGTACGTATGCTGCCACTACTTTTTCATTTGTTATGAAATAAATTAGTATCTCATTTACTCAAGTGAGATTTTGCTTTTGTTTTGTTGGAAGTTTTGGTAAACCATGGTAAAAATTAGTGAAAAGGTGGTGGCACTGGCATGGTACAGAAATCTATTCAAGTTCAATCAAGTTAGTTATGACTTGAATTTGAAAACAAACGAACACAAATCTCACAATTTTCTTGACTTACTATTAATTTTGGTGTACTTTATTATAAAAGTAAAACCTGATCTTCAATTTAATTTTTGTTGAATCCTTTGCAGATATAAACAAAATGACGGTATTTAACCTCTACATCTTTGACCGTAACGGTGTGTGTTTGTTCTACCAGGAATGGAATCGGCATAAACACTCTGGGCTATCTCAGGAAGAGGTTTGTTTACATCAAAATACTGTCAACATTTTACTCTGTTCAAATACAAAAATCTTCTGAAAATGCGCTAATTATTAATTGAATAGATAGAGTATTTTAATTGTTTAGAAAACTTATGATGATGAATACAGCCTAACAGTCTCTAAAGGTGACAGGCCAGTCCATGTATTTCACGGCAGGAGGAGGGACCGCGGTGAGGAGGGCTACGTTATTGCAACTTCATGTCTCCAATTAAATCCAATTCAAAGCTTTTAATGTTGTATCTGTCTTTCTCTTCTCATAGGAGTTTAAGTTGATGTATGGAATGATATTCTCCATCAAGTCATTTGTCAGTCGCATGGCACCGGTGGATTTGTATCCTTTTTAACCAAACCAGTAACTGGTTCTCAGCTCAATCAATTATAATTTTATAACGACACCAAACCCAACCCTGAATTCTTAGGACAGTTCTCAGTCTTATTGAGTAGTAAGTTGAAACTTTTCATGGGGTGAGTATAATTAGGTGAGGTTTGTGTTAGCGGCATGTGTAAATCTCTTTTGAGAAGTGTTGGTTCTCAAAAGAATCGGTGTTTGACAACCCAAAGTTTCGATCAGTATGACCTGATTGTCTTCAGGATAAAAGTCTTATTGAATAAAGCAAAATCAACTCTTTTGATGAATTTAGGGTCACCATCTGAGAAGGATGTAATTTTACTTTAAAATTAAAACCATGGATGTAATGTAAGGGTATCGATAAATTGATTTCCTGCTTTGGGATTAAAGGGCATTCTATTCTAAGTACAACTTTCCCATTATGATTCCTTAACTGCTTGTTTTTACCATTCTCAGCAAGGATGGGTTTACAAGTTTCTGTACCAGCGCATACAAACTACACTTCCATGAGACAGCAAGTGGTCTGAAGTTTGTAATGAATACAAGCCTTAATGTGATATCAATTAAAGATGAACTTCAATATATCTACAGTGCAGTAAGTTGAAAATATTTAGGAATAAACATCAAAATTTTGTTATTATCTGAAGGTTCAACAAGGTTCAGTATGTTTTATTTTTGAAACCATTAAGAGGGGTGGGGGGACACCCATTGGACATGCTAAACCATTGATTTGTTACTTATGTTACTTGTAGTCAAGACATAGACCTGTAGTGCCCATCTTCTCTCATTCAACATCCACTGCAAGGGGGTACCATGTCAATCAATGACAAAGTACATATATCTATAAGTTGCATATTCAGTAACAGTTTTACAGAAAATGAAACTAGCTGTATGAAATAAACTTCTATTCTGTTTTGTTGCAGCTGTTTGTTGAACATGTTGTGAGGAATCCTCTAAGCAAACTTGGCCAACCAATCGACAGTCATATCTTCAAGACCAAACTAGACAGCTACATCAGAGGTCTACCGTTCTTTATAAGATCAACATGAAATCTTTTTGCAAAAACCCGGGATACATAAACAATTAGCAGAAAGGGGTAGAAAGGAGACTAGGTAGGTGAGGCAGATACAATTATTATTTCTTGTTTTTATAAACATTTTACTGATTGACTCTAAGACGTTTTATTCACAGCCTCACTCTGCCAGCTGTCAAATGAAACTGGTTTTAAGAATTATCTATAAACAAAAAGTAAACTTGTTTTTTTCATTCTGTCCATTTCCATACAGTACATAATACAGATATTGATAATAAAATGATAACATTTGTTTAACATTTCATAGAAATCAAATTATCCTTGTTCTAACAGGCATGATATTCTTCCTACTTCAGTTTGATTTCTGATTTTCTTAGCCTTTGTTAAAATTCAGAAAAATTATGATTACAAAGTCTGAAATGTCTATTTAAAGCCTAAACCATGAGTATAATATGTAGGCTAGCCCTGGTACTCAACAACATTTTCTTATTTTGTTCCCAAAGAAGAAGTATCATGCCTGGTTCTAACCCCATTTAATTCTAAATAGCGCCCTCTAGTTGTGAAGCATGATGTTTATTCATATACTTTGCCTTTCTCATAAGGCACATTGAACTTGCTGTTTACAAAGCCGCTTGTGTATCTAGTTTACTAGTCCTGAGTTACCCATAAGTCCCATATTTAGTCATTCATAATGTGGAGAATTAAATTGTGAGATATGGCCGTATAAGCTTGCCCCTTTGTATTTTCTTCATAATAGTGCAGCGGCTGCAGCCATATTGTTTTTCTTCAAATCAAATCAGTGTCACCAAACAGTGGCTTGAATGAAAAACAGTCTTTCTATATAAATGAACCCCCTGTGATTTAGCTCTTCGTGTTTACAAGACCCAGTTTCCAACAAAATCAATACTATTTTTGAACATCCAGTGACATTGTTACAAACTGTGGCTATCTGTTTTTACTTTGCATCTATGGCTTCCCATAGTTGACCAACCTTGGTTGTCAACAACTTGGACTGTGATGTTACAATAGAAAGGTCTATAATTATTTCAGAAGATACTAACCGTACAATGTATTTATAAATAAATAAGAAACTGGTTATCAGAAATCACTCAGTGCAATACCAAAAGAATTGGGTTAAAATTTAAAAGAGATAGGGACAGGACCTGGGCTTGCTCTTTGGCCTGATGTATTGTCAAACTAAACTAGACATCGGTGGGTATAGGATATAAACTTGTCGGATCAGTGTTTATTTACTGAGTTGTGTCTTTGTATTGTCTTAATTCAACTTCAAGTTTAACAACCATTTTATTAAAATGACTAAATACTAATGAAATGAATGCAAAGTTTTTGTTTCATTCATTGCATGACTTTTTGCCATCGGTGTTTGTTTGTCTGGCTCATTGCTTGTTTGTTTGTTGGGTGTTTGTTTGTTTGTTTGTTTGTTTTGAAGGGTTATTTGATGGTTTTGATTTACCTTGAAACTTTGATGCAAAAACAAGAGTTGGAAATGTATACCACTTTTGACACTTGTATGACAACAATTGGGGTTTTAAAGGAACATTATAAACCGAATTCCAAACTAATGGTGCATCATCAGAAAGATTAAATTAATTTAAAAAGGTTCAATTAAATTGACGGAAATTTTGTGAATCTCGATGTATAGAAAACATCTATTATCTCCTATTAATAGATACTTCACAAATGATACACTAATATTCACAAAGCGTTATTAATAATCAATACATGCAGCAGGCGACCTTTGGGTTTACCATCGCCAGGCGTGTCTCGTGGACTATGCACGAGTCACGTGTCTAGGAATAATATACGTGCGTTGCATGCAGCAGGCGTTTCATCCGCATGGTAAAAGGGGAAATGTTTTTAGCGCCAGAAATGTCATTAACTGTATGTATCTGCTGGTACATTCATTTGCAGCTGATATTGGGTTTCGGTAAATTTGCAGATTTGGATGAATTTAGCAGTTTCGGTTTGTTGAGATTACATTTTGATTCGTACTGATTGCTTTTATTTCTGAGCGCTCTGGACAAAGTATTTATTGGTCCAGATAGTGACAGTTTTTTATCGTACACTTTTAGAAAGCGCGGTATAAAACAACATCTCATTTTGAATGAAGGAAAATGGCGAGTAAAGTTGACAGTTTATCTACATATTATTATTATGTTTTCTGTGTAATTCTGCTATGTTCACGGTGAGTAACTCTGCAAATACAGTGGAGTAAATTTATTACCGTCTTGTGGTGCTTTCCCTTCTCTGGTTTATCTCTCGACGGAACGCGGTGGTATTTACTCAAGGGGAAGGAAACAAGAAGTTGCAGTAGATCCGGATTCAGATATCTCCAATTTAAACTACGACAGTTTGAAGCGAAATACGTCGATAATTGTGCTTTAACTTTAAGTCGGGAGTTACTTTAACGAAATCAAGCATCATGTTCACATCGAAATCTCCTGAGATCATGACGCTGCCTGCTCCTGGGAGCGAATCAGGAGCGACCCAGCAGTCACCCGATACCAAGCCCACTGAAGTATGGGACGCACAGGCGCAAAGATGGGTTGAAATCCAACAGAAAACATTCATGAATTGGTGTAACGAACAACTCAAACCGACCGGGAAACGCATCGAGAACTTCCGGACGGATCTTGAAGATGGGTTGGTCTTGATAGCCTTGGTTGAACAGCTGACATCTTCAACTGGCGGGGCACTTTATAAGAGACAAGGTCGCTATTGTAAGTACCCAAAGATGAGAGCCCAGAAACTGGAGAATGTCACCCATGCATTGCAGATGATTGAGAAAGAAGGGATCAAACTCGTTAACATCGGTAAGTATGCATAGCCAAAGTTTTGTTGTAGTTCCTCACGTTGGTTAACTTCCTAACCCCTCCTCCATTTTTATTTTATTTATTTGTCACAAGTAGCAACATTTCATGAAACAAAATTGATATTTTGGCTTGAAAAGGGAGGCAGTAATTTACTAAATATTGCACACTTTTCCGTTGACGGTGTGACACTAGAAACCATGGAAACGGAGGAGTACAGCCTGAGCTTAGTAACTTACCAGTATTAAATTGTCACCCTAATTTTATCTTTCCAATTAATACTCGGTCTATCTACATATCGTCAGCCATTATTTAGCCTTCTGCATAAAGTGCAGAGTTAACCCTACAAACAGTTAAGTGGACTTTAATACAACGGACAATGACGATGTCGATTTTGGCTTCTGATGTCAATACATATGTTGACTTTAGAAGATCAACTAAACTCCATTTATTATTTCATATCACTCTGTCTGCATGATCATGATGCTGATTAAACAATTTATATGCAATCATACAGTTCTCATCTACTGGGAGTTCTCAGAATACTACAAATATAATTTATATCTTGGTTGTTTTGTTTTATTTTATTTTAAAAGACAGTGCATCCATGGTGAAGAATATGAGGTATAGTGCCATCATGTATTAAATGGGTCTAATCTTTTGCCATTCGTACTGTACGGTTATATTAACATTTCCCCCAAAAGACACATCTTAAACCCTGCAACTGCAATAGATAGTAGACACACAAACAACAAAAGCCCCTAAAAAACTTCCAAACTTATATCGTGCTATCAATCATTCAGCAGCATTAAAAAACATGCAGAGCTATTATAAGCCAACTTTGTGAATGCAAGGATTTAAAATCATATATGCAAACCGAAGAAAAAATTGTTCTAAATAAACAAAAAGTAGAAATTTGTGAAAGGAAGTTTACCAATTTCCAATTAAAGAGCTCAAGGCCAACTACAACAACTCCAGAAAAATGGATTTAAGCAAAAATTTGCAAAATGTAATGACTCAGTAAATACTCATCAGCACTCTGCAACAAGTATTATTTGTAAACAATCATGACATTGCCCAATCTGCTTAATTCAAAGGGATAAATTTGAACTGTTCCATGATTTCATCACATCTTATAGTGTCTGAATACATTGTACATGCCATCTGTTATTGATATAATAACTGTGAATAATACCCACGTATTGATTGTTTAAATCATAACAGCTTTTACAGCTTTCTATGCACCATGACCTTCAATATTCACTGTAAATTTGCATTCTGCTATTCATGAATAATGCAACAATTGTTTGTTTAGGTTGTTGCTTTCTAAGTACACCACAGACTGCAAGGGTAATTAAAATAATTATGTGAGCTTGCAACGATCACCTTGTTTATTTTTGTCTCTGATATTTTTGTACAGGGGAGGCACATAACAGTGTGTCTGTGTTTGTTTAACAGTACAGACAAAATAATAAGGACACAGCACAAAGTTATAATTAATAGGCTATTGTATGGAAAGATAGATGATTATGTCCAAAGATATATATTCTGTTACCATGGGATTGAGTTTGTGAATAGTCATTAATGTAACCCTCTGTTATCTGATTTAAGTCTTTTTCACTCATTCCCAAGTACTTCTCTGTTTTACTTGACGGTAAAATTAATCCATTGGTTGTCATTATCCTGTAGCTATCTGTAAAGTCCTCTTTGTCATCCCAAATACTTTTGTTTTACTTGAATATATAAATATTAAATCCACTGTTTCTCCTGATCCTTCAGTTATCTGATTTAAATCCTTTTATCTCCTCCCAGGAACTGAAGATGTAGTGGAGGGTAATGTTAAGCTGATCTTAGGATTAATATGGCGCTTAATCCAGAAGTATCAGATTAGTACTGGATCAAAGCAGACTAAGGTACCAAGCAAGAAATCCATGCTTAATTGGATAGATGCTGTACTTCCAGACAGACACATTTCAAACTTCACTACAGATTGGAACGATGGAACTGCACTCAGGTTGGTAAGAGGGAGAAGTGGCATAAAAGAGAAAACACAAGATGAAGTTTCTAAGATGCAGAAGCCAGAATTGATCAAGACAAAGTGGAATGTTGGTTCCGATGTCAGAAAAATCATGCTACTTCTAACAGTTTATCTTAAAGTAGCCATGTGGAAGTTTGCCTTTGACCACAAAGATACATATTAAATGTCTTCAACAGACTTTTATTTTTGTTGTCTCATTCTGAACATACATTTATATAGATGGCAGCACAATGAAGCTTTGTTACTTTCCATTTATTACATAACTAAGGAAAGGTACAACATTTTGAAATATGAGTCTGACACCCGCACCTTTCAATTTTTACTTAATAATGCTGTGTCAAATTAAAAATGAGTGTTTTGTACTTTAAGCTGTGTCAAATTATTAATGAGTGTTTTGAGATGATCATTTAGTTTGATAAAACACGATATAAGAACTGCATAATGTTATTGTTATTTTGTCCACACAGTGCCTTGATAAACTACTGCGACCCAACACTGATGACAAACTTCAAATCTCTGAACCCTTCCAATTCCCGTGAGAACTGCACCCACGCCATGCAGATGGCTAAAGATAAATTTGAAGTTCCAATGATTGTATCTCCTGAAGACATGTGCCATCCTCAGATTGATGAGCTTAGTGGAATGACGTACTTATCATACTTTCTAAGGACAGAGGGACCGGGATGGTACAGCACACTCAACTGGGTGCGGAAGAAAGTACCAGAGCTTAATGTTCATAACTTTCAGGTAAAAAGTTGTTTTAGTTATTCCCTGGCGTCTCGCTCACCAAGCAAGGACCTTTGGAAATTAAATGTTTTGATATTTTGTAGGGGTTTTCAGGTTGAGGAGGGTAGAGAAGTCATGATTTCTTGCCCAAGCAAAAATTAATCCACCCCCAAATCTGACTGCCACCTCATATGTTTGAAATATTCAAATGTTGAAAAGGACACTTCCTTTGGAAAATGTTAAAGGAAACTTCTTAAGGGGCACTTAGGCCAAGACCAGGGGCAACAGGGGGAGGCAGTGGCCTCTAAAGGGGCACTTAGGCCAAGACCAGGGGCAACAGGGGGAGGCAGTGGCCTCTAAAGGGGCACTTAGGCCAAGACCAGGGGCAACAGATGGAGGCAGTGGCCTCTAAAGGGGCACTTAGGCCAAGACCAGGGGCAACAGGGGGAGGCAGTGGCCTCTAAAGGGGCACTTAGGCCAAGACCAGGGGCAACAGGGGGAGGCAGTGGCCTCTGTGTAATTTCAGCCCTGATATTTGTTAATTATTTGTGAACTTCATCTCTAGTAAAAACTCTGAAAGGAGGCTTAGAACAAACCAAACACAGGTGTAGAATGTGACACCTGTAGTGAATTACATCCTTCACAGTGAGTGTGTTGTGTACAGACAGGTCAAAGTCCAAAACGGTGAGCAATGTTTGCCCAATCAACTGCTTAGTACATCCAGTGATGTATTATTTACTGATTCATAATGTACAGACATTAATGATTACCCAGAATAGTACTTTACATTGTAGTATTGGTCAATGTTTAACCGCTTCTTTTTTAAATATTAACGATGAATTGTTTTGGTGACGAGATAATAAGCTTTATTCTATGCTGCAATCTTTTCCATAGATTCTCCAAAATATTCAGCAACTTACAAGAAAAAAATAGTCCGAGTCTTTGAGAGTAATTCTAGTAATAAAACAATAAATATAGATAATAAAGTTGAAGAATTTATTTGTACAGAGAGGGTACTCTTAAGGGGCTTTCCCTAAAGATTAACAATATGAAGTCCAAATAAGAAGTTATGTAACAAGCAAATAGCCAGTAGTCACACTTTACTGAGATGAGTCAGTAAAAACATAAATCCAGTAACAATATTAATGATAAACTTTAAAGCTATATCATGAGAAAATAGTGGGGATTGCTCTTGACATTATAAGTTCAAGAAAGTTTCAAAACATGAAATCTGATATGTTATGTGTTTTTGTTTTATTGATAGAGTGATTGGAATGATGGGCGTGTCTTATGTGCTTTAGCTCAGGCTGTAGCAGAAGGAACATGTCCTGAATGGAGGGACCTCAACAAAAATGACAAACTGGCCAACTGCCAAAAAGGTAATCTTAATCTTCATCATTTCCTAGAGATTGAGATAACTTGAGAAACTAGGAAACATTCACACACAAGGTGGCAGCAGACATTCTGATAAATATCAATTTTTTAAGTTATTCCAGTCAGTTCACATATTCATCTCAAAACAATGGATTCTACCAAGTAGGCTCTAAGGCCAGGTCTGCATTGCATTTAAAAAAGTTTTCCAAATAACATATCAATCTATACAGATCACACAGAGATATATTTGCCTGCCAGAAAATGAACCAAAAGTTCCGATCACTCATTTTGTAAAACATCTTGACATTTTTATCAGCCACTAGTTTTTACACCTTAGACACAACTGATTGGACACAAGTTTCAACAAAGTTATGAGTATAGCACCCTCTGTTGTTTAGAAGTCCACTTCATTCTAACAACTGGAGTGGTCTTCTAGGCTATTGGCAGGAGGCATTCAATACTTAAATGGGGGTTAAAGCCGACTTGATTTGAGAAATCAAAATTAGAAATGTATATATATTATTTCAGGTTATTGGAATGACATTTACAAGGCAAACTATAAATAGGATAATTGTTTTCAGACTGACTCTGTTTTGAGCCAAGCCACACAAGCTGTTCAGTTTATACTTTGCATAAAGAGATCAATAATTTGACAGCAATAGATTTGGCATTTAGCTCTGCAGGCCATTTGCATGCACTCCATAGTCTGGGTATTTTTCTCTTTTATCTAAACAGACAGTTATTGCAGAGCAGCCATCTTAGTATTTGCTCATACATTAACAAACCAAAGTGAGACATGGACCGCAAATAAGTCTGATCCCCTGCCATATCATGAGAATCGGTATTCATTAATGCTTTATACATACAGGGAACATGACACTGATTAAAGCAGTATTAAATTGGTACAATTCTTTAAAATGATCCCGTTACAACTTGACCCAGGCTATCAAATATTTTCCCCATCTTTAAAGGGAACCAACGCTACTCACAAGCCTCAGAACCTTGGGTCGTGTTTTTGGCAATCTTCATACAATTCAGGTGTCGCTATAACAACAAAAGTCATTTACAAATAATCCTAACCACAGGCCCCATCATAACATTTGAATAACAGTCACTGTAAAGAAAAATAACTTGACTTTCACTGGGAAAGAAAGGCTGTTCATTCAATGGTTTCACTTCATAGAAGTCTGTCAGCCGAGTATTTCAAATATTTACAGGGAACTCTTTTTTTACTAGCCTTGATTGAATGATAGAGGTATATAATTGATGTAAAGTTTACAAAAGTGAGAAATCTGTTTCTCAATAATTAATTAAGGTGTGGTTACTTTATTTTAAAGTCCACAGAATCCCCCTGATCAGACTTAAAGGTGTCTTGGTCGAGCGGTTTGAAGAACTGAACTCAAGCTCTGGTGTTTGTTTCAGCAGAGTTGGGGTTCGAGTCCCGGTCTTGACACTTGTGTTCCTGGGTGCAGCCCATTTACTATAATTGCTCCTCTCCGGCCACCCATGGGTAAATGGGTACCTGTGAGGGCAAACATGGTTCCTGTGATTGATTTAGCTTGGTGGTGCATATTTGTTGCCCATGGAGCTGAGAATGGTTTATGGTTTAAGGAATGAATAAAATGGCCCAGTGACCATCCAGGGGTAATATGTTTGGAAGCTCTTTCAGCCTCCTTCGGGTGTGTCAAGCACTTTATAAAGACTAGTTATTTATTCATATAAACTTTTTTAAGGCTAGCATAATACCAGACAGTTTTCTAAGCTCAGACATAAACTGACCACTAGTCCTCCGACCACAATACTCTTTTAAGGCTAGTCTAATATCAGAAAGTTATCACATCCAAGCTCAGTAGCAGGTTTGATCTTCTCTTCTGAATGCTTTAGCCCTGAGGCTGTGGGAACAAGTGTATATTGTCATCTGGGACAAAAGTTAGACAACAAGTTGTACTCCTGGCTGCCAGGTGATGCATGAGCGATCCTGAGGAATGAAGTAGTATGTACTGGTCCTATTGTTAACCTACTCCACCTATACCCCAAGAAGTATTGAGAATCACTCAGGCATGAATAACACAACTACTGCGGTTGCTTACCTACTCAGTACAGAGACACCATGCAATATTCCACGTATATGTTTTCTTAGGGCTGCGTTATTGACATGAGTTGGTCTACCAATAGTCATTACTAGTGACAGCCTCATCTGTCTTACGGAAGTGTTTTGTTCTCTAAGTCTAACTGTCAGAATAGCACAGAACTGATCTTTGATCTCGCCAGTGTTTTTTTATTTTATGGAGTATATACGACGTGAACAGGTTACATCAGGAATCTAGAATTACACTGGAATAGACCCCGTTTGGGGTTTTAAAGTTTTATTGATCGGAACGGAATGGCGTTGTTATAAAATCATGATGTTTGTTGATTGGAGAAAGTAACTTGCAGTTAGGAGTTCAAGGCTAAGCACAAACTCTACAAGTTCTGACGACTCCTAAGAAGGATTTATAAATATCACTTCCCTTTAAACTGCATTCAACTAGAGGCAGCCTTAAATCTTCAAAAAGGTAAGAACTTCATTGACTCACTGTGTACCATGAAAAAGTCTTCTGTGGTTTAGATTTGTTTAATTCTTATAACAAAATTATCTTTAAGGCATAATTCTTAAAGAATATTTTGTAATACTAATTAAATAAATTATTTTTAAACAAGCAGGCATTTGTTTTTATTTGGCATGAGCTTTACCCGGTCATTTAAAATCAATTTTGTTAAACTATTTACATATTTTTCAAGATAACTACCAGAACTCACAATAGCTAAACCTCAATTGATGGCTCCAGAAATCAATCCAAATGTACACTCTTCTGTAACCCTGTATATCCATGGAGGGTATATCTGAGACTGATGAACCATGAGACCATCTTCCAACCCTGTATGTCTTATAGGAACCATGCGACCGTCTTCCAATATTAACTTGCCTCAGTCATCTTAAAAGTCAACAAATGATGACATCTGACCAAAACTTGTTTTGACCTCATTAATTGAAAATCACATTAATAAACATCATATTTAGCTTAAATTTTTTGAAAAATTATGTTTCAACTAAATTCTTGTCCATTGATTTCCAAAAGTTATTTGCCCCTCCCACTCAAATCAAACAGTGAAAACAATTATACATTGCTCAAACAAGTTGTATTGACTTTGACAAGTGAGTCACTGTACGCTGTCACTGAAGTTGTAGTTGGGTGTGAAATGAATAGTATAATTGCCTAAGGGACTAAAGGAATGTTACAAGTATTTAAAGATCTTAACCAACTCAAGCATTGCGTCTGAATCTTGTCCTTGTCAACCTAAAGGTAGTTCTAGAAATCATCAAAACCACAAGCACTGTATACTCATACTTGGCAGCCTTTTCTAGTGTTCAAAAAAACCTTGGTAATTATCAAAAAAGAAGTGACTTATAGTATTTTAATCTGAAAGCTTGTTTTGGTTTAAGTGTCAATTACCACCATTCAAACTGGAGATGGAAAAAACACTTTCCATAAGTTGCACTTGAACAACTTGTTGTTTATTTTTGTTTGTTTAAATCTCTGTGACTTTGAAAGGGAACCGAGGCCAATCCCAAAACCTTCCATATTAAATAATTTGACAGTTGATACCAGTTTAAAATTGATCTACATTCCTTTGCCTAAACTGTTGCCCAACCTTTTTGTGTATTTTCATTGTAAGCTGTACTAATGGACCCCGTTCACCATACGCATCTGACCTGAAATTCTTGGTTTCGGAATATTTTTTTACAAAAGAGAAAACTTCAAGGTTTTCTGGCCTTTTTGTTGAAAATCATGGAGACAAATAAAAAATGACGATATAAGTCAACTAATCTAGCTTTGAATTATGATCCAGCTATCGGGTAGATCAATGTTTCACAATTTGTTTTGGGCTGGGCCTCTTTACTTAATCTGTTTTTCACCTGCAACCAAGTCCAGATTTGGATGGGTCTGGTTTTCGTTTAATAAGAGCACCTTCCAAGAATGAAACTATAAAGCCTCTTGCTCCTACTAAACTGGCCATGGTTTCTCTAAGTGAACTTCTGTAACAAAATGTACAGAATATTTCAAGAGAACCAATATGGCTGCCATGGGAACTATTTAAGCAGGTTAAAGCAACACCAAGTCACTCTGCTATTGTTGGATGGTATTCAATTGTGGTTAGATTCAAGGATAAAGTGTTGATGTGTGGGAAAATGGGAAAAGGTTTCGACTAAAAAGCTCTTCAAGTATTTGAGATTCATAAAAAGGAGTTTCAAGTGGTGAAAATTATAATTTTACAAGTGAATGCATTTGAGGGAAAAAGGTGCCATGTGTTGAATTAAGAGTGTCATTTGTGTTTTTGTCTTGTGGAAAGGGTACTATGAACTACCCATTACAAAGTTTGCTCCATGGTTATATTGAGTGTACTGTCCCTTTAAGCTACTGTAGTGGGTGCCTTTTTGGCTATAAATGGGTCCAGGGCACAGAATGTCAATATTGTTTCTATCACGCTCCTCTTTAATTCTTTGTCATTTAAATCAAGGGTCTAGCCTTTTGCTATTAAATTGAAAGTTTGAATAAACTTTAAGTATACATGACTGGAAAGCCAGTTGTGGGAAACTATCACTCATTCTGAGGTAGATTTTTTTCTACTTTTACACAGTGTAGTGGAGAAGTTAATTCATGATTTTTTGGGTGAAAGGTTTTGGGTATTGTATAATCAAGGACAGAGTCTTTGTGAAGTACATTGGCTTCCAGTTACTTCTGACACTTTTCAGATATTTATTTGTTGAAATAGTGTTTTTTTTTCCACAATTCTGTTTTAAATTTGTACTGCTTTTCTATAGTCTGTCTGTACTGTTTTTCTTCTTTTTTAAAGTTTTAAACCTGTAAAAGTGTGAAGTGACTTTAAGCAAGTGCACAGAGTGTGACGTATTAACTTTGGAGTGTTTTGTTCCTATGTTTCTATCTGCTGTGGCTTAAATGCAATTGTTCTTGTTGTTTTTTAATAACAGTGTGACTTGTGTGTGATGCATACTTCAACCCATCTTCACAAAGCTGTTAAGCTAAACATTGCTAAGCACAAATGGAAGGGAACCAATGAACAGACACACTTTACTGTGCTTCAATGCTAAGCATTTTTCTTGGCCGAATATTGCTTTTGCACATCCTAAATGTTTGTTCACCATTTTTACTGAAGCTTTGAATTCATTTTAAAGCTTTGAACAGAAAAAGAAAGGAAACTGAACTTGTCCTGGAAATACACAAAAACGTCCCAATGTTGACTAGCTTTGTGAAGATGGAATTTCAAGTTCTTTTTTTCCAGCACTTGTTATTAACCTTGAATTAACCTTTTCCCCATCATCCCACCTCAGGTTTTCAAGATATCATACACTGTCATCGATACACAACCTTTAAAGAAACCTTTAAAAAAAACAATCCTGTACAGCTTTCCACCATCTTGCTGGGGTTGACTAACCCTATCCGAGGCCAGCCAAATGCCAACAGTGGAAGCAGGACATGCTAGTAAGATGTCATCCCATTCAAGTTCATCTTCCTCATCAACACAGAGGAAGAAACACAAGTATGGTTCCTCTAGTCATGTACAACAGGGACCTCAAAGTTTCTCTGTCCAAATGCAACAGGAACCGCATCATCGGTCGCAGAGTTCCTCTTTTCAAATGCAACAGGAACCACATCATCGGTCGCAGAGTTCCTCTGTCCATATTCAGCAGGGACCTCAAAAGTCTCAAAGCTCCTCGTTCTATATGCAGCAGGGACCGCATCAGCAGTCAAAAAGCTCCTCGTTCCATACTCAGCAGGGACCTCAAAAGTCTCAAAGCTCCTTTTTCCAAATGCAGCAGGGAGCTCAAAGATCACAAAAATCCTCTGCCCAAATGCAGCAAGGAGCTAATCAACGGTCGCAGAGTTCCTCGTTCCATGTGCAGCAGGGACCTCAACAGCGTTCACAAAGTTCCTCTGTCCATATTCAGCAGGTACCTCAAAAGTCTCAAAATTCTTCTATGCATATTCAGCAAGGAAACCACAGGTCCCAAAGTGTTCCTGTGATGAAGCACAGTAATGGTGGTATTGGTACAAACCATGGTACCACTCATGCTACCACTACGCATCATGTTAAGAGAAACACTTCAACTGAGTCTTCATACGGTCACATGAACGGTATGTTAAGCAGCCATCATGAGTTTGCTCAAGCCGGGAGTAGTAGCCTAACATGCTTAACATTTGTAGCAGCTTACTAACTTAACACATCCCTGTACAGGCCTGTATAATTCGTTTTTTGAAAGGGCAGAGGCACCAAGGCATTCAGTTTCTCCTTGATAAATGGCTCCCTATAAGGAAATTGTAAAGTTTGTACTTGGGCATTTAGAGGGCAACAAGGCTGCAATGACCGGGGGCAAGGGGGGGGCATGGAGGTAATCGCCTTCGTTCGTTAAGTATCAGGCCTGCCTGTCATCGAATACATCACATGGTTAGCAGAGGATGAACTTTTCACCCTTGTCTAAAATTTAGAATGCCAGCCATCAGGATAATAAAGTCAATTTCAAATTATAGGTTTACTTCTATTTTTGTTTTCATTGAAGCGTTGAATGCCTTTTAGTCTTTGAGAAACATATCATATTGTTTGATAAGTTTTTATCTTGTTTACTAATCAGAAACTAATCCTAAATCTGTAAATTTGATTTAAGAGCTTCAATTTTGGTGTTGGGCTTTTACTTATATAATCTTTAACCATAGTCTCTGTGTATAGTGTTTGCTAACAAAAAACGGGGAAACTTTGCTTTCAATTTATGTCATGTTTCAAACTGTTTAGTTCTTGTTTATGATTTCAAGTAATTGATGATATTCTTCAACACAGAAATAATTAACTTGATTTCATTTTACACATTTTTTTCTCAAAGTTTTCTTGGTCTGTGTAGTGCAAAAATAAATGTGATTCACGATAATTTTGTTTCCCATAATAATACCGAGTAGCGAGTATCGTTGCCTCAACTTTTTGTTAAAATGTTCTCACTTTAGGTCACTAGAATTCTCTCTTCATCAGAGGGTTTAAGCCACTTTTCTTTCATTTTGGTGAAGCATGTCACACAAGCTGCAAAATGGTGAAGCATGTCACACAAGCTGCAAAATATTTAAATAATGAAGCATTGAAATATATTATTGTAGGGCCATGAGTAAACAATCCCACACTGATTCCCATTGTCGAGAGGTCCTTGGTTTGTTCCTTTTATTGGATGTAGGCCGTGCCTAGTGAAAGGTCAGACAATTCCACGGGTGGAGTTCAGGTTTTTTGTTAATGGTAGCTTTATGTTACTTTCAAACAGCATGAATAATTTCCCTCATTGATCCAGCTGAACTGTGATATTGACAGGTTTTGTGCATTTATTATCAAATCAGTGGGGTAGCATATATTCAACAATGGTAGGGGAAGTATAGCATCAAGCAAAAAAACATCTACAAATTTATGAGGGGGAAATAACTCGAAGAATTCAGCATCAACATGAAATATGCATCTGTTGTTTTGATGAACATGAACCAAAAGGGAACATTTTTCATGGCCAGGTTATCATTGGGGCAAACAACGTTCTTTGCAATTTGTGGCACTGTTTGAGACCACCTGCCTGGTGTGCGAGATGGTTGGAATGTAAAGTTTACACCTTTTTTATAGCCAGGTTATCATTGGGGCAAACAATGTTCTTTGCAATTTGTGGCAAGTTTTGGGACCACCTGCCTGGTGTGCGAGATGGTTGGAATGTAAAGTTTACACCTTTTTTATAGCTTCAATTTATAGCTTCAAGTTTCTTCTTTTTCAAGTTCACATGAAAACTAAATCTAGACTTCTACTGATGGAGGAGATTGAAGAACACTTTTTTTCAAAACAGCTTTTCTAAACTAAGGATCTTTCCGAATTGCCTGTCATTTTTAAAGTGACTTAAAGGATCAGACGAGTTGGTCTATGAAAAGCGTTTGAAACCGTTTGTTATGAAATGCATATGGTTAGAAAGATGTTTTAAAAGTAGAATATAATGCTCCACACAAGTATCACTCAAAATTGCACGGTTTTCATTTGATGTCGCGAACTAACACGGTCGGCCATAGACATGGTATAAGCATGGAGCAATAAACTAGATTGCTCCATGGTATAAGGAAGAAGTTTCCTCTGTAAACTGAGAAAGTGTTCAAGATGTGACTTGAACTCATTGAACTCTTGGTAGTTGGTCTATTTGTGTGCATTAGTGCATAAACAATGTTGACTATAAAACCATGAAGGAATAAATCCATGATAACACCATGGGCCTCATAAGTCATTGCTTGAAGTGACTTGTAAATAGGCTTGCATGCCATCGCGGATCTACCCACTTATAAGTTTTATTCACAGGGAACAATCGACTCAAATACCTCAAGCTACTTAAAATCTCTCAACCGAGCCCATTGCAGTATACTTGCAGGTAAACGTATACATCATTACGCTTAACTTGTCATACTAAAAGACTGTATGTATGACCATGGAGAAGGAAGGTGACACTATGCCAAAAGCCAGCAGGAAACGCAGCGTTGATTCAAATGCAAAACAGGGAATTGATCTATATAGAGGGATTTGCAAAGCATTAAACCTGGGGCTTATAAATCACTACATAATAGACTCTATATATACCCTGGTGAAAGTAACAAACGCTTCTTGTGCTGTGTGTGGACAGTTATCTTCAGTGGTGCTGGAACTTACATTGGTTTACTTGAAGTGGGTGTGTACAACATTATTGGTGCAAATTGTTCCTAAAAAGGGCTAAATGTTGATCATGGAAAGCCAACAAAACTTGATGTTTGAAGCCAGGATCATTGAAGTGTTCAGATGAATAGAGTGGATTTAACTTGTGCATTGCTTGGTGACTGTGTAAGGTAAATATGTAATGACTGAAACAGATAGGCTAAGTGTTTTGTATAGAGTACAATTATTAGCAGTACTCCATACTACAACATTAACTGTCAACTGCAACATTTGAGTTGTAAAAGTTTATGCGTAATGGATCAGATGTCAAGGCTCTTATGTTGTCTTCCAAAGTGGAAAAGGTACTTAGGTTGAAAAGGGTTTGTATCCAGGATTTACAACCACAATATGTTCACAGTTATAGAAACTATTGGGAGGCTTGTTGGTTCATTTGTTAAATGTTATCAAAGAGTTTGAGGTTCAAATGTTGGTGAGGCATTCCACTATTTCACGGTGAGCAACTGCCATGTTTAAAATCCATGAACCAAATCATATTGATATGTTTTGTTGTTGTTTTGATGTGTCACTGCTTTTCAAATGTTGAAGATGTCGGTGGATATTATAACCTCTAAATGTTTTCTTAACAACTCTAACATCTTTCTTTTAATATTAACATCTGCTTTTAGACTCAATAATTTGCCTTTTTACTAACACTAATAACAATTCCAAGATTTCTCCCTTTCTTTGTGAACAAAAAATGATGTAGAGCAGAATGCAACACCCCTGCTTAGGATTAAAATGTAAAGAATCAAAAAGTTAAATGCTTGATCTTCAATTGAAATTTGGGCTGAAAATATACTCCACTTAAAACTTCAGAATGGTTGTATTTTGAACAATCCTTTGATCTCACGGTGACTACCTCTACAAGTTGCCATGACAATGGTTCAATCAATTAATTAATCAATCAGTCAATTAATCATTATGCATTTGAAGTGCGCCATCATTTTAGCGGCCTATTCCAAGGCACTTAGCAATGTGGAGACTAATTAAGGACACAAGAGTTAAAAGAATTTCATGTGGAGATGACAAGTGAAATTATAGACTAAGCAGATTCAAAGAGCTAAGTCTTAAGCTGTCCTTTGAAGATCCTTAAAGAGTTGATCATTCAATAGCTTTGGTGCATACCAAACAAAGTCATCCACTTAGCATGTGCATTTAACAACTTTTGTGGTTGACACTTAATTCCAACAGGTCTTGAAGCAGGCAAGAAACTTGGCATTAAACCCACCCTGAGTGCTAGGGAGTTTACTACCCCTGATGTAGATGAACTTGGGGTTATGTCCTATGCTGCTCGCTTCCAACACACTGCACCCTGGCCAAAAGAAAACTCTTACGTCTTAAGTGAACCCCCACCACCCAAGGTAAATACTCATATCAACCGATGCACCAAATACTTCCTCATTAATTGAATTATGTACTAATGTGAAAGACAATTTAAATGATTGACAAAAATTATTTGAATTTATTGTGACCAAAAACCCCAGCAAGAAACATTTGATATTTTTTCTCCTGAAGACGAGCAGAGTATACTGCCGAAACAGCAAGACCAAGCCGCCTCTTTTTTTAGAGTGAACACTGCCTCAAAGAGATTGAGTACATGGTTGTTTATTCTTATCGGGGATAAGGCTAGTATCAAAGAAAAATGATTCAAAATGATGGCCTTATTCATTCTTCCTTTTAGGTACATTTAGTTTGTTAATATTTTCCATTTGTATTTACTTTTAGGTACACTGGGCGGAGTGTGTCCAGTTAACAAGCGTTCAAGTACAAGACAAAGTCACTCCAGGACACAATGCTTTGAAGAACACAATACATGGCATTGTTAATGTTCCAGTGAGTATAACATTAATTTGCAGATGAATGTCCCAAGCTTCCCCCCCCCAAAAAAAAAAAAAGTCCCTAAAAAAAAATCTAAATATTCCATATTGTGCTTTAAATATCTGTTAGTGCCCTTTGCATATTGAAAATGGCCTTGTCCCATCTATCAAGTTGAAATTCCTGGGGTGGATGTGCTTTAAATATCTGTTAGTGCCCTTTGCATGTTGAAAATGGCCTTGTCCCATCTATCAAGTTGAAATTCCTGGGGTGGATGTGCTTTAAATATCTGTTAGTGCCCTTTGCATATTGAAAATGGCCTTGTCCCATCTATCAAGTTGAAATTCCTGGGGTGGATTTTACAAAGAGTTAATAATAGTCTCTAAGTAAGTCCTAACTAAAGGACTAGCCTTCATTTTTAATAACTCCTAAAGAGTCCTAAGCCTTCTCCTAAGTACTAGGTCTATCTTTGTGCAACCAACACCTGGCTAGTTTTCTCCTTGCCCTAGACTTGGAAACTCAAAAGAAAACTTCTCCCCAACTATCTGTGTATTTTTGCAGGTTGTTCTGAGACTGCATGTGATTAATACTAAAGCCACCCTCAAGGATATCAGAGCAGAACTTCAAGCCCCTGGGCAGCCAGTTGCTATCTCCTTAAAGGCACTAGCAAGTGATCAAGTTGATCTGACATTTGTACCTCTGCAAGAAGGACTCCACAAGGTGACTATATATTGTTTTATTTGATGACTTGAGACTTCCAGAATGGCACTGTATTAGGGTGTTGGTTTTAAATATAACAGTGCTATAGATAGGCTCTATAGTTTAATCTTTTCTCTCAATATGTACATACAAACAATTGAAATAACACCATAGAGCTAGACATAGAGGTTGGTAGAGTGTCTGCTGTTGATCCGAAGGTCTCAGATGTAAGTCCTGTTCTAGTAAATTTTTCTTTGCTCGACCCTAAGTCAGTTCCTTGTGCTTTGTAACTTCATAAAACTATTGAGAGATGTTTTTGATGAAAAAGAAGAAGAAAGAAAGTACTAAGGACAGTTACAATGCTTGAGATTGGGTTGAGGTATTCGGGGTATTAACTTTCTGTAACTCTAAATCTTACAGTTGTCAATATGGTGTCGAGATGACGTCATTGATGGCTTTCCAATTAATCTCATGATTGAACCTGACAAAGCGTCTTTTCCAAAGAATATCCGTATTGGTACAATGTCATCAGCATCAGTCGGAGAACAGTTACAGTTCCAAGGTAAGGCTACAACAAGGGCCCAAATTTATCAAGCCTGTAAGCACAAAATCATGCTAAGCGCAGAAAGTATTGCTTAACAGAAACAGATAACGTCTAGGTTTACATTGGTTTGACTTTTTTTGCTAAAGCAAAGACATTTTTATCAAATCTCTTTTAAGTAGTGTTTGTTCTGAAAATAACCCAGGGTTAACAACTCCAATACTTTTTGTTGGAGAAAGTTCTTTGTTTGGTCAAATTTTGTCGACTAAACAAGACTAATGATATTTTCTTGATCTTTAGTTGACGTGTCCGATGCTGGTTATGGTGAACTTCTAGTTGAGATTAATAATGGCTTCAACCAGTTACCTGTACGCATTGTAAGACAAGGAAAGGTGTTCACTGTACACACACAGGCCAAGGAATGCGGCACTTACAATGTGTTTATCAAATGGAATGGAGAAGACATTACAGGTAAGTTTTATGGACTAAAAAATCTGAACCCAACAAAGTTTGTAAGCTGGTGTTTGTGCTGTTTGTTTTTTGATTGGTTGAGGATAGGAAGAACAGAATTATTTTAATACAATCAGGTTAGAGAAAGCTGAGAAATTAAATGGCTTCATGTTTGTGTCAAGCCTTTCTATTAGTCGCTCATCTGTATTCTTAGAATTGACACTGATGTTTGTGTGCCTTGTGTTCATCAAAGGGGTGTCTGGGTGCCTTTTGGACACCCCGTTTTAAATTTGGACGCCTGTTTCATCTGTCATGTAAGTGTATTGTAGGTAAACATTTTGGACAGCACGTTTTCAACTTTCCAGGACACCTTTTGACCAAACCCTTGTTAATAAAACCTTGTTTGTGTGTATGTTATATTTGCAGAGGACCCTATGAAGATTGAGGTTCATGATGCATCACAATGTGTAGCAACTGGAGAAGGGTTATCTAGGGCTAAGGAAGATCAACCTGCAGTCTTTACTGTAGATACACGCAGTGCTGGAAAGGGAGAACTCAGAGTCATTGTGGAAGGTTAGCATTCAATGGGAGACTTTCTGGGACGATAGAGGGCAGCAGACTTACCGGGTAAATCCATTGTTCACAGAATTATGCGCATGTTCAGAACTACGTAAACAATGGAAATTTACCCGGTATGTCTGCTGCCACCTAGCGTTGGAAAGTCTCCTATTACTTGCAATTATTTATTGGTTTTTAAAGTGCTCTGTACTTTAATATTTTATCATCTCTATTTTTTATATTCATGCTTTTATTTCCTCTATTTTTATTTACCTGTTGTAAGCCATTTGTTGGCGTGGTCACATCGCTTTTATTACAGTTTTTTATACTTTTGCCTTACTCTGGACGGCCCCTGCCAAAAAAGAATTATGTACGAAGACTTAAATTAAAAAATTAATAAGGCTTACTGCCTCTGGGCAGTAGGCAAAAGATTTTATATGATTCAGGAAAGAGAATCAGAGAAATTTGAAACTTTTGTGCTGTGTCCTGTCGAGATATACAGCCTAAGGAAATTTTTTTCAAGTTGTGCAAATGGAAATAACCCAAACAAACAAACGAACTACTTGTACGAAGATCCCAACAACACGTCATTCTTTTTGTGAATGGTATCAGATCTTAAGTATTTGTAACTATTCTAATATTGAGTCCTAAGGTTACCTATGCAAACAGCAGCTATAGGTGGGTGGAGCATAACCTTGGTTTCGTCTAGCTACTACAGCCATTCATCCCACGCAGACCCATCAATTATAATCATTACTTACAAGCAAAGGATACAGAACAAGTTTACAACAATCAAATGTGACCTTCCATCACAAATGGAGAGTATCAAAGCAAAGATACTTTTGTGGTTCGGACGCGCTGGATAGATAAAGGAGTGCTGGTATTTGATTGTGAAAAGATTTGTAGAACTTTTTATTTTTGCACTCTGAGGACGCGTCCCTTTTGCATTGTGCTATGTTTAGGGGTTTTATTTCAATGTTATTGTTTTGTGGTTAGCATGTGTCTTTTAACTACTGTCTAATAGTTTTCTGTTCTTTATTGTTTTGTTTGACTGTAGTCTATTTTCTGTTTATATGTTAATGTTTGTTCAAATTCTTTCTATCATCAGGGAAATTAATTGTTTGTTTTATATTTTTTAATCTTGTGCAGTTCGCAAAACATTTTCTTTGGTATCTCTGTTTTTGTATTACTGATTTTATTATTTTACTTAATTTACTTTTAACATATTTTATAACTATGCACTAAGTTTTGTTTTCAGAATTAAATACTGTTTTACAGATTTTGTGCTTTTGTATTTTGCAATTCAAATGGATTTTTTGTTTGGGTTTTTCACACCTGTGGTACGCTTTTTATGACTGTCTTTTGTAGAAATGTTCCACTTCACTGGTTTTACTTTGGTAAATGCCAATTATGTAAAATTGTTGACCTATTCAATGGATCTACGTGATCATCTATTTTTAGCTTAAAATGTTGTTTCTTTTTATTGAAATGCTCTCGAACTGACTGGTCCTGGAGAGACTGCATTATAAACTCAATAAACTATTATTTGTATTTTTATTAATATTTATTAAAAACATTTTGACCCTTGCAGAGTCTTTCTTGAATGCTTAGGACTCTGGTATGGTTGAATCGTCATGACGTTTTTAGTATTCATACCAAAAGTCTTTTAGTTTGCTAAGTAGTTTCCAATCACATTTTGTTCTACTTGCTTGTATTCAGTTACACCTTTATCAATATCTAAGCCAGAAAATTGGCACAGAATTATCTCGCTGAGCAAAAACCAGGAAGTACCTAAGCTGCTATTTAAATCTAACTTGAAACTGGTACTTTGTTTTCTTCAGGTCCTCACTCTATTGCTAAGTGCAGTATTGATAAGAACACCAGTGGGACCTACACAGTCACCTATATACCAGTTGAAGTTGGGCTATTTAGCATTAAAGTCACATGGAATGGCAAAGACATCTATGGTATGTTGTTGAATTCGACTTTGGTTCTTAAAACTCTAACCACCTAAAATCACTATTGTGTTTTAGATTGACTTTGCTGGAGTTGATGCTGCATCACAAAGCACTCACTATGTGTAATGATAACAACAATATCAATCTTTTGCTTTAATATCAATGAGTGTGTTATAATTAGCTACTCTTGATCACTTCGGTGATCAATTGGTACAAGTCACGTTCAACAAAGACTGATAAATTCCTTATAATTACAACATTAAAAAGTCACTTTATGGAATGTAAATAGAGAGTTTTAATTTTTGCAGGTGAATTCTTAAGTGTTTTTTTGCTAAAGTTTCTCTTAGTCAACTTCAAAACATTTAATTTTTTGTCTCAATATTCAGGGAGTCCGTTCCATCCCAAAGTGACGGATCCGAGAAAGGTCCGAGTTGTTGGTGGTCATGTCCCTGGAATGGGAGACAATGGAATCATTAACATGACACATAGAAAGGCTTATCTATTGGAGCTCAGTACAGCGGAGGCAGGACCAGGTAAAAGTCACTCTCCTAAATGGTTTGATGGAAATTAATAGTTGATGCTCTTTAAACTGCCTTACATCATTATTACGCATGGGTATTGAGCCACTCAAACTAATGTGACTTCTAAAAAACTAAGCAATTAATTTTCTCATCCATACAGGCAAGATGGTGGCTGACTTACAGTTGCCTAGCAACAGACGAGTGCATTTGCCGATAGAGTTAGAGGCAGATGGCCGAGCAACCATGCGATTCGTCCCTGAAGAAGAAGGTAAGAATAAATCCACCAGGCTCAACATCAGTTGTCTTTCAGCTGAACTTGTTTGATCAGTATGTCTTAGAGGTGCTAAGCAGAAAGGAAATTGCTTAGCATGTTTAAAAAAAACTGATACAAAAGTGATTAGTGAACTGGCTAGAGAGTTTAATGAATTTAAACCCAGTTTCTTTGATTAAAGTGGTGTTCCATAATTCCAAACCATTATAGGTTATTTTCTACTTATACAATTCTTTGCGAAAATGTTTTAATTTTTGTTTTAATTTTATGTAACAGGTGACTACATGCTGAGAATACTTTGGAACGACCACTTGATCAAAGGTTCCCCGTACAGGATGACATGCAGACAGAAGCGGGTACCAGTGGACCATACAAGAGTCCGATGTCATGGCCCAGGTTTGCAACAGAGTAAAGTCTCACAGCTGAGTGAGTTCTTCATCGACGGCTCCCAGGCAGGGCCAGGTAAATCAAGTTCTTTCTTATCTTGTAGTTTGCACTGGGAACCAACCACAATCCTATGCACCTTACACACCATATTGGCTGGTACCTTTTCTTCATTGATGCCGACAACATTATGGTTGTTGGTTGCTCTTTTGGTAAACTCATTAACTCTAAACCCTTCCTGCCTTTTCAGTTGAACTTGAATTGTTTTTATTCAAAATCCATTTGCAGGTGTACCTAACCTCAGGATGAGTGGGGTCAAGTCTGATATCATGGTCACCCTCATCCCCCAAGGGAACAACATCTACAAGGCAGTATTCACCCCTGACATTGCAGGTATGTAAAGAACTTGTCTACTCCTTGTTTATACCTGACTGTGGTGGAAAACTAAATCAGAAACATAGGACTTCAGTTGGGTTCTTATTGTGATGCCCATCAGTGGCCTTAGAAAACGAAATCAGAAACAAAGGACTTCAGTTGGGTTCTTATTGTGATGCCCATCAGTGGCCTTAGAAAACGAAATCAGAAGCAAAGGACTTCAGTTGGGTTCTTATTGTGATACCCATCAGTGGCCTCAGAAAACTAAATCAGAAACAAAAGACTTCAGTTGGGTTCTTATTGTGATGCCCATCAGTGGCCTTAAAGTTATTTTCCTCAGCAGTCCTGATATACTTCACAGAGGCAATGAAGGCGATTGCCCTCATGCCCCTAGTCATTGCATTGGTGCCATTAAAGTGCTCCAGTAGAAACTTACAATTTCCTCATAGGGTGCCCTTTACCAAGGAGAAAATGCCTTGGTGCTCTTGCCCTTTCAAAAACGAAGCATACAGGCCTGATGATGCCCATCAGAGTGGCCCGAAAGTTATTTTACCCAGCAGAACTTTAGGAACTAGCAATACTCTCTTATCATCTCCTCTTCCATGTGTTACAGGTGCGTACCTGCTTCATTTGACATGGTCAGACAGACAGGTTCCTGGATCACCATTCAAGCTTAATGTTGCTGATGCTGCTCATGCTAACCGTGTCCATGCAAGCGGTGCAGCCCTTAAGACCATCGTTGCTAATCAGACGTCTAGACTCGTTATTGATAGCAGAGAGGCTGGATCAGGTAAGGTCTCAACAATTGACTTCTATTTGATTTGTTGTTTGTGGGTGGGGGCGGGGGGGGGTATGGGGGAGGCGATTGAATGGAGATCAGGTGATGGTGGCGACACCAAGAGTGTCCCCCACAACACTTTGAGAATTAGGCGACCATGGACGCAAGTCTTTGCTGAATGATGATGATAGACGGACTGCTCTTGTAACTGCTCTGAAAAGATGTGATCTAATTGAATGATGTATTAATCAATCAGCTTTTGTTATTCCTCCAGGTGAGTTAACAGCTCGTTGCGTTGGTCCCAACACAATGGCAGAGGTTCACATTGGTGATAATCGCAACGGAACATACTCTCTACTGATCTCACCATCTGAACCTGGACGACACACTCTGGAAGTCAAGTATGGAGAGGATCACATACAAGGTTAGTGCAATAATAGCTTATCAGATTACTCTACAGACATCTGCATCCAATTCCTCTACAAAACTCTCAAAGCATACACTCAAATTAGTAAAGTTGACTCTTGATATAAAACGATGGGACTGGCCAAATGACCCCTTTATAACAGGAACGCTGTTTAGTAAAAGAAAGAAAAAAATAGTAGGAATAAGATTCAGGACTTTAGTTAGTACTCTTTATAGGCAGAACCTCTTGGGAACTTTGCTCTTTAAAGCGAGGGTTGACTGTACTCTCTTTTTGTAACCACAGCTACAATAAGAAAATAATTATGGCCAGATTCTGTTTAAAACATGTTGGGGAAAGCAAACATTCACAATTTCCTTACAAGATGGGTATACTTAAAGCTGATACTTCTACCAAAATTAAGAAAGAAATGTTTGCCTATTTTGTCCTCAGGGAGTCCATTTCTCCTTCGAGTAGCAGCGCCACCTGATGCCAGTAAAGTAAGATGTTTTGGACCTGGTCTTGAACATGGTATACTGTCATCATTTAACGGCCGTTTCATCTGTGAGACAAAAGGTGCTGGGGCAGGACAACTCAAAGTACGAATTCATGGCCCAAAAGGTATGTTGGTCATAATTCACAACGGTTCTCCACTATGTTGGTCATAATTCACAACGGTTCTCCACTATGTTGGTCATAATTCACAACGGTTCTCCACTATGTTGGTCATAATTCACAACGGTTCTCCACTGTTCTCTTTGCCCCTTGATTGCTGGTGGATCACAGCGGTTAATGCCAGAGTCCACAAATATTATTTATAAAAATAAAATAAATTTACAATTCTCTTGTATCTTTGCTTTTCTAGGTGCCTTTAAGGTTGAGATGAGACGCAGTGATACAAAGGATCGTACGATCGATGTTCGCTATAACCCCAATGAGAGCGGCGAGTACGCCATCCAGGTCAAATGGTCAGATAAACATGTTCCTGGTAGTCCATTTATAGTTAAAGTGGTAGAGAATCGTGAAGAACTACACGCCCTGAAAAGAGACATGGCTAACGGGAGACAGTCCAGTAAAGACATGACTAACGGATGGTCTGAAGAAATTTGAGTAAAATCAGCTGGACAATCAAAGTGAACATTATTTCATTACAGGTTTGGAATTGATTGGGGTCTGGGACTAATCAAAGTTATTTTGACTTGTTTACAAAAGTCTTAATATATATAGTTTGTAACTTTTTTTGTTGAGCTGCTGCTTGTACTTTGACATGCATGTAAAAAGTTAAGAAGTTAAGATAGTTGGAAATGGGGACCTCTTACATGGGGATAAAGCTGCAAGTATTTGGGAGAAGATTGAAGGGAAATCCCCAGAAAAGAAACTATGTATGTTAGACCTTGTTGCTTTCTTATTTAAAATCAAAAAGGAACAACAGGTGCAGGTAGAAGGCCTCTCCACCCTGGCCCTTTGAAGTCCCAATGAATGCCATGCTTTGTATATTTGGCTACCTAATTATAAATGATTGATTGTGGTAGAAAGCATTAATAAGTAATATATAAAAAGATGTACTTAATAACGCTTCTAGTCTGTAATCATTGCCATGAAACTTGGACATTATTAAAGAATTGTAAGAAACCATAATTAATAATAAACATTAATCTATAATGTACAGAGTAACATTTTGAAAGATGGAGTTTGGGAAAAAACTTGACTTTTTGTGAATGGTGATGCTTGTATCTCGCAGTAAACCTTAATGCAACAGAGTGTTTTATGTTCGAGCTAACGGTCAACTAATAAAACAATTATGACATTTATGGTGATTATTTCAAAAATATTTTGTTTTATTTTCTAAAAACTTGATTCAAATTAATTTTTGACTGTAATAAGCTGAAGTGGTTATTTGATAAACTGATTTGAAGTGTTCTTTACATTTTTGAACAAGAATTTAACCAATTATTGTTGCTAGATTGGTTTAGTTTTGTAAATATCTGTATTCATGTAGTACACCTACAACGTGAGTTTGAGATGCAGCTTTGTTTTTGGAAACAAGAACAATTGTTATCTTCTCTGAAATGTTGATTCTAATTTCAATTCAGCTAATTTTAAAATATCCACAAAATTCCTCACAAAACATTACCTTCCACAGTTTGGGTGTTTGTTTGTTTGTTTGTTTGGCTTTGGGTTGTTTTTTTAAGATTGGAATAAAATAAATATATTAAACCTCAAAGTCATGGTATAGGATAAAAGTCTTCCTTGTACATAAGTAATTAATTTCAATGTTATCAGGTTTCTAATGATTTATCTATTACTATTTGCAGGTACATTAAAATAGCTATGAAACCTAACAATAACATTAATTGTAAGCAATAATAAAAAATAGTTGTTTTTTTGCTATAATAATACAAGAAGGTACATGATATTGCCCTTTCATTGTCAACTACTTGACAATTATCCTTTTTTAAGCAACATTTTTCTTTTATTTTCCCCACTTGTTTGGGACATTGTGAGAATCTTTTGTTAAATTTTATGGAGGTGTTAAACTACATTGCTTTGTAGTTATAGGCTATTGGCTTTTCTTGGGTAATTTTTTGTTACAGAAGACGTCAAAGCACTTGTGTAAAACTCTGGTAAATTTCTACGCAACACTTTTTCTTTCAGCAACAAAGGGCAAAATCTAACTGATTTTAATTACAATTCAAACTTTAAAAAAGAAAAGATGAAAAAATTGCCGATTGGTTGCATTTATGCTTTGTGTATATTAAATAGTTTTAATGATATGCATTTATTATTTGCCATATTATTGTAATTATTCAGTACTACTCACAACGAATAGGTTTAAGAAGTTAATATAACTTTGATTTTATTAGTAACAGAAAAAACCCTGAAGAGCTGTCATTTTAGATTTCTTAACATCGCACTTCAAATTAATCATAGCAGTGACTAGTTTGTACTACATGTTCACTCGTAAACTAAATGGGATATTCGCCATGTGAAAACAGCGCCCTCAACATCAAGATGGTAATTCATTATTTTTAGTTGTCATCGTGTGTTTGTTTTGACCTAGACTGGTTCCCTGTCCTGATGTGCAAGGATAAGGAAAGGTGTTGGCTTTATATGTATACACATGTACATCAAATTAAACTGAATCTCCAGAACCATGAAAGCCATGTGAAAGGATGCAAGGTCAAAGGTGGTTATGTACATGGGCTTTACAGCAGATCTCTGGCTGTATTCCTGAAGCCTCGTAGTGTGACGTCAGATGTTCACTGTTCTGGCTAGTTTTGTCGTCCGTTTAAAAAAATCTTTATTACATTTACAGTTATCATCAACAACTTCATTTTTACTGGATCGCTCCAAAAGTTAATTGCTAGATTTCTTGTTCAGTTTGAACCAACATGTTATTTATTAATTGTGTTACAGTATGAGTTAATAAACATCATGTTACATTATAACACCAATATGTACCAGTTATGTTATTGGGAAGGTCTTTTTAATAATCGCATATTTTGTGTGAAATTAAACAAAATAAAATTGGTCAACATTCTTGAAATCTTTGAAGTGTGTTTGAAGTGAATTATTTCAGGAATGAAACTTAAATAAAAATCACATTTTGTGATACAAATAAAAACACAAACACCATGGTTAAATATACAGTTATTAATCAAACAATGATTTATTTCTTGCTTTTCTATTAATATCTGGAAAAATCACTTCTTATTCTAAATCATCCAACAATTTTGAAATTTTATGAAAAAGTAAGAAATTATAATAGATCTGGTAAGATTAATGTATGAAAGGCACTAGGTTTAAATTATTACTCGTTGATTCGCTAACAATCTTAAAGGCATAAAATATAGTTACTGTAACATCATAGCATAAATATACATAAAGTTGTCAAACATTGGTTGGTCTGAAACTACAACCATAAAGCGGCAACATTATTCTGTTTAATGATTGCTAATATACAAATTCATCTATAAGATAGGAGTACAAATTACTACAGATTATTATTTGGTTGTTTCTAACTTCAAAAAACCTGATTGAATACTTCTTTTAAAACAGGTAAAGACAAAAAAGAGAAGATAAATCCCCACACACTTGTAGTTATTTTGAGGAAGAATATGCAAAGGAACTGTTTTGAATGCTTCCGAGCGCCCTTTTAAAAACATACTATAAACATATTTGAATTATGCATGATTCGCTTCTAGACTTGTTTTTAGAAAACGGAATATTAGAACGATAGCAGGTCCCAACAACTGTGACTGCAAAATGACTACATGACCTTTTTTGTTTCTAGTTCACACGAGACTTATGTACAAAGATCCCCTACAGTGTATTTGCAGCAATTTCTTTTGAGCTCCATAATTTGAAATACAAAATAAAGCAACTTCCGACATGTGTGGACGATCTCACTCTGAATCAAACATGTTAACTCAGGTGGAATATTTTTGACACAAATTAAGCATTCTAATTTGTTGCAGTTCATGTAACACAAGTTATATACTTGTATCAAACACAGAGATTGTTCTGTGGTTAGTATGAGTTTTACTTGAAGCAATGTGTCTTTACAAACACACAGAAAAACAGATGATAGAGCAAACAATTTACCTCATCCCCAGGGACCAAATGGAGGGTGCCATCATAACAATTCTAATGCACCAACAAGCAGACTTTATTCATTTGAAAAGAGGGGTGTTATAATTCAAAGGGAAACATATTCATGATCCAATGCACCCCTCCTTTTTTCCAAAATCAATCTAGTAAATATGATTCACGCTTAAATATCTTTTTAATATCTTCAAACCCACAACCCTCTCTATGGACTTGCTAGAATATCTCTAAACATTGCCTAAACTTCCACCATCTTTGTAATGTTCCCAATGACCAATACAATTTAAGTACACTTGTTATCATTTGAACCAAAAAGAACCAGTCTATTTTAACCTTCTGGGAAAATGAATGTCTGCACCAAGATTAAGTTTGTATTATGTATTCATTCCAATGTTATAAACCCCCATTAACAAGAAAAAAGTAAACCAAATATACAGAGAGTAATGCTGTAGACACAAATAAAGAAAAGAAAAATAACTTTTCAAGAACTAAATTCTGGGTTGTAAAACTTAGTAAATACAATTGAATTACCAGCGGATTACTACTGTTAGTCCCAGTAACCTCAAAATAAAATCACAATGACTGATACCCACAACATAAAAACTGGAAAACAAATACTTCACACTGAAAAAAAATCCTGTTAAAACTGGTCTAAACTAGTCTAAACTAGTCATAACTGGTTTGCAATAATGGGTATGTGTACGTTATCAAATACTCTATTTGCCGACTGCTCAGAGTCATTAAAAAATGTATTTTGTTTAACACAGCTCAAGCTAGTACAAACAACTTACAACTGAATTGGAATGATGTGTATGATCAACATAGGTTGACGTTATTTCCCATACAGTACAAGGCACATGTAAGGGGCAAATAACAAGCAACCAAACAGTCAACGGGTCTGAGCCCGTTTAACAAGTTACATCCAGTCTAAACTGGTTGAATCTAGTTCCAGCAGGTCATCTACTATAACCTGCTAAGAACTAGACTGGAATGGTAAGTAGTACATACTTTACTTGCATATGATGATATTTCATATAAACAAGTAAGTGGGGTTGAGGCAGTCAACCCAGGAATGTTACTGTAAAAAGTACTGGTAGAAATTAATCCTACACAACTGGCAGGAAGTGGATGGAACTAGTTTAATCCAGTTCCGTCTAGCATGTAAACCAATATAAAAATGCATATTACTTGCAGTTGCTGTGGCTTTTTTGGTAAAAATAAATTATTAACAAAAGCTGTACTGTTTAAAAATAGAACTTTTGTTTTAACTGGTTGTATCCAGTTAAAGCTAGTTGAGCTGGTTATTTCCAGTGTCAGCTAGCTACACAGTTGTGAACTGGTTATTTCTAGTTTACGCTAACTGTACTATTGTAAACTTGTTGTATCCAGTTCCAGAGAGTTGAACTAGTAATATTTCCGGTTTCAGCTGGTACAACTGGTTTGAGGGATGATTAGGGATATATATGATTTACTTGCGATTGTTGGCTCGTTGCTTGTTCATGTTGGTCAACATTTGGCTGATGTAAGAGGTCAATAGGTCATCCATCTTGTAGCCCTAAAAACAAAACAAAATAATTAATAATTCGTGATTTTGAAAACAGAATAAGTGTAAGTAAACACCAATATTTTCTTTATTATGCAAATTTACAGCTAAAATCTGACTAATACTTCTACTCTACCATTTCACAAAAGTATGATCATACAAAATACAATTAACATCTGATACATAAAAGTATTTAAACTACAAGCAGATAGAAATTTAAATACCAGCTTAAATATCTAAATATTACTATTAAATAATAAACAAACACATTAAAAACAAGTTTAAATAGCATGCAGAATCAACCATTCACTCAAGTAATATTAGAGCACTAGGTCTTAGAATATCACAGGATATAGTGAATTGAGAAATAAGGTAAGAATTGGGAGGTATGGGCATTCATCCCAACCTCAGTCAGTCATTTGTGTGTAGAGACTCCAATAGGGAACAGCAGTGAATAAGAGCATTATATCAATCTGTATTGTCACGATAATGTTTATGACTCGTTCATCTAAACAGATACAGAAATACAATACAACTGAAGCATCAAGTATAGATTCTACACACACATAGTGGACACTTTCTTACTCTCCAAAAAGAAGAAATTACGTTGCTCGCACAAGTGAAATAGCACCACAAGTATCAACAAGTTACAAAAGGTAGACACAAATAATTATTGCACAAGAAACAATGAATTTGAGGGACACCATATTGGTTACATAAATACATAAATAGCTCATATCTAGCTGGCAAGGATTGAACAAAAGACAATCAATAAAATGGGAGCATACAGGTCCCACAAATGATGATTCAAATATCAAGAAAATAAATTCAGGAATGAATGTAAAACAAAGACAAAGTACAAATAAAATAATATCCAAAGTCTGAAACACCTGGGCCCAATATCATAAAGCCTGTAAAAATAAAAACTTGCTAAGCCCAGACAAATATTGCTTAACAGAAACTAGTTACCAGCCAAAACTCTATAAAGTTTACATTATTGCAACTGGTGCCCCATTAGTTTTTTCTTAGCAAAGAAATTTATTAAGCAGTGCTTTCTGCTTAACAGCTTTATGAAAGAAATTTACTAAGCAGTGCTTTCTGCTTAACAGCTTTATGAAAGAAATTTACTAAGCAGTGCTTTCTGCTTAACAGCTTTATGAAAGAAATTTACTTAGCAGTGCTTTCTGCTTAACAGCTTTATGAAAGAAATTTACTAAGCAGTGCTTTCTGCTTAACAGCTTAACAGCGTTTAACCCCAAGACTTCAACATGTACTTACCAGTGATGTTTCACATAGTAGCTTGGTTCCCCTGACTAGATTGCCGATAGTCATATGGAAGTAGGTATTACCACTACTCCAATTTGAAATCTTAGTGAAGGGGTACGTGGCAAGGGTCTCCTGTAAAAAGACGCAAATTCAAAAGTGGAGACATTTAAAGGGTGTTTAAAACAGTAGAAATTTACAATTTCCTCATAGGGTGCCCTTTACAAGGAGAAAATGCCTAGATGCCCTTGCCCTTTCAAAAACGAAGCATACAGGCCTGTTCCAACATTGAAAATATAAATTTCACAGATTTGACATGGCTTAAATGGTATAAATATTGTCATGATGGGAAACCTTAATAATAGTTTGAAACCTAAAAAACAAAAACCCCAACAAGTGATAAACACACATGGTAACTTTGGACACCGTTGCAAACATCTTTTTCTCATTAACTCAGGAACGAAATAATTCTTTTTGACGACGGAGTCCATTTTGTAGATTCTTACCTTAGTGCGAGTGTCAATCAAATTCACCCCAAGCTTATTGATTGCAATCAGAAGAATCTCTGGCATATTCGGTTCTGATGTTTCCTGTCAATCAAAACAAAAACAACAAATGAAGAAACACATCATAGACAAGTAGGATTTGAAACTTTGCATAATGGGAGTATTAGGTGAGGTTTGCGGTAACACTATGTGAAAATCTCTTGTGAGTAGTGTTGGTTCTGAGAACCTGTGGTTGATTAATCAGTATACTCCGATTGTCTTCAGAAGAATGCTGGACTCAAATCCAAGATAGAATCATCAAAGATAAAGGAATACTGGATGCCAGTTTGCTAGATTATTGACCAAGTGATAAACGGAGCTTAAGTCTCACCTTGACTTCAAAGAAAGATGAGCCGAACGTTGGCCATCTGTAAACGATCTTCAAGAAAGCAATCTTAGCTTCATCCCTAGACTTGCCAGAATGTTTGTTATAAGCAGCAACAATAGCCTGGGGAAAAACAAATCACAATAAGAAATATTATATTTATTGATCAAACCAACAGCAACCAAGCGGCCAACTACAGAAGAAAAGGATAATACACAATACTATTCATATAGACTTAAAAAAAACAAATGAAATGAATCTACAAAGAAATTAGATTTCAATGCACCTGACAGATACTTGTTATTTGTCAATTTCAAAAGAAGATTATTTGAAAGGGAAATCTGATATACAACAAATAAATAGAATATAACAATATTTATACCAGTGATAAAAAATACACAAGATGAAGCTCACAGATGTACAACTCTTTTTAATTAACTGTTCTTTGAGTTTTTCTTCCTTGTTACAAAATGTTATAAAAAAGCAAACCAATTTACCCTCTTCCAATCCTCAGGAGACATAACCCGAATCATATCAGACGGCAGTAATTCCTTCATCATCCTAGGAATATTCTGAAACTCAGATTTATCATCGCTGAATCTGACTCGGTACTGAAGAGCAGCTAGCTGAGCAGCTTCCTCCTTGGAACATTTATGGTAACCTCGTAGGAGCTTAGGAAGCTCTTGATGGTAGTGGAAGATGACATCAGCGTTTGGATCTCGACCTGGTACTGTATTGGTCCATAACTTCTTCATGAAGAATACCTGGTAGGTTAAGACAGGCATGGATCCTACGAGCCAAAGATAAACATTAATGAATGTCAAGAAATAAAAAAACACATTTTTTTTATTAATTTATATTTATTTATTTCCAGGCATCACACAAACAGTACATTAAGAGAAATAACACTATAAATACGACTACAGAGAACAATCCTGCAGATAACCAAAAATAATCACTAAAGGCGATCCAGACAAAAACAACCTACAAAGGCCTAATCCGCTCCACACAACACCCTCGTAGAACTCAACAATCATCTGATATTTACTGCAACTCCTGTCAACACTTTGCTTTCAGATGACATGGATGTAAGTTCAGCAACTGTAATTAAAACTCAACAATCATCTGATATTTGCTACAACTCCTGTCAACACTTTACTTTCAGATGACATTTGACACATCTCTTACCTTCTCTACTTGGTCTAGCTTTCCTGATCCAGTCTGTCAGATGACGTACAAAGTCAAAGAAGAAATCACCCTCTGGGACACTGATCACTACAAAATGACAAGAAAACATAAGGATGACTAAAAATAATTTATACTCTTGGGTTGAAAAGATTCATGAATCAATGTTGAAGGATGGATTTCTTCACTAGTTTAGGTTTTGATTGGTATATTTTTCAACAGGAATAAAAAAGCTACTCAACAGTCTATTATAACAAATAACTCTGCATTGTAAATAGCATGTTTACCTTTGTCAGCAATCTTAACAAACAAACTGAATCCTTCCGAGGACTTCAACCGAAGACGTTGGCCGATACTCTGACAGAAATCTTTAGCCCGCGTTCCTGAGTCCACCTCAAAAGCCTAAAAGCAATAATAATAGTTTTTTGAATTTATATTGCGCTCTTTCCATGACCAGCCTGTTCGAGGACGCATAACAGTAAAAAAAGACCATAAGAAAACTGCACAGAAACAGTTTTAAAAAGTACGCCAATAAAAACAAGCAAAATATAAATCAAAACCTTATTGACAAAACAGATGCATGAACACCAAAATAAAACATTATTAAAAACATGGCACAATACACTATATGACCAGGAAAAGTTACAAATCAAGAAATTCAACAAATTAAAGAAGAGTCAAAACAAGTTTTTAATTTCTCTCTGTTTAATAACAACCCTCTTACCTCATCCGTGTCGTCAGGAAAGTACACCTTATGGAATATCTGCGTAGTCTTGTGTTGAATGGCTTCTACTTCCACCAAGTGAGGGGGGTATTTACGCTGACCATAACGAATGGTTTTCTGCAATCGATGGAGGCAGTCGGCAGATAGATGGTTATCTCCTGAACGTAGAAACTTAGTGACTTCTGGCATAAGGGTTTGACTACAGGCAAAGATGCCGGTAACCAGCCACATTAACTCCCAACCTCTCTCTTCACTCAATCTACAAGGAATAATTTATAATAATAATAATAATAATAATAATAATAATAATAATAATAATAATAATAGTGGCTTGTTACGTCGCGTTCAAACTTTGTAACTTCTGGCAAGAGGGTTCGACTACAGGCGAAGATGCCAGTAACAAGCCACATTAACTCCCAACCTCTCTCTTCACTCATTCGGTAAGGAATCATTTATAATAAGAAGCTTTAAAGGCACTTTTAGTAATTACTCAAAATAATTGTTAGCACAAAAACCTACTTGGTAATGAGCAATGGAGAGCTGTTGATAGTATAAAACAATGTCAGAAACGGCTCCCTCTGAAATAAGGTAGTTTTTGAGAAAGAGAAAACGAACATGACTTACTTGAGCCTGTTATCCGTCAGCTGTTTAATAAGTTGACAATAAATCTCATCCTTCAACGGCTCATTCTTCAACGGAGATTCAAAGATCTTATCTGACAGGTCATTACCATGACGATATGACCTCTTCGTTGGGAAGTCACCCATGTACTTCAGAACAGGTACAAAGAAGTCAAGGAGAGTAATGTAAGAAACAACGAGATAACCACTTTAAGTTCCCTAAGCTCAAATCTCAAAGTTTGGATCATAACAGAACTTCAAATTCTAACATTGACAAACACTTTCCCTTCTCTTTAGGTTAAAAAAACAACTTTATAAAGTCACAGTGAGTTCACACACCAAGTTGGTTAATCCTAGACAAGCTTTTTTGTTATGAATCGAATGATCAAGCGATCAATTGATCAATCCGCGATCAATACATAGATTGAATGGGTGGGTGAATGATTGCCTAATTGAAAGGATATCTTCAAAAGCATCGCAGGCTTGTTCAGCCATCTCTGGATTATTCAGCAGTTTCTTCATCAGAGGTTGTCTTATAGCTTCCTTGGTGTGACTCCAAAGATTATCCTGTAACAATAAAACAAACAGAACACAGCTCAATAAAATACAAACCCTACTCAATATTATCTTTAGCCTTGGTTGATACTTCCTGTGAACGCAAATGCGATACAAATCTAGGTGCAACAAATTGGCAACTGACTTGTGCTCAACTCCCCAAATCATTCGTTGTGAAAACAGCCCTGTGATGTAGCCTAAAGTGATTGGTTTGAAAGACTCACCCTAGTACGACGCTTTACAGCCCTACTCACTGTCCTCTTGGGAGGTGGCCTAAAGTGATTGGTTTTGAAAGACTCACCCTAGTACGACGCTTTACAGCCCTACTCAATGTCCTCTTGGGAGGTGGCCTAAAGTGATTGGTTTTGAAAGACTCGCTCTAGTACGACGCTTTACAGCCCTACTCAATGTCCTCTTGGGAGGTGGCCTAAAGTGATTGGTTTTGAAAGACTCACCCTAGTACGACGCTTTACAGCCCTACTCAATGTCCTCTTGGGAGGTGGCCTAAAGTGATTGGTTTTGAAAGACTCGCCCTAGTACGACGCTTTACAGCCCTACTCAATGTCCTCTTGGGAGGTGGCCTAAAGTGATTGGTTTTGAAAGACTCACTCTAGTACGACGCTTTACAGCCCTACTCAATGTCCTCTTGGGAGGTGGCCTAAAGTGATTGGTTTTGAAAGACTCGCCCTAGTACGACGCTTTACAGCCCTACTCAATGTCCTCTTGGGAGGTGGCCTAAAGTGATTGGTTTTGAACGACTCACCCTAGTACGACGCTTTACAGCCCTACTCAATGTCCTCTTGGGAGGTGGCCTAAAGTGATCAATAGCAAACTCCTCCAGGGTATGTTGTCTGTGATGAGTCTCGCCATTCTTCATGGCTTCTTCATGAGATGCAAGCATACGATCAGACATCTCCTGGGGTTGCATTGTGAACAACGCCTGATCAATCACAGAAAGACAAGAAATTGTTAAAACTCCCATTGAAAGACTCTTGTATTGGTTTACAATGGCATGGTGGATAACATGAACAAGAAGACAAACCATCAGGACATTATAAAATCTAAAAAACTAAACAACAAATATGTGCTCTTAAGCTAAATCAATCACAAGAACCATCTCTGCTTTCACAGGTACCAATTTACCCCTGGATGGAGAGAAGTAACTTGAGTTAAGTGTCTTACTAAGGGACAAAGGTGTCACAACCGGGACTCGAACCCACACTCTGCTGAACAAAAACATCAGAGCTTGAGTTCGGGGCTCTTTTTCACTCAGCCTTGACACCTCATATGAAATGGTGATCGTAAGCGTTACCAAGGTAGTAAGATCTTACCACAATGTCAGGAGCAGGTTTAGAGGTAGCAGGAAGAACGTAAACACACTCTGCCGGGAAATCCCCTTTACGTCCAGTGCGATCATTCTCACCATAGCACCAACCACTCTCCATTAATGTATCTCCATTCTCTTGCTCCAGGATGATCAGATCACCTCGCTGGAAACTCAAGAAAGATGACCCTTGACCTGAAAACGTGCAACAAACTCCAAAAGATTACTACAAGCTCAGCTTTTAGGGTCATGTCACACAGGGCAATTTACAGGAAACCAGTTTTAGGCAATTTCCATGAAAAAAAACCCATTTAAATGTATTTTTCTTGATGATTGTTTGAAAAATTACTCATGTGCTACCAAAGTGGTCTAGCAGCATGCAGTGCAGTTGGTTGCCTCCAAGTTGCCTGTCAGGAAGTTGCCTCATGTGACAAGGCCCCAAGGTAACAAACTGACAAAGTATTATAAATAAATTCTAGTCTAGCACAGAAACACACAAACTGTTAACTCATCTTACCTTGTTCAGGGTTATCCTGAAGAGCTACAACAAAGCGAGATTTCTTCTTCATTCCTTCAAGAAAGAAGACGATCAGATCTCGGATGTCCTCAGCGTTTGAAGAGGTGAAGGTGTATTCATCACCCTTGACCGTCAGAACAGTGAAGCTCTGGCCGTGGAGTTTACCCGTCCTGTTTGAAACAACAACGGAAAGTCGCAATTAACGTTTTAACTTCAGTTATTGTGAAACTTGTTTGACTTTGAGAACAGAACATAATTTTAAAACTTTTGTAACTTATTTGAAATGCCCTACACTACCCACAATGCAGCACATACCTGCTACTAGACACCTGTGTGATCTCTGGAAAGGAAAGTTCCAGAAGAACTTGTTCCAAGTCATCAACAACGTACACACCGGTCCAATTGACTGCAACAATCACATCATTCTTAGGCAGACTGGGCCCTGAGAATTTAAACGCCTCATAGAAACGAGAGAAGAGCAGCGGCCATTTGTAGCGAGCGTAGTTCACTACGTCTTCTTTCACACGCATCTTGTCAACATGTTCCTTGACGTAGTAGCTCTGAAGTATAAAGATCATACAATCAACAATGAGAGTTTCAAATCAAAATTAAACATCAATGAACAATATCCCTCGATAGCAGAGCAAAATGCTCCGCAAAATGTCTCAGTTGCAATGTTGTTGCTAACAAAACAATATTTTTTTGTTTTCATGACAAATTAAGAAGTACTAACATTTTTGAGTTCATGAAGGACCATGTGTGCCCATCGCTCCAGCGTCTTGGATCCAGTCATGGAGCTATCTGGGATGTAAGTCGGGATGAGGTTGATAAGACGATCATAGACCATATCAGCTCCGTAGTCTACGTAGTATTGCTGGGCAGCTATGCCGGCCAAATCAGCATCCTTCATAACAAGACACAAAATAACATTTAATATTGCTTCATTAATCTACTACTGTACCAATGGTTTAAAATTTCTGCATAATAATTTACTAAATAAACACAAAATAAGATGTAATTAAAAAACAAAGACTATCGCAATGAAAGGCTGAATTGCAGTTCAATTAAAAAGAGTTAATATAGAAAAATAACAAAGAGTTAATAATACAAGAAAACAAACATAAAAAAAAAACAGTATTCAAAGAGGTTTCAAACTGAAAGCGCCTCCAAATTGAGAAAACCAAAATCCACATCAATCATATCAACTGATAGGCAGAAGAAGCTCTTTAAAGCCATTATACACTTTCGGTAAACAGTATTGTCCAAGTCACACACTTCGTGTGTCACAACTTATATATAAAACAACAAACCTGTGAAAATTTAGGCTCAATCGGTCATCGGAGTCGGGAGAAAATAACGGGAAAACCCACTCTTGTTTCCGCGCGTTTCGCCGCATCATGACATGTGTTTAAAAAAATTCTGTAATTCTCGCTAACGAGAACTTATATTGTTTTACCGTTTTCTCAAAAAGTAAAGCATTTCATGGACTAACATTTCAAGAGAAGTCTTTCACCATTACCTTCTGTAAACCCTGTAAATTATTTGTAAATCTGTGAACTTTTTTTGTTTTTTCTGTACCGAAATTGTCCAATGGCTTTAATCTCGGGTTTAAATGAAAATAATCTCAGAGTTGTCTCACCTTATCACATCTATATTCACCAAACTTAATCCCTCTCACAATCTGTTGATAGATAAGATTAGTTCCAATCGGATCCTCCGTAGGATCATGCCATGGAGCAAAGATCTCTTTCCTGAAGAATAAACGCCACGGTGCATTACGTTCTTGGGCTCCTTGTTCTTTGGCGTATTGTTCACACTGTGATATAGCATCCATAACATGGTCGCCACCACTGCCTAATGATGATACCTAGGGGGAGAAGTCAAATAGTTAAAATGGAGACATCTATCATTTACGAGGTGAATGGATGCACAAATTGTGGTAATGCAAACAAATACTATCATGTAAAGTAAACTAAATATGTATTTTTTATACTAAATCTTATCATTATTCTTCCAAAATTCGTAGAAACTTGTACTGGGTATTGTTATAAAGTGCATCCCTCTGAAGCCACTAAAATTCACATAGAGTCTATTCTGTCATAGTTAAATATAGGATCTGCTGACACTATACTTGTTAATGCTTATGTTAGTCCATTTTGTGTTTTGTTGTTGTCTGGGCATACTACCCACAAGCTTTGGCTTTTCTGGTTATGCCCCCATTTACAATTCTCCTTTTACTATTTTGTTATTGTTATTTTGATTCTCTGCTGAAATTGAAACAGATGTCACCACTACTCACAAAAGAGGTTTTACATGGTGTCTCGGCAAACCTTACTTAGTATTTTCCACCATGTCTAGCCTTAAGTCTTAACCTACCTTATCAAACAGCGCCACATAGAGAGAGAAACCAAACTGATCTCTCAAACCAATCTTCTCCGATAGTTGACTACAGAGTTCTCGAGCTGTTGTTGCAGAGTCAGCAAGAAGAGTCTTAGTTGTTCCATCCATGAAGGTAATGGGAAGCATTAATGGCTTCTTGGATTTAGTGGCCTGGATGTAAAGGTCAAAGGTTAAGGGTCAAATCGGTGAAAGCTGTTCAATGTGTGTAAAAGCATGCACTGGATCTCAGCGTCTGTCTCTATAGCCTTTCACAATATACAAGGAGTCTATTAGCCTTTTTGTATGGTGGACGTGATAGGAGTGTACTGTTTGGTTTGGGTGTATACAGACAGATTTACCCAAACATTATAGTATAGTAGCATTGTTCCCACCATATCTTAGGTATGGCGTACGTGACAGGAGTGTACTGTTTGGTTTGGGTGTATACAGACAAATTGACCCAAACATTATATATAGTATGGTAGCATTGTTCCCACCATATCTTTTGTATGGTGGACGTGATAGGAGTGTACTGTTTGGTTTGGGTGTATACAGACAAATTTACCCAAACATTATAGTATGGTAGCATTGTTCCCACCATATCTTAGGTATGGTGGACGTGATAGGAGTGTACTGTTTGGTTTGGGTGTATACAGACAAATTTACCCAAACATTATAGTATGGTAGCATTGTTCCCACCATATCTTAGGTATGGCGGACGTGATAGGAGTGTACTGTTTGGTTTGGGTGTATACAGACAAATTTACCCAAACATTATAGTATGGTAGCATTGTTCCCACCATATCTTAGGTATGGCAGACGTGATAGGAGTGTACTGTTTGGTTTGGGTGTATACAGACAAATTGACCCAAACCTAATAGTGTTGTAGTATTATGTGCACCATATCTCAAAAAGCCTTATTGTTGACCTCCAACCCCTCTAATTGAGCCCCATCTGCTTACCTGTAGCTCCAGCCAGCTAGGAGGCTGAGTCCGAGACCCATTTGCAAAAGTTCGTCTCAGTCTTTCTTCACAGTAGGGTGCATAGCCGATTGGACCCTCACTGATCATACAGCGTAGGTATTTCACAAACTACACAAGTTAAAATCAAACAAATCAACAAGTTAATACAATAAAACACAAATCCATGAGATCAATATCTTTAAAACAGGCATGATATTTGGTTTGTACATGTTCATAAGACTTTGTAAGTCTTCCTAAGTTCAAACAAACTGAACATTTTCCCCCAGTAACTTTAGTCTTACAAACTCGCCAGCTAAAAGAGTAAGGAGTTCTTTAAGCAGCTTACCCTGTCAGTAGGAGAGAAGCATCCGACACAAAGAGACAGAAGGATCCATCCACGGGCGTGGCTACTCTTAGATGGGTTGTTAGTCAACTGTTTGCAAATCATGCAGTAAATCTCATCCCTATAGGGACACATAGACAATCAAATAATCAATTAATAAACAACAAGGGAAACAGACTGGACAAACTTTTAGTTAATTTGGGGTTGAAGGAAAATTGACTACAGCGGGAGTTGAACCTGTGACCTCCGGAGTAATATGCCAAGGCGCTCTACCAACTAAACCATCTAGCCCCAAATGTTGGCAGTCTCAGAAATATTTACAAAATAGGGAGATGGCAAGCATCAGGGTCTAAGAAGTGGAAGGCGAGGAAAACTACCATCAATCTTGATACTACAATGAGTGAATTGCAAGTCTGCAAACTGTCTTGTTTCTTTAAGAAACCTACCTGAGCTCAGGTCTTAAGATTCCATGTCCGATGATAAAATGAAGCTTCTCTAGATTAGATGTTGGTCGATCAATCACCATGGTGTTGTTAACCCTAACCCTAACCCTAACCGTCTTGTTTCTTTAAGACACCTACCTGAGCTCAGGTCGTAAGATTCCATGCCCAATGATAAAATGAAGCTTCTCTAGATTAGATGTTGGTCGATCAATCACCATGGTGTTGTTATGTTCAACCTCATCACCATCTCGGATCCGGTCTGCTACCTCCTGGGTTATCTTGGATTTCTTCTTCAGAGTCAGGGATACCAGCTTTTTACGCATAGTGCTCTTATTAGATCGACCGGTACCCACATGGGCAGACATTGGTGGCTAAATAGATAAAAACAAGTTTAAAATAAATTACAAACTTCTCCAAACAAGATGAACTAAATTCAGTTGCTAGACACAGTAACTTTATTCTTCTGCTTATAAGTAGAAAATGCATCCTTTCAAAAATACTGTTTTTCTATCCCTGAAAGTTGGAATAGCAAATATTTTATCAACAAAATAATAGATAATAAAATGATCTAGCTTTAGAGGCACAAGACACTTTTGGTAATTGACAAAGACCAGTGTATCCCAATGCATGCATAAAATAAAACACCTGTGAAAATTTGAACTCAATTGGTCGTCTAAGTTGCAAGAGAATAATGAAAGGGCAAAATATCCTTGTTGCACATGTTGCTTTCCGATGCCAAAAAAAGGCTTTAAATATTCAAGTGAGAAACTATCTCTTTTTCAAAAATTACGTTACTTCAGAGGGAGCCTTTTCTCACAATGTTTTATAATATCAACATCTTTCTATTGCTAGTTGTTAAGTAAGTTTTTATACAATTATTTTGAGTAATGCCCAATATAGTGTTCAGTGCCTTTAAGAACTGTGCGTAATTTCGAGTGAATAAATCTTACCAGATTGTCATCCTTCATACTCTCTCTAGCTTCTTCTAGCTCCTTCTTGCCTCGTGTCCTTCCAAGTGTGTTATAAATCTTAGTCATAACTGACTTGCCATCCTAAGAAAATAAATAGATCATTATGAAAACTCACTCCAACATCAGAAACACAATGACTACAATTATCATGTTTTAGCTTTAGTAACATCACCTATAGTTTTTGGTTGTTTTGGGGTTTTTTTTTTTTTTTTGGGGGGGGGGTTTAAACCGATCGAGAAAGATTACTTACTCTGTCAACTACCGAAGAATGAGCCTTGGGTTCAGGAAGATCACCCATGAAGCGTAGAATAGTAATCCATACAGCCAGAGCAGCCTAATAAACAAACAAACAAGACAAATATCAAGTTAAATAAAAACAAGGAACATAAACAAGTTGATTTTCAATCTGAATAGTTTCTCTAGAAGACTAGCAGAGTATACTGTTTGAAACATCAAGACCACATCGGCTCTTTTCAGAGCCAATACTCGCACAAGAGAGATTTGATACATGGTTGTACCCATAGGTTGACTAGTTTTTAGTTATTCCTGAACAGTTTACTTTAAGATCGGACGAAATCAACAAGAGGAATAAGAAACAGTCACTTTGTAAACTTCCTTAAAATCTTCTATTTCCTGCTTCATGATTAGACAAATTCAGCTTGCTTCAACTAACCTGTCTGTCATTCTCATTTCTCAGATCTAGAAGAGGTTCTTTGAGCATCCGTTTAATGAATGAAGTTGTAGCCCCAGCTTGGAAGTAGGTGGCAGCAAACTTAGCAAACTTATACTCTGAGATATCTTCTTCAGATTCTGGTACGGCTGGTGCCATCATTTGATCATCAGGTCCAATGTCAATGGCTGCTTGACGAGATTCCTCAAAATCCTAAAAAATTCATCATTATTATTATTTTTTAATTTTTTATTAAGTATAACAAAAAAATACAAAATACAGGAATAATAAAACAAAGGAGCAAGCACAATAATCCAATGGCACATGCCTGGAATTAAAAAAGTTAACTGAATAACTTTGACTCAGAAGCCTTTAAGGCCAATGCCATCGCCAATGTAGGGCTAGATAGCCCAGTTTGTAGAGTGTAAATCAAGTTGCAGTTTCAAATCCCACTCTTGTCTATTTTCGTTGTTCAACTCAAACTATTTTAAATTTACCCCATACATTTTCCATGTGTTATTTCATTAGTCTTCCACCAATGGAAAGTGTAGTTGTAACTTTTGACTGGCCATTTAAACAAGGAGCTCTGTAAACAATCCTGATTACTCATAAATTCGAAAGAAAAGCTTCCAGACTTACCTCGAAGCCCCTAGGCCCCCTTGCTTGCGTCCCATCATCCTCATACTTCCCAAAGAGATCATCAACAACTTCTTCAGTGGACTGCTCAATGTTGCGTTTCCTCTCAGCTTCAGCAATGGCAGCTTTCTTAGCTTCTTTCTCATGCTCTTCCTCTTCCTGTTGTCTTAGGTCAGCTTGTTCCATCTCAAGAATACGCTGTTGCATCCGCCTCTCAGCTTCTTCCTGTACTCAAGATTAAAACAAGACAGAACAGGCAAAGGTCAACAACGTCTAACCGACTCAGTTTAGATCACACTAATCTTGAAGAGGCAGAAAAGGGAACACTGAGATCCGGAAAGTGGCCGAGCATAGTATACTAATAAAACTAATATTATAAAACATTACACAAAGTGATATCAAATACTAGTACTCAAATTAACCCAATGTAAGGCTTAGTCAACACATAAAACTAATATTATAAAACATTACACAAAGTGATATCAAATACTAGTACTCAAATTACCCCAAGGTAAGGCTTAGTCAACACATAAAACTTTAGTTCCCTCTTAAAATTGTCGAGTGATGGGGAGCTTATTCCACAGGAAAGTAGCAACTTTGAAACACTGCCTCATGAAACCATCATGGTGCCCATAATACACATTAAAAACAAGTTTATGTGAGTGACTTTCTTACTTTAGCTTTCTTAGCTCCAATCTGTTTCTTCAATTTCTTCTCCTCTTCTTTGCGTATCCTTTCGGCTTCTATTCTTCGTCGGTAGTCTGCAAGTTGCTTCTTATAGATTCGACGCTGCAGTACCATACGGAAACCAGCTTGGATCTTGACGATACTTGCCAGGTAGTGGTTGATCTCAGAACGGATGATGAACCCACGGCAGTGAGACTTTAGGAAAGATGAAAAGTTGAAATTACATTACTATTGAAACATAACATTTCGGTGTCGTTCTTTTTTTTTGTGGGGGTTCATACTTCGTCAACCCTTGGAAATTTTAAGCTAATTCTGGAAGAGACACATGGCACAATATATTCTTAGGGCAAGCTCCTAGTGGCTTGAGAAAAGAAACCCACAAAATTGACACAGACATTTATTCCATATTCCTTTTTGCAAACAGTACTAACTAACATTAAGTCATGACTAAGCCTTAACTTACCTGGAATCGCAGAAGTCTCTTGCGCATAAACTGATACCGGTAAGTGAGCACCCTTCCACGCAGAACGGCCTGCAGGCGCTGGTAACCTCTCTTCATCTTCAAGTAGCGTATCCTTTGTGCATACTTCTTCCAGGCCTTCGCGATGATTGTGACACTTTTCCTCATCAGAAGGAATTTCTTGCGATAGAACCAACCTCTGAAGACCTTTTGGATGATGACGCAGCGAGCCGTCAAGGCTTTGTCTCGTTCTAACTCCAGGTGAAGATCATGGGCGTCCTAGAAAACAAAAATATATCGATCAAAGTCTGTAACTCCTACAAAACGGTCGGAAGTGTTGTTTAATTGATTCCCTTGTGGTTCATTATGTGGTTTATTTTTTTAATTTATCTCATTTATTTTCAGTAGTAAAATTCTATTATGATTATGTGTAATTATTTTGTGTAGTGCAAAGAAACATTCCTCCATGGTAGGATCATTAAAAATGAATTGAATTGAATTGAAAAACACAATTTTTTAAAGTCCAAAATAAAAATAGCAAGTGAAATTATTAAGCTCTTTTTGAACAAGGAACTCTCTGAGCAAATTTTTCTGCTACTGTAAGCACGAAAATGTGCTTAGCGTTAAGCAGCTCAATGAAATTTGGCCCTAGAGCTAGAATGATGTCTAGAGTAACTTTCTTACCTTCAGGAACACCTTGTGATGACCAAGCTGCCAGTCTTGAGTCCCAAGATGAGCTTTACAGATCTTTATAGAAGCAGCTTTACAGTCTTCCATATGAGATGGTTTGACACCCATTACTAGCATCCGATATCGATCAATGAACTCCCTGAAGGTGTGGCGGATAGGGTAGCCAGCACGACGGATTCTAAAGTAGAAAGAGTGGACAAATAGTCAAGGTTTTCTCGCTTAAAGGTTCAACTCCGACCCGTAGTGACCGGTTTATTTAGAAAGGTGGACAAATAATCAAGGTTCAACACTTTCAACCGCCGTCCCGTAGCGACCGTTTGATTAAATCCCTTCAAAACGGTAGTTGTATAACGGCAAGTTTTCACAACCAGTTTTCAGAATGGTAAAGGGGACTCGTCAGGGTGTTATGTGACCTGGTTTTTTGTCACCATTTGTGAGTAAACATTAAAAATAAATGTGTCATGCAATCAATGTATTACTGCAAAAACTATGATTTAATTAACTGATCCATGAAGCTACTCTTTTCTTACCTTATGGTTTCCATCATCCCAGAGTATCGCAACTGTCTCACAACAAGGTCTCGCTCAAACTCCTGTGGAGAAATCAAAACAAAAATCAAAATCACATCAAATCAAATCAAATCATTTCTGCCAATTTTTTAGGTTTTCTGGGATAAACGTTCTGATCAATGGAGTAACATTCTCAAATTAAATGATATTTTATTTATTTTTTTATTAATAAACTGATTTGTGTATCCTACTTTTATTATAATCATTCTTATTTTTCTTACCCCAGCCCTCTTGTGTTCATTCGGCTTGATGCATCTAACAAAGAATGGCTGGCATTGTCCAAGAGTATTCATGAGTGAATCCAGAGACTTCTTGAACTGTGTGCCTAGAGTGGGCGACTTCTTACGAGTGTCTCCGCTCTGTTTAATGTCTTGGAAAAACAGACGTCTTAGATATTTGTTCCCGGCTGTCTCAATGAGCTTGATGAAGTCTGGACTGAAGGTGTCACGATTCTTGTCAAGGAAACCTGAGAAAGAGGAAATCAATTTAAATCAATTATGTCACACACACATTGAATCACTAACTCTGCAAGAAAAACTAGACATGAATTGTACACATCTCAATGGAAGAGTATATTTGTGGAGATTGCATCTCATTTTTCTCAACTTTTGATATGAAGAAAGGGGACAAATTTTAAAACTTGTTCAGCTGTTATACTTAAAACTCTCAAATTGATGAAGAAATCATGACACAAAGTGTAAAACTTCCCACAAGACCAGTGCAGTTTCTTGCCTCCCAGAAAGGCCCTAGAGTATACATGGTCATTGTATATTTTAGGCCTGTTAATCAATTTAGAAATCTAAGTTACTCACCTATGGCTTCATAGAAGACGGTGCCTGCAAAGTGGTTAATACCAAATTGAGTACTGTGTGCTCCTGGGGATCGGACAAACAGAGGGTTGCGTCCATGTTGCTGGTTCAGTTTGTTCAACATCGTCTTGTCACTTCCCTGATAAATAAAAAAAGAAACAATGTCAAAGTAACAGAAACAAAATCCAATACTGGAAAGGATTTTTTTAATTTTTGTTATTAATCATCCAAACAAAAACTTGTTGTATGAAGTTTAGAAAATGAAGTAATTTTATAATACACACAAGACCAAAATGTTCAATTTGTCCAACTGACCTCTGACCTAATACATTTACATATGACCCCTATGACTGACCTTTGGGAATCTACTCTCCTCATCAACCAATGCAATGATGTTCATGGGTTTGGCTGCAATCATGTCCAGAGTTTCTTGATTGTCTACAAACTTGATATGCTGCCACTTGATGCCTTCACGGTCATATTCTTCCTGTTGGCAAAAAATACAGAAAAATTCCAACTTTAGAGGACAAGAAATAAAAGAAATTTATATCCATATAGAAATTAAAATATCTTGAGTTAATGTGACGACTACTAAATCATTTATGTGACGACTCAAAATCATAAAAACTTTTTGGTCCGAGAAATAAATTGACTTAAATACCTGTTCAAGTTTGAAGATGTGTCGAACAAAAAACTGTTGCAGATTCTCATTGGCGTAGTTGATGCACATCTGCTCAAAACTAGAGGGAAGAAGGAATAGAAAATACCACTCTCAATATCTTTATCTTATCATGCAAAAAAATAGTAAATGGCATTACACTTTGACCCTAGCTGAGTCTCAAAGGCTATTTTTATCATCTTAAATCAATATCGCTTAACCATTCTTAGGCTATGTCTGAATTAGCGTCTACAGCTACGGCTAAGGCTGTTGCTATGGGTGTTGCTAAAGATGTCCTATACCTCAACCCATGATGAAGCGGAAATCTAGATGTAGCCCTAGCTGTAGCCGCCAATTCGGATACAGCCTTATTGAATGCCTTAATTACCTATTCTTGCCAAAGTTCTCAAAGCCAAAGATATCCAGCAAGCCAATACTAAGTCTCTTTGCATTCCGGTCTACAGGTGCCCTGTAGGTTGCCTCATTTAGTTTGGTGACAATCCAGATAAACATACGTCCATAGATTGCCTTAACCAGAGCATCTCTCATATCAATAGCTTTATGTCGACTGACTGGAGAGATAATGACTTCACCTTGTGCCATGGTAGACTTGGTGGTCATGGCTTCTTCAAGAGCTCGCTGGTTAATCTATAAATATTGGAAACAAAAAGGAAATCAATCAATATAACAAATTATATCTCCAAAAAACCCATAACTTTTCCACTGAATCATCCCGTTTAGACTCTTCTCAAATTCAGCAGAGTAAAAATGCCGGATTACTTTATATCCCACTATGAATAAATTGTGTAAGACTTGGTAATTCTCTGTCATTGAAAATATTATTTAAAACAAAAACGTCTATTAAAAAAATATGTTATACAAAATCTGATACAAAGCATACAAATATGTAGGAGAAATTATCCCACTTCTGCTACTAATAATTTTAATCTACTAACCTCTAGAAGTTTGGAGATGATGCCCAGCTCTACGTGGCTCTTAAATCCTGTTGCATCAAGATTGGATGCCTCTATCGCCTCATACTCTATGTTTCCAAAATGCAAGATAGCCGCCAGCAGCCTCATGATGTCCCAGATCTCAGAATCAGTAAATGTCAAGATCTTCATAGCGGAGCGGATATCAGCAAATTCCTTCTTGTCATTACGACCGTCACAGGAGATGCAGTTGCCCTATTAATAAGACAACAAAATAGAATTAGCTGTTGCAAACTGCTTACCAACCATAATGACCCATGGTAAAATAAGAAGTAATGACCTGACAATTGCATATCCACAAAACATACCAAACCACAGAGCCGTTATCCGATCTACAAAACACAGTAATCGGCTTTATAAATGTGAAACAAACAGACTAAACAATTCATGTAAATGTACTCTACTTCCAAACCAAATAGTTGAGCATTCCTTTAAAGACAGAGAAAAGCACTTTATAAATACCTGGATGAGATAATTATAGTCTTCTGCTTCTCCTAACTCCAGTCTTTGCTTCTCATCTGGTGACAGGCCTTTAAGGATACAGTAGAAGATATGGTAGTTCCTCTCATCTGGGAGCTAAAGGGAGCAAGAGAAACATGCATGTCTTCATTTGTTACTGATCAATGGCACTATTATTATTAGGATACAGTAGAAGATATGGTAGTTCCTCTCATCTGGGAGCTAATGGGAGCAAGAGAAACATGCATGTCTTCATTTGTTACTGATCAATGGCACTATTATTGTTAGGATACAGTAGAAGATATGGTAGTTCCTCTCATCTGGGAGCTAATGGGAGCAAGAGAAACATGCATGTCTTCATTTGTTACTGATCAATGGCACTATTATTGTTAGTCATCATCAGTCGGCTGCACAGCAGGTGGACACAAGCCTTCCCCGTTTTATACTGTCTTGTGCTAGTCTCTGGATCTCCAGCAGGGAGCGCAGAACATGCTGTGATACTAATCTTGCGATGTACTCTTCATATAGTAGGCCCTGACGACCTTGTCTGCGCCAACCATGAGATGGGGAGTAGAGAGCGTAGATATTGAGTGGCTTATTAGCAGGCTAACCCGGGATGTTTGATTTATTATTATTGTTAAGTATTATTTATACAGGGTAGCCCCGTCAGTGTTCTCCCTGAGGCCCTGTGGAAGAAAAAAAAGATGTACAGCAGAAAATGGAAAAACAAATATGAAAGAACCGACCCCTGATTGACTTACCTGGCCTACAAGTCTAGACTTCTCTAGCAAGTACTGGTCAATCTTTGCTCCTTCAATCACACCTTTGTTGCTGAAGTGAATATCGATGTACTTGCCAAACCGACTGGAATTGTCGTTACGTATCGTCTTGGCATTTCCAAAGGCTGGATAGTAGAGAAAAAAAATTGACCTTAGTTTAAAATATCCAGGAAAAGTACTTCATATAATTATTGGGCAAGCTGTGTTTGCCGACATTTCCTGCTAACCTGTGAAATACGCATGATGTAAGCTCTGAATTTCCTGCTTCCGCAAGCGCCAATTCTTTGCTTATGGTAAGCAGATCCTTAAAATTGGGCCCTGATTTTAATTGTGATTTGATTGACTGTACCTTCCATGATGGGGTTAGACTCAATAATCTGTTGCTCAATCCAGGAATGTTGTCCACTCACTGCGGCTAGAAACTGTAGAATCAGCTTTGTACTCTCTGTTTTACCGGCTCCACTTTCACCACTGAAAATGTTAACAAAATGTTGCAATTATTATAATGATATTGGCTTCTGAAATAGCACTTTTATATATAGCCCTCATATCTGTCATTTAGTGACGCTCAAGGTGCTTCAACAATCAGTATTTTGTGGCAAGGTATGTGGGACTTTGTTTGAGTATGAGACCTACTTCTTTTACAAAGCACCATGTAATGGTTTACAAGGTGCTGTGATTATAAATCATTGCTGAAATCCAAACGCACATTCCAGCTGCATTGGCTGTATTAAACATGCAACTTTGGGACTCTTGAAAAGTAACGATTGTGATGGTTTTTACCTGATGATAACACATTGATCTTTCTGGCCTCTGATCATCCGATAGTAAGAATTGTCCGCAATGGCAAAGATATGTGGAGACAGCTCTCCGATTCTCTTATCTTTATACAGGTTGATTTGTTCCACGTTGTAGATTGGCAAGACTTGATATGGATTGACAGCAACCAGAATGGAACCGGTGAATGTCTTAGAAGAAAGAAAACAAACATTCATTTAAGATTATATAGTCCTGGTTTCACTCTTTCACTTGAAACTTCATTGTAATTTTGTGCTTAGCAGCTTTATAACATTGTGCCAAATCAAGATGTGACAATGCACATAAACCTGCTAAGAAAACATACTTATGTGCAAAGATAACTAAAATGTGATAACTGGTAACCATGACTCACATAGATGAGGTTATTTTTGTATCTAATGAGAAGATTGCGCAGGATACCAGCTTCATGTAGGTCACCGAGTCTAATCATATCTTCCACCCCTTCCACAGATGATATATGCATCGTTCGGAGCTTGGAGGCCACATCAAGGGACAGCCAATGGTCCTGGGAAACGACAAATAATACAACATCATCAAATAAAACATTTCTACTTTCAAGATTCTTTCAAGTGAGGTTTAGGGAGACACAATGTAATAGATCTCTTGATTCGTGGTGGTTCTGAGAAGATCTGTGGTTAACAATTCAACATTTTGAGTGAAGATGATCAGCGAATACTGATCGAAACATTGAGTTGTTAACCACCAACAGAGCTCAAGAAGCGATTTACTACATAGTTTCTCGGCAAAGCTCACGTGATTGTATCTTCACAATGCAAAGTTTTAGGTTCTTTGTTTTTCTGAGCTGTTAATAGTTTCTTGTACTTATGTTTCGTTCAGTATGCTATGATCGTCTTCATTCTGCTGAAAATGATCAGAGCATACTGATCCAAAAGTCAAGATGCCCACTAATAGTTTCTTGTACTAACCTTTCCTTCATCATCTCGAAGCTGAAGCTGTCCAGAATCAGCGACTTTGACCATGGCCCCAATGGGCACCTCATTACTCGTCTTCCGTGGGTCATCAAGCCACACGCAATCACCCTAAAAACATACATCAAACATAACAGCGTCAACTTTTTGCCTCTTTAAAAACCTAATAATAAATAAAAACATTTTTCTCTGTACACTTTTAAAGGGGGAGGGAGGGGATATTGGAAAAGAATACTCGTAGTTCTTAAGATTGAACCTACCTTTGTTAGAATCACCATGGTGACGACTGCCTTCTATCAAGGCACTACTTCCACTTAGATTAGTTCTCCTTCAACCGAGGCATGAAACTTCATCAACTGAATCAAAGGAAAGAATTAAATTACGTTAAATCAAAGCAAAAGTAATTCAATATTTGAGAACCAATCAGGTGCATTGAATTATGACAATAGCATTTAATTATTGCAATTCAAAGTTTCCTTGTCAAAAAAACTGTATTAAAATTTCATTCGATGTCACATACAGATGCCATGTTGTAAAAAAAACAAGACAGTTTAACCATAGAGCATGGAAATAATTACTGTGAGTGCAACGCATCCAACTGAAACAATCAAATTTCATGGACCACTATCCCAAACAACAACAAAAATCTTTACATATTTCAATAAAAAAGGAAATAACTAACAATACAAAAGCGACAAAGCCTTCGTAGTATCCATAAAACAACAGAAGTAAATCAGACCATAGACCTGTGAAACCAGTCTGATATTTTTCATGCCAAACGAAATCAGCGACACAATTTAGAGTCTTTCAAAGAAAGATAACAATTAAATTGTAGTCGTGACTTAGAATGACTAATACCAAGAGAGAGTAAATTAAAAAACCCTCCCACCTTAAACCATCAACTCCCATGTGTGTTGCTTCACACACACGATTCTCATGACCGCATTTTATTATCGGTCACACTTACAGACATACACAATAGAATTAAGTATTATTCCCATGTATGGATAGCATGGAATTTAGAGCACGTCTGAAATGTAAGTTCTGGGTTCACCAGAAGCCCTTGCATTGTGTACCCTATCTGGTAATACTGCATACATGTAGGTACATTTAAAAACTGCATGCGTCATACATGTATACAAGCCATCCTTTGATCTGTAAATTAATAACAAAACTTGTTTATCAAGATTGATTGTCAATTTATACAAATTTTATAAGAATGGCAACCATACAAATTAAACAATTTATGGAGGAATACCCGATCTGAAAAACAACAGTTAAGTTAATTGTCAATTTGGGAATTTTTCTCTGTGTTCAACAGAACTGTTGATGTAATACACCTAATATTACTTATTTTGCAGACAATCTTCTGATAACTCATAGCAACCATGGAGGTAGCAACATATTGCTGTTTTTAATAATTGATTTTGAAAGGATGTGTATCTGAATGCATTATGGCTATTCCATAGGTTACAACTCATAACATAAGAAAAGGGTACATTTATGCAAACATGATCTGATGGCATTGTCTTGATAAGGGAAAGAAATGGTAACTCAAGAATACGACAGGCACAATTTTTGTCTTGTACCAAGTGTACGTATTCTATAAGTCATGCCTTAAAACCAAAAAGGGACCAGACTAATAACCCTTCAAGTATCCATTTGAAAAAGTTGAAAACAAGCATCTACTTTTAACTAAAGATTCTTCTCTAATTAAACAATCATCAGAAAAACCTACAAAGCACCCATGCAAAAAACACCTATAGTTAAATGAAACCGCTGACCAACCGCTGACCAACAAACAAGTTTTTTATTTCAACTAGCAGTCTCTACAGGTGTGTCCTCTAACCCACAGAGTAGAAGTCCACACAATAGGCTCACATACCAAATAACAATGGCCGATACTGTATGACTCATCACTGGCGGCCATGTTTGTTTTTATCAGGACTGGGCATAATACCACGAACTGCCTACCTGCGTAGGTTATGTGATGTTGTGGGTTAAGGTATGGAGGTAGACAGAGATTTTTACCTCCATGGTCAGGGGTTCATGGATGGGTGATTTCCATATAGTCATAAGCATTTCTTAGTTAGTGCATGGAGGAATGAAGTTTAGCGTATGACTTTTGTTAAAGATCACAAAAGTTTTTTACTCTATGCATGTTTGCCGTTCACATGCAAACAACTACAATGTACATTTTAATTGCATAGCAAAGATACTTCAAATATTAATTGTCAATAACTTTGTTGTTATTATCAGGATAAGTGTCGATAATGAGCAACAAATAGCATCAGATACATTCCATTTGCACGGTATGTAGATCATAGTCATGACATAGGACTATTTTAACATAAAAGGAATAGTGTAATTATTGATTGATTACAACAGAGACAACTGAATTTCCCAGTGACTAATTTTGACTTTGATTCACATCTCTCAAGTTTGAGTTTAGTTAATCTCCAAATTAGAATTAATAGATAAAAATGTAAACCCTATGGGTATCTTTGGCATCATGATTGATTTGTTTGAACATCTCTCAAAACAAAGTGTTTTCCCCCTTTTTTGATGTATAATTTGCACTAATTTCATGACATGTTTCTTTTTGCCATTCATGTTAATTTGCAAAGGATTTCAAACAGTATTTGATGTAGATTTTATTTGCAAAATGAACTAAAACTTTCTCATCTCCTCCCATCTTACAACAATATTAAGAATTTCTTGGATAAACACGTTTGTTGTGGTTTTCAAATCACAACATAATATTTTTTTAGTGGGAATAAAGTATTAGTATAATGAGTAATTAGATTGAGTATACTAGTGGGAATAAAGTAGTGGGAATAAAGTATTAGTATAACGAGTAATTAGATTGAGTATAATAGTTGGAATAAAGTAGTGGGAATAAAGTATTAGTATAATGAGTAATTAGATTGAGTATATAGTGGGAATAAAGTAGTGGGAATAAAGTATAAGTATAATGAGTAATTAGATTGAGTATATAGTGGGAATAAAGTAGTGGGAATAAAGTATTAGTATAACGAGTAATTAGATTGAGTATAATAGTGGGAATAAAGTATTAGTATAACAAGTAATTAGATTGAGTATATAGTGGGAATAAAGTAGTGGGAATAAAGTATTAGTATAACGAGTAATTAGATTGAGTATATAGTGGGAATAAAGTAGTGGGAATAAAGTATTAGTATAACGAGTAATTAGATTGAGTATAATAGTGGGAATAAAGTAGTGGGAATAAAGTATTAGTATAACGAGTAATTAGATTGAGTATAATAGTGGGAATAAAGTATTAGTATAATGAGTAATTAGATTTAGTGTAGAAGGAAATCTCAGTTCAGTTGGGTCGTAGCTGTCAAATTATTATTATTGGTTTTCAAATTAAAATTTAAACATCCAAACTCCAGAGCTAATTTGTGTTTCAAAACAACCTTACTACCTTTAAACAAAAGATAATTAAAAAGCAGGAAGGTGTTTATAAAAGAGAAAAACATTCATTTTCCAAAAAAAACCCAATGCAGCACTACATACCCCATACTAAACTGGCTTAGCATATAACTGTGCGGTTTATGTCTGTCAATATGTGTCGTAAATCGTTGAGATTTGTTGCACAAGTTCAAATGATACTTGAAGGGGTGTAACTGTACAGTGTATTGAATACAGTAGCATGAAACACAACTTGATAACAATCTGTTCCCGAGTAGACACAGTGCTAGCAAATGGTAAACAAGCTCAATCTTTGAACTCATAGATCTCTAGGAGCCTAGACCCAGCGAAACAGATGGGTGTCTATAAATTAAAAATGGAGTTCAGTACAAATGCAAAATGGGTTGGGTATTTAATGTAGTTCGGATGTACTGTCGGGGTCAGGCATAATGTCACAGTAAAACAAATTGGAATGTGTCAAAGAATGGAATGTATCTTGTGTGACTTTGCCTGCCCGCAGCACACAAATTGGTTACCAGGGGAAAATGACATAGGTTCCTAGTTGTAGGTGAGGATTCAGAATAAAAGTGAGAATTTATGGGGGGTTTTCAATTTTTGTTAACAGAGTGGATTTTCAGGACCCACTCCGATCAGAGCTCACTTTGACTTGAGTAATGAACACGTAAAAAGCCTTTACTTTTGACGTTGTCCAGTTTCAAGAAAGAACTCCAGGTGGATAAACGTGAAAGACAAAAAGCGTTGAATAGCATTTATCTATTTATTATTCTATATAATGTTTGTGGAGATGAGTCTAGTCTATGAAGTCTGTGGAAACGATAGTTAGGTTAGTCAAGTGGAATGAACCTTTAAATTTAGTTCTACAATCATACAATTACACTTTCTAATCAAACTTAGTACTTAGTTCTAGGACTTAAGTTAGTAGGAGGAATGAGTACCTCATGATCTACTTAATTATATGATGAGGTTTAAAAGGAGATCCAGATACGACTCAGTCTTAGTACGAGCGACAGCGGAACCAACCACACAGTTATCACTTTTAACTTCCACTTAATAAAAAAAAAAAAATTTAAAATAGGCATACTCAGTCAAAAGGGAGACCAAAAAAGGAGTAGGACCATGACTAACTCAAAGTTAGATGTATCTATATCTGATTATTCTAGAAGAGGCTCAAACATTACATCCCATCTGCCCAGCCCAGGATGATCGAGTTATGGTGACCAACAATTTCACCCCAATTTCTTTTTTTTACAGTTCGTTGACTCCGCCCATGTTCACCACACACACAACGCAGTGCTAGAGTATAGTGTTACTCAATGTAAAAAATATGTAGCAAGAAGTGTATCATTCACTTTTCCGGTAATCAAACCGAAATACTTCCTCAATTAAATTGCACTTGAATTACTTTAAGTTTCGATGGTTTAATAATTACCTTAGAAACTCCTCCCCAAATACTTCATTGGCTGTAGGTTGTGGCGACCGGTCAAAGTTGTTTTAGGCAGAAAAGTCGCTACAATTAGCGCGAAATTCTTCCACTCCCAAGCAGTTTGCAGGGGGCTCATCGTTTCAATCATACTGCGCTAAGGCTCGCCCAAAGTGGGCGAGTCTTTTAACACTCAATGCATGGAGCGACACGAGAAAATATCTGAGCCCAAACAGGCGGTAAATAGCGGGATCGATACCAACCACCTGCGTGTATTCCCTCGACAGGGGCGTGTCCATTTTTACTAAAAGTAGGCGAGGGTGCAAAAATCAGGATGTGACTTGTATAAACCCTGAATAAAACCTATTAAAACCTGAATAAAACCTGAAATACAGTATCATGACTCCCGAGTGTAAGAGAAATTGCAAACGTACTATAATAGGAGGACATTCTTTTATGATCTTATGGGCTGCAAAATTCTGGACTGGAAGACTAGAAAGGGATTCATCTTTTCTGGGTTAGATTGAAGATTCTTATCTAGACCAAAGGAGCCACACAGAGCCTTGACTTCCTGCAGCTCAATGGAAATAAACTTACAATCTTATGGAGATTGTACTGTACTCTGACTCCATAGAGAATAGAACAATTAGCGTCGACTGTGTTGATAAGAAATGGGGCACAAACAAAAGATGTCCAGCCGCCTAATCCTAGAATGATTGGAAATAGGCTAATCACACCATATGGCATGGCACAAACAGTCAAATTTCCCACAGGACCAGTGTATTGTCCGGACTCGACTCAGAGATGTACAAGGTTCCTTTATTTACAAACAAAGGTTTGCTCTACTCATGCTCCCATGGATATCTCCCCGCAACTGCAGGGCGGGGGGGGGCTCGACGAGGAGGTGTAACCTGATCTCATTCATGGAGCATAACAAGGAAAATAGCCTATATTGCAATAATAATTAATGAACATTGATAAAAGAGAATGGTTTGATCGGTCTGCCCCGCCCCCTGGCACCCGCCTCCCCCCCCCCCCCTCACCAGCATCTTGTCGTAGAGGGCGCCATACTGATAGCATATTATCGTAGAGGGCGCTACACTCATTTTGCTTCACAAGAATATAGTCGTAGAGGGCGCTACAAACACTATGGCGGCTGCACAAACGACCAAAGCTGTTCCCACAGATGCCGAGGTAATGATGGCTATTTTGAAGGATATGGGTGTCTCGGACTATGAGCCCAGACTTGTTAACCAGATGCTGGAATTCACATACCGTAAGTTTCGTAAATAGTGAGGAAAATATTGTTATTTATGATGTGTTGCATTTGTTTTTAATTTAATTTAAACTGCGAGAACAACATATAGGCCCAGTTTCCGGACGCTCTCCATTCAATCATTCTGATTCACAATAAAATTAACAATCACATTGTTTTTTGTCATTATGATTAATTAAAGAAATATTTAATTTGATTGATGTGTTTCGAAAAATGATTAAAAAAATAAAGTCTGAATATTTTCTGGGAGTCTGGCGAAGCTGTACGTAATGTAGGATTTGTTTTTTAGGAAGGATGAAAAATATTTCAATAGATTGAAATGTGTAGTGTACTGCTGCATATATATTGTTATGATTCAAATGTTATGACTATATCATATATTGTTGAATATGAATGGTGATAAGATATGGAAGGATTTTCTATAAAAAAATTGGGGAAGGACATACAAAAGAGTTAAGCAATTAAGAAGAACCCCTTTTAAATAAGTATTTGTTAGACTATTTTAAAATGAAGTTTTGTTGATTTAATTGCAGGATACATGACTGATGTTTTGGAGGATGCTCAAGCATACACTGGGCATGCCGGACGAACTGAAATAGATGTAGACGATGTCAAGTTGGCAATAAAGAGTCGACTCGATCATTCATTTACCACACCACCACCTCGTGAGGTATGTTTTGTTTGTGTGTTTATTTTTCCATGTATCACAAATAGACAATCTGTCATTAGAATAATATGATACAAGATGGTGACAATGGAGGGCAGAGGTTTTTGGTAGTAAAGGCCTTCGGTCCACAGTTTTTTAAGTAAATATTTGTAATTCCAGTCATATGCTATTTTAATTTCAGTCATATGCCTCTGGCTTTAGAAAAAAAATTGTGTTTAATGCCAATATGTTGTCCATATGTCTTTTTAATTCTGAATAAATACTATTAAAAATAATAGAAACAAATGTTTGATTTAATTTCAGTTCCTGATGGAGATTGCAAGACAGAAGAACAACAATCCTCTCCCAGCCATAAAACCTCACAATGGACCACGCCTTCCTCCTGACAGGTACTGTCTGTCTGCATCAAACTACCGACTCAGGCCACTCCACAAAAGGGTAATAATCTCAAGAATAATGTCATGTCAATAATTGCTTTCTCATTCAAGAAATAGATGTCTAAGATGACACAAAACTGAATACATTTAGCTTGTAATGCTGCCATTTGTTTATTTGACAGAATGCAAACAAAACCCCTTTTTAAGAAAAGCAACATGGAGCCAAAAAGTTCTCAGTTCAACAATTATTAATTAATTTAATATTTTTTTCTTTTTTGACAGGCAACCTTGACCATGCCTTCCCGATTATCATTAAGCTCAGGTAAGATATATGTCAAATTAAATCCAGAGTTGTCTGGACTGCTATGATAAATGGAAAAAAATGACAAAGATGAGGACAGGCCTAGCAGAAATGAGTAGGATACCAGTCAAAAATTGTAAACATGTCATTTTATTTTGGCTTGTAACTCTGTTCTCGTTAACATTATTTTGGTGTGCTAAGCTACTTTTTGTGCTTAAGCAGCTCCATGAAACTTGGCCCTCTGTACTTAATAGCTGTATTTATTTGCTTTTAATTCTCCAGGAAACAAACATTCATCAAACTACACCTTGACTTCAAGTAAGCACAATATTGGAAGCCGAACTCAGACGAGCAGCATTTCACTGACAGGCAAAGGAACTGTAGGCTCACCTCTAAGCATCATCAAGAGTTCATCTCGAGCTAGCTGTAAGTCTTCCTTTGTCATGATGACTACCTCTGAAACTTTCAATTACTTTAAATTTAAAACTGTTGGGCTAAAACACAAAGTACAGTCAGTCATCAATATAATGATCACTTGTAAATAGAGAATACATTCTGTTGGGCTAAAACACAAAGTACAGTCAGTCATCAATATAATAATCACTTGTAAATAGAGAATACATTCTGTTGGGCTAAAACACAAAGTACAGTCAGTCATCAATATAATAATCACTTGTAAATAGAGAATACATTCTGAAGTCCCAAATCTTATTTCTGCTTTGTGTGTCTTTGTTTTACTGTCCTCTTATAACAACATTCCTGTTATAAAGAGGTAATTCGGCCAGTCTCACTGCTCTTGTTACAAAGAAGCAACTGTATTTATTTTTGCTCAATTAGGGTATATAGCGAACAAGAATAAAATATGACTGCATGAAATAACCACCTAATTGAACCTAACTCTCATTAAACTGATTGTCTTTGTTGTGCAGCTACACCAACTATCAACATGCAGCCTTCTAGTGTTATATCCCGAACTCCTTCTACGATGCAGACAGTCATTAAGACTGAGCAGACATCTTCCTCTGTTGGTGGATCTTTCATTGCGCTCAAGAGGAAAAGAGAAGAGGATGACTGAAGGGTTGGATCCTTCATCCTTCTAATTGTCTTGGCAGCTCCATCGACTATCGTTATATCCCGTACTCCTTCTACGATGCAGACAATCATTAAGACAGAGCAGACATCTTCTTCTGCTGGTGGATCTTTCATTGCACTCAAGAGGAAAAGAGAAGAGGACGACTGAATCCTTCATCTTGTCTCATTGATCAACACCGTTAAAAACGGGGAACGATCAGACCGAACATGTTTTGTGCAGACTGAATGATATTGAGCAGCAAATGAGGACTTCTAAGTACCAACTCATACATTTTGTGGTATACAAAGGATATCGCTAACTGCCGGACAAACGTTGATTTGTGGAGCTATTATTTGCATTGTTATTCAGTCTGAACTCATAAAACACATGACCAAGTAAAGACCCTATTCAGACTAGTAAATCTAATCCAGACAATTTCATTTATTGCGGTCGACTTCTTTATTTTATTTGAACACTTGGCTGACTAAACACCTATTACATCAAGGTGGCAGCATTCAGGCATTTAAAAACGGGAAAGTAGACTTTTAGAATAGCACATGCAGATGAAACAAAAAACATAGTACTACTAGTTATCACCGAGTGAGTGAGTGAAATACGGGAAAATATAGCGCTTCTGCGTCCCATATCCACAAGTGCCCTGTGTGATAACAAATTTATCTTCAAGCAAACTTGATGCATATTTTGCGTATTGCTTTTAATAGTGCAATGCGCAGAGTTGGAGTACGTAGGGTGGGATGTGGGTCATGTGGTATCAGTATATATCACACCTCTTGTTGCTATGGTTCAACCAATCTGAAACTAATTTGCTTGAAGGTAAATATATATGTAGTAAACAAGTATATGATTAGCTATTTATTTACTTTAACCATCTACTTTTACTTTAAACATTAGTCTTGTATAGTATTTATGTTTAACCTTGTCATACATGATAAAGGTCTACTGCATAAATGACAAGAAGCCAACTTAAAAACAAAACTATTACAGTCCACTGTTATTATAACAACAAGACCACTGGGACTGGCCCAATTGCCAAATTCCAGCAAAACAAAGAAACACAAATGATATTTGGGACTTGAGAAGCGAATTCTTCCTAAGCAAAACCTCTTTGTAGCGTGCTTTTTATAAGGAGAGTGATTGTAGTAACACAGAATGTATTCTTCAAACTCGTTAAATATATAAGAATATCAAGTAATAAACCACAATGGAAACTGACTGGCAACATTTTAAATAGTTTTTGCTGAAAGAGACAAATTAACAGGAGTGGGACTTAAATCAACAACCTTGAGTTTGTTAATCCGGAGGCCAGTTACAAGCAAAAAAAAGAAAAAATATTTGTAAATTATAAATGAAATCTTTTTATAATACTGTGTTGAGATTTCCTAGTACCATTTGCCTCTTGCATTGTATTGAGCAACTGTATTCAATTACAATTCTACTTATACACTTGTTCATCGAAGCGATGGTCTGCTGGATAAATGGCAATTAAAAACTAAAAAACCAAACACTACTTTATCTCAAGAAGTTCAATTTGACAGAAATTGTACAAATTAACTTGGTGCAGAATCATCTACATTCAGCACTGCATGCACAACACATGTGTAGCAGTTTAAAGTCAGTTGACACTATTGGTAATTGTCAAAGACTAGCCTTCACAGTTAGTGTATCTCAACATATGCATAAAATAACTAACCTGTGAAAATTTGAGCTCAATCGGTCATCGAAGTTGCGAGATAATAATGAAAGAAAAAAACACCCTTGTCATACAATTCGTGGAAAATTACTTCTTTCTCGAAAACTATGGTACTTCAGAGGGAGCTGTTTCTCACAATGTTTTATACCATCAACCTCTCCACATTACTCGTCACCAAGGAAAGTTTTATGCTAATAACTATTTTGAGTAATTACCAATAGTGTCCACTGCCTTTAAGAGACAAGTCTGACAAATTTGACAGCACAAATTTTATAAGGAATTTGCCACATTCAAAAAAGCTCAACAAAATTAACAAATCAAAATACAGATGGGTTTGTGACACAGTGGTAAGCTCCTTATATTCATGCAACACGTGTACAAAGACACAACTTCATAGACAAGGGAAAGATTCATCTAACACAACCTTCACAAATAACGGCTTAATATTAAGTGCTTGACATGAAGACAATGCAATGTTACAAAAAAGCTAACTATTAGCCTTCCATTGGGAACATCAACTGTTTTCAACAAGAAGGAATTCTGTTGAGATCAACAAAAGACGCAATTGGTGATCTCAATGTGAAATAGCGCATTCGCTAATTCAGTGCGAGCTGGGGTTGATTTCACAAAGAGATAAGATTAGTCTTTTATAAAGTTAGGACCAGTAACTGGTCTTAACTTCTATCATTGCCTAGGACTAGTACTAAGTTAGGAAGGGTTTTGTGAAATCAAACCCTGGCAACTGAGTGGGAAAAGTGTTCTCAATGGGAGTGTCTTCTCAAAGTTAAACTGTGTTAGAAACAAGAACAGGTGTTTGGGGGGGGGGCTGGTGTTCTAGTTCTTAACAGGATTAGGCATCCTAACATTAGGAAAAACCGAGGGACTGGTGTTCTCAAAAGGAATCACAAACAAAGTCTTCTCAACTGAAACGGGTCTTCCAAATGGGAACAATGTTCTAATCAGGAATAGGCGTTCTCAATAGGAAAAATGTTCCCAACTGGTACATGTGGTCTAAATAGGAACAGGTGTTTCCAATTTGGACTGATGTTCTTAAATGGGAACAATGTTCTAATCAGGAATAGGTGTTCTCCATAGGAAAAATGTTCCCAACTGGTACATGTGGTCTAAATAGGGACAGGTGTTACCAATTGAGACTGATATTTCCAAATGGGAACAACGTTCTAATCAGGAATAGGTGTTCTCCATAGGAAAAATGTTCCCAACTGGAAAATGGGGTCTAAATAGGAACAGGTGTTTCCAATTTGGACTGATGTTCTTAAATGGGAACAATGTTCTAATCAGGAATAGGTGTTCTCCATAGGAAAAATGTTCCCAACTGGTACATGTGGTCTAAATAGGGACAGGTGTTACCAATTGAGACTGATATTTCCAAATGGGAACAACGTTCTAATCAGGAATAGGTGTTCTCCATAGGAAAAATGTTCCCAACTGGAAAATGGGGTCTAAATAGGAACAGGTGTTTCCAATTTGGACTGATGTTCTTAAATGGGAACAATGTTCTAATCAGGAATAGGTGTTCTCCATAGGAAAAATGTTCCCAACTGGTACATGTGGTCTAAATAGGGACAGGTGTTACCAATTGAGACTGATATTTCCAAATGGGAACAACGTTCTAATCAGGAATAGGTGTTCTCCATAGGAAAAATGTTCCCAACTGGAAAATGGGGTCTAAAAGGAACAGGTGTTTCCAATTTGGACTGATGTTCTTAAATGGGAACAATGTTCTAATCAGGAATAGGTGTTCTCCATAGGAAAAATGTTCCCAACTGGTACATGTGGTCTAAATAGGGACAGGTGTTACCAATTGAGACTGATATTTCCAAATGGGAACAACGTTCTAATCAGGAATAGGTGTTCTCAATAGGAAAAATGTTCCCAACTGGTACATGTGGTCTAAATAGGGACAGGTGTTACCAATTGAGACTGATATTCTCAAATGGGAACAATGTTCTAATCAGGACTAGGTGTTCATGTAATCCTGCATCAGCTCTTTCCATCCTTGGGTTCCTCTTTGTCTATTTCTTCATGCATCAACTCATGCAGCATCTGTTGTCTTAGAACATTCGTCCTCTCAGCGTTGAAGTTCATCTTCTGCTGTAGACATATCTTCTTGGCATACTATGCAGAGAAATTAAGAAGCAATGTTTAAACAGAAGAATGTATAGAATAAAGGCTGTCTAAAATTGCTAACATTGGTATGGCCCTACAAAGTATACAAACTAAGGTTGGGACCAACTGCCCTGTTCAACAAGCTTGTGTAAAGCACACACACACACACATGTTTTGCTATCTCATGTTAACCTACAGAGTTACAAGCCCCTGGCACAAATGCCAACCATCCATGGTATACCTTTCTGGAAGTCAACTTGCCTTTTAAGAAATAGTCCCCATCCAACTGAAATACCCACTGCACAGAAACATACAGAAAATACGACTCTAAAAATTAGGCAACCAAGATTTATCACAGCTGATGGCGTCAGGTTAATAGACCTCTTGCATACTGAAACGCTATAGGAGCGCTGAGATCACACGCACATTTTTAAGCAAAACTTTACAGCTGGCATCCAATGATTTGCTTCCTTTGGCCTCAGTGACGACGCTCTTAGAGAGTGTGACGTCATAAGCAAGGGGTCTATTGGGACCACAGCAAAACTGTGCAACAATTAAGTTTAAAGAATATTTCTTAGGAAAGCAACCTATGAAAATTTCATCCCACCTGGCAAATGAAGAGCCCACAGTCATCGCTGTTCTGTTGCCGGGGGATTTGATCCAGGATAAACATCTCCCAGTTGAAGTTACAGAACTCCGTCTTCCCACGATGTACTGCTTCATCCTTCAGGTATTGCTGTATGTGCTACCATCAAAGAATTGGGACAGAGTATAAACAATTTGTCATCTGAGTTTTCATTTGACACTTTAAAAACAGCTTCAGTATTGATATTTGAGTGGATTGTTTGGTTTCTGAAAACCCTAAAATTCAGTCATAATTTTAACATCTATTAAATTGTTTTGGTACCCATTGCTAAAATATAAGATTAAAACTGCCTCTAGCTTCCGGGCAATCTCAGTGGTCCAGTTGGTAAGGCGTCTGCTCTAGATTGGCAAAGGTTGTGTGTTCGAATCCCACCCAGGTAATATGCCTGGCACATTTTTTCGCACTACTCAGGAAAGTAAACAGAGCGTACACAAATCAGTGAAAGGGTAAAACCAAATAATACTTTAATAATTCCTTCTTGGAAGAGGTATTGGTTTTTTTCAGAGAACAAGCAGTTAGCAGCTTATCAAAGCTTTTGCTTACTTTTACACTATGTGGATATCCGTCATGGAACGTTGATGAATTATAATATTCAATAATGCCTTTCTTCACATCAACTGCAACCAGCGTCCAATGACTCTTATTATGAACTGGTATGAAGATTACATCCTGGGCAAATAAATCAACCTAAAGAAAACAGAATATTATAAATTATCAGAAATAATTGCAGATGCAATCTACCCAAGCTCGCTAAGCACAAAGCATTAATGCGTTATCAGCCACCATGACTATTGATTGGGCCTTAGTTTCTTGCATGCATTTTATACCAGAAATCTTGTGGTTCAGATAATTTGTTTTGAAGGCTACTCGGTGAAGGTACAATGAAATTAGGGTTGACAAGGTAAAGGTTTTATGGTCCGACTCACATTCTTTGTCCATCGTTTCACTCCTTCATAACCTCTCTTATATAAGGACCAGAAGAAGAAGGAGCTATGACTGAAGACATTGAGTGGAGAAACATCACCAAGAAGAATGAAGTAAGCATTGATCACCTTCACAGATAAAAAACACAAATTTAATAAGATCAAGGAATTCATGATTACAGAATGCACTCAGCCTCTAAAGACAAGTATCGAGGAGTATTCAAGTTATTGTTAATGTAGACTTTGAATTTGCAATCTAAAGATCCGTCAAATTTCACATAATAAATGAGTTTTAATAAGGGGAAACACCCACGCCTTCTCCCCAGCTAGAGACCACACACTCGTTGTTTACATGACAGATAGTTTCCTCGTCTCTGACCTTTTTCCTCTTAATAATTTACCAGAACCTTTTTACCTCAAATAAGGAGTGATTTAGAAGAGTTTTTCATATCAATGAAATAGGAATGGAAAAAGTTCAGCACAATACCTTTCGTTTGTTTTTCTAAGAAAAATAAGTTTGTTAATTCCTGAGAAACAAGAGCATAACAAAAAAGTAAGATTTGAGTGTTTAACTCACGCAGTCATTGAGCCACTCTCCTTCTTGTAGTGTATCTAGGTCTGAGCGTCTTAGTTCATTCCTGCCGATATTGATGATTACTACATCGTCAGATATGTACGAACTAGCTTGTGTACCTGTGGGTAAATCAACCAAATCAATATCAGATCACTATAATATCTCAATGTTAACAACTTGCAATTAAACTCCTTCCTTTAAACCAATCCACTCCCTGCAAATAATCGAACAAATTTCAGCTTCAGGTTGTTGACAATATTTCGGGTAAAACAAATCAAGTTTCCAAACTACCACCACCTTGTGAGATACATGTTCCACTACAAATGAATGTCTTTGTGCTGGGGTTAGACTCTGGTACATGTCTAGTCAGTATCATAACTATTATCCCATTATAACCTTTTTCATTTCATGAAGAACCACCTTGTCTCATCCAATGACATCAAGGTCAGGTCAACTCCTCTAATCAACTTCAGCATTATTAGTGAGAAACTTCTTTTTTTTTATTTGGTTCTATGTGCCAATTACACGCTTTTTCAGAATGAAAGTTATATTTGGCCTAAGAAAATTATTCAGACATGACTCTTACCTCTATCCGGTTCTTCTGAATCACAGTCTGTGTGAATTGAATTTATTTCATCATCATGAAGATCGTCAATGAAACTCTGCTCCCCATTATTAACAACCTCTTTGGGTTCATGCAGCCCATCCTTTACGCCATTCTCGACAAAGTTGTCAACTAGATCTAAAGGATCACTTTGAACCGTTTGTAAATTGATCAAGTGAAACTTCTGCTGAATTCCATTTTCAAACTGTTTTGCTACAATATCAACACATTTTGTAGCTGATTTTCTTGGAGCCATAGGTCCTTGGGTGTGGATAATCTTAAATTTGTTATGAACAGAGTTAGCAGTTTCGTTGAGGGTATCAGTTGTGGATGAACACTCAGCCCTTTGATCCTCACTTTTGCTTGATGACATATCCCCTTCTTTCTCAGCATTTTTAGAATGTTTGCTACTGATAACAGCTGGAACTTTCCTTTCTTTGGTTACTTTGGTTGCTTGTTTACTTTTTACGATGCAGTCCGTATCATCACTTGTTGAAACATCAGGTTCATCGCATGCTGAATTTCCAGCATCAGCAACCATAGTTGTTGAAACCCACTGATGTAAGCTGTTAGTGTTAATAAGTACCTCCGCAGACGTCTTTCTGCTATTGTTGACGTTCGAAGAGGGATATCCACAACTGCTGTCAGTTGATTCAACCAGAGATGATCCGCTAATGTCTTTGTTGATTTGAGTTGAAGAGCTGATGGGCTCATGAGATGTGTTTGCTTTGCTGCTTTTAGCGGATTTCCTCTTAATTTCAAGAGTTTTGTTTGTTGAACTGGCTGAATCTTCACTATCTCCCTTTGGAAAATATCTGCTTTTAAATGCAGCAGGTTTATCAGACACTGCTCTAAATGACCCTTTATTTAAAGAAATTCGAGCCTTAAGAGTAGTACCCTTTTCTGGAACCTGTTTTGCTTTACTTGCAAAGATTGAATCAGTCTTTGTATGAGTATCAACGCAAGAAGTCACGCCCAGAATTTTAGTTTTTCTGGGTTCCTTTGTTTGGCAGTCATTATTGGACTGGCATGCAGGGCACCCTCGCTGACTCAGAGTTCGGTTCACTGTACTTTGAGGAGGGGATTCGTCTCCGATCCAGCCATGACTTCTTTTGAATCCAATCTTGAGAGTACTTCGTCTCGCTCCTGTGCTTCCACATTCTTGGCATCGTTTATCCTCCAGTTGAGGCTTGGTTCTCAAGTCCCTTATTACTTCATGCTCTAGAGAGTCTGTCAGTCGAGTGGACATCTTTGATGAGGTCTGATCATCGGTTATACCTTTTTTGAATGTATGTTTTGATGAGTCTCCCGCCTCACTGCATTGGACTTTCCTCTTCTTGTTCTCAGTTGGTGCGAACACTTGACTCGATTCTTCTTGGTGTGTGTCTTTTGATGCTTCAGGATGGTCTGTGCTGGAATGACTATGGGGATGATGTTCAGATTCACTGCAGAGGAATAATAGAACACATTTCAGTTTCAGTTTGTTAGCGACTTTTGGGGTGAATAAAATAAATTTTTAAATTTTGAGTACCAACACCTTTGTCAATACTATTAAAAATGAATGTCATTTGCTAGAATGTGGTCAGACTCAACTGAGGTAATAGTTTACAGAAGAATGGCGTGACCAAATATGTAGTCTTCATTTTATCAATCGAGATTCAACGTCTTTGAATGTTAATGAAACCGACAAACTAACAGCAATATTTTAAACTTGTTCTTCTCATAAAACTCAAGTATTTTACAAACCTGCCAGCACCTCTGTATGGCCTTTGAACCTTGTCACCCTGTTCCCCATTCTCCTTGACTCCGCCTTCACCCATTATCTGTGCATGCAGGTGCCTCAGATTTGTCTTTGTCTTCTTTTTTGTGGCTGGTTGTAATTTTTTGGTTGGCAGAAGTCGGACTCCATTGTTATTCCTCAAAATGATGTTTTTTGACGCAGTGCTGTTTTCTTCCCTGCATTTAAAAATGTAGCGTTGTAAATAACTTGTGTAAGAATCCTTGGGTTAATTTCATAAAAAATTTTAAAGGCAGTGGACACTATTGGTAATTACTCAAAATAATTATTGCCATAAAACCTTTCTTGGTGATGAGTAATGGGGAGAGGTTGATGGTATAAAACATTGTGAGAGACGGCTCCCTCTAAAGTGCCATAGTTTTCGAGAAAGAAGTAATTTTCTTTGACAATTACCAATAGTCTCCACTGCCTTTAAGTAGAGCAAAACTTGTTTAATAGTATTAGTAGAAACAGTTCCTATAAAGAACACTACTAGGGAATATGAGTTAAAGAGAAAACTAGTCCACATTTAATAAAAAAGCATAACAAAGTTCTTGTTGACTTTCTTACCCATCCTGAATGGTTTGAATGACTTGCCAACCGTAAATATGTGATGAACTATCTAAGGAAACCTGGATAAATAAAACGATATAAGAATGAATAACAATATCAGTTCAATGGCCAATGCATTAAAAGGTACAGAACTGCAAAAGACTCTTTCAATATATAAAAACACTTACAAAAGCTCTTATCAACTCAACTATGCAATCAAGAATGTCCAATTCTTTGGTAACTTCAATACATAAATCTTTATTCACGTCACACTTGTCACAATGATGTCAGCTACTCAGCTCAGGTGGCGACAAACAGGGCGCTGTACTGTAGTGTATCAGTGAAAATAGCGTTTCCTATGTGCTGTGAGTATGAAATTGTTATTGTTCCACTTTATTACTTTACTCCACTTTCAATCAATGAAAACAAAACATCAGCAATCATTAAGGAAAAGTTTCCGTATGGCGCCACCACTTTTTCATTCCATATGAATTAATATAGTATCTAATTTACCCCATTGATATATCCCTTTTTGTAAAAATGAGTGAAAAAGTGGTGGCGCCATACGGAAAGTTATCCATCATTAATTAACAATTAAATAAATAATTTAATAAAATAAATAATCCTCCAATTTCCAAACCAAATATTAAAAAGAAAGAGAATTATCCCCTGGGGGCCCTGATGGTCATGCAGTCAATCAGTGGACTGGCCCCCAACCAAGTAAAAAAACTCAGCCAAACTGCAGAACCACAAGCACACAATGAATCACTCACATGATTGCCTTATTTTTTGACTGACCACCACACAATAACCAACAAAAGTGAAATGAATGAAACAACATTTTGATTTTTGATTTTTTGTAATAATAAAAAATAAATAAAGAACACCTGCATGGTATCTTACTTCTAACAGCGTATCTTAAACACAAATCATTACACTCCCAAAGAAGCACCCGACTAAATTCTCCATTTTTGGGTAGTTTTAATTATGCTCATTTTCTTACACAACTTTAACACTTCCTTACCGTTTTTGTAATGTTGTTCCTCGATACCTCTACAATAACATTACCATATGACATAGCTCTAAATGAAGAAAATATACATATTTAAACCGAAAACATGCTGAATTTTTGACAGGAAGCCAAAAACGTTGCCGGTTCGCACTGCGTAGAAAAGATGTTCCATCCCAAGTTTAGAATTGTCCCAACTGTAGTTGGGCCCAGTCCCAATTTGAGTGTTAGTTGGGACAGCCCAACTATAGTTAGACCCAGAAATCTGTAAACAACTAGGCTTGGTAAAAGACCTTCTCGTGTTGATTTGATACAATTTTTCCAACGTGGATGGCGCTATCACTCTCGACCGCTCTCACGTTCCACGCGTTGTGCGAGCGGTTAGTGAGTGTCAGCGCCCTCCACGTTAGGAAAATTGTGACAAACCAACACGAGACAAGACTAGTTGATTACAGATTCTGGATCCCAGCCGCGTCCCATCTGTAACACTCAAGTTGGGACAGCCCAACTATAGTTGGGACAATTCTGAAGTTGGGACAGAACAAAGACATGCATTTCTTAACTGGTACCCGCGTGACGGCTGTTCTCTTTAAATCGAATGGGGAAAAAATCTGAAAGAATTTGAAGAATTTCTTTAGGCGGTTTATTTTTATTAAATCATTTATCTAGATTGATAATAAATATTAACTACAACAAAAACGAAAAAGAAGTATTTCGTTCTTTTCTTTATTTTGTTTTACTTTAAAAGCAAGTTCATTATCACTCACATTATTGTTGCTGTATTTTTGTATTATTTACGTCATATGGAGCTAGCTAGAACCAGCTCACTCGCAAAGGTCACTTTTTATTCATTCGCCTGAGCTTCCTATTATTTCCGAAAAATAAATAATTTCCGAAAAACATCGTTTTATTCCGAGAGAAGTGCAATTTTGTAAATTATTAGGGAATCAAATGTCCACAGAAAGGAAATTTACGTGAAAACTTATCTTGTTAACTGAGGCGAATGGGTAAAATAGGGCGGAGGTCAAGCGGTAAACAAATCTCTACTGTCTATAAACTTCACACCGATGCGTTTCTCGTCTAAAAATAGCGATAGGAATTTGCGTTTTTTGGTGACTATTTAACACCAGTTTTTCCAAATCGTGTCATATTTTTTTAAAATTAGAATCAACCGAGGATATCCAGAAGAGAGTAGGAACATAGTTTGGTTTAAGAGGCATTTTGAAGCCGTTTTGCTCGAGAGCTACGGCTGAGCACTCGGTGTACTGTCTGCCTGCTGCATATGCACAAACGGAACGTCGACTGACATCGGTGAATGGTGTGTCACCGACAATTTTGGGTGTTCACCGAACTGCGAATATACAAAGTTTTGATGTTTTTAAATCAACGTGAAGACGACTTCAAATCAAAATGAGTTTAACGAAGGGTACGAAGAAAGACACAAAGATGCGGATTCGGGCTTTCCCGGTAAGAAAAATCATTTGTTTAAAATGAAAAATCTATTTTATTCGTTTTTATTTCAATAATTCTTACTTATTTTTATTTGTTTACAAAATAAAAAATTAAAATAAAGTTGATTTACTACTAAATTTCAATCATGAACTTCTAAATCAAAAAATTAAATAGGCTTTACAAAATTAAAATGCAGTCCAAGCTGTGCAGACTTTTTAATAAAGTGTGGAAAATGCAGACTAAATTTGGATACAAAAATACAATATACATACAATACAAAAAAATTACAAGGAACATTTTAAGTTGACGTTTGGTTGGTCCAAATTGGGAACCAACAATTTTCGACAGGTAGGTACAGAAAGGTCAGGAATTTATTGCAGTGATCAGGTTACTTTTGTGTGAAAATTGGTTTCCCCCCCCGAATTGTAATTTTTAATGGGGCATCGATAATCAAGGACAAGGTGAACAAGGTGAAGGGCAACAGAGGTCAACATGATCTGATGTAACCTTCATAAAATATTAGCCTGGTTGGTACCAATTGTAACTCTTTTTGTAAGGTGTTGTGAATTATTATGCTGGTCAATGTTTACATATGTAGTAGTCAACTTTAATTTTGTTAACCCTAACCCTATCTAACACAAGAGACTAGACCATTTGCTTAGCCCAAATTCCCCATATCCCTCAGGTCAGAAGAAGAGCGTTAAGGGCCAACATTTTTCTTAATATGACAGGCTTCATACATTCCCCTCACCCAGCCACCCCTATCCTTGCTTTGAAAACTTATTTTAGGCAAGCTGCATATAGTCCAAATCCCTATATTTTCTCTTGTGTACAAAATAATCTGATTGCCCAATTCCTTCCAAATCCTCTCAAATCAGAAACCCATCATGGTCCTTTTACTTCTGGATCTTCCTCTTAGTTCCTGCACTTTGCAAAAAGGATATTGAAGGAGTTGGACTTTTTATGATTGATTTGTAAATTTTACTATCAAAGCCCAAGAAATTCACTAGTTGTGCTTGAGTTTAATTGAACAATTATTAACAACATATTTTGAACATGTATGAACAACTTATATCACAATTTTAGTTCTGAAAAAAATCCCAAGAAATGTTTAACTTGAAGATAGATAGATGCTAGTTATGAGAATGATTGTTTGTTTATTAAAAATTGTTTTTAAATGTAATTAATATCTTAATGTATAATTTGTGTGGATGATTTCCCACTGTTTACATACAAAGAGAATGACCTACACTGACAGATCCAGGATGTCATTGTCAATCAAGAACACAATGTGACATACATTATGACCCTCTGTGTTGCTTTGTACAAAAGATTAAATATGATGATTTGTTAGGGGCAGAGGCGGGGCCTTTGGATCCATAAATAATGTCTGTACATTGATGTACCACATCATTTCCTGGTAGGGATCCTCTGTGTCAAATGCACATTAAAATTAAACTCTGACTTTTTTATCATTTGAGTGATGTCAGACACATTGGGCGTGACTTAGTTTCTATTATTTTAGGACTGTAAAAATGTCATTTTACTCAATACAAACCCATATAAACAACAAAGCATTTTAGTACTTCTTTGCTGAGAATATTTTCTTTGTAATACAAATACATGTGATAAACACATGACGCGTTTGCCAGCATTAAAGCTATATAATTCTCATACCATTTTGTTGTATGTCCTGTGTTCAGTATGCAAAAATCCTAATTCATAGTTTGTAACAGGAGTATCCAGAAGGATTTGGGTCATTCAACATATTTAGGAGAGAAAAAAACCAGGAGGATTTAGAAAGATTTGGGACCTGTCAAGTTTTGAGTCTCTGAAACTGAAAGATGTGGGCTATGTTAGCAGTTAATGGTGTAAGTCTGTAGCTTTAAAACAAAATATATGTCGAAAGCGTATTAGTGTACATCATATTAAAATTGGCCAAGAATCCACTTACCAATTTGTTTAAGGAGTTTCTAACTTAGTTGCCCCACTTAAGTCCAAGCCCAGTGGTCCAGGTCCGCTGGTCTGGTCATCACGAGGATTGATGAATTTTTTCTTTGGCCGGCCCTTGTCACTCATGCACAACATCCAGTAGCATCAACTTTTAACCTTAACTATTAATTACCAGTGGATAATTTGATGTTTCCCCGTTCTTAGGATAGAAGTGGAACTGTCTAATTAGAGCACATCCACTTGTAGCATGAAGTCTCTTCTCGTTTGTGTGGCAGAAAGAATGTAGCCACTTTATTCTAAGCAGATGTGTTTTTATTCCTGCTTTTTCTAGGAAATCAATTACATCAAGAAATTTTCAGTAGCGTCTTAGTTTTGGTAATTTTGTCTTAATACTTGATAATATCAAGAGAGATCAATACAGTTTGTCATATTGATGAAAGCTGACAAACATTTTGGGCTCTGTAAGGGGTTTGATGAGCCTAACCTCAGAACGGAGTTAAACTTCATAAAAACCACAGCAGTCATCACATATAACGTGACGCAGTTAGTTGTAGGTAGCCGGCAGAGAATATTTCTCATCCTAGTTTATTTTGTCTTCATTCAGACTAACATGGATGACAAGTATGTTGACAACATCTGGGCTTTGCTGAAGAACGCTATACAGGAGATCCAACGTAAGAATAATAGTGGTCTTAGCTTTGAGGAGCTATATAGGAATGCCTACACCATGGTGCTACATAAACATGGTGAACGACTATACACAGGGCTTAGAGATGTCGTCACTGAACATCTAGTGGAAAAGGTAAGATTCTATTTGATTTTCAACAACCACCATAATCTGTATACTACCCTGGTGGGGTTTGAACCCCCTTCCTCCTCCCACCCCTATTCTAGAGTAGATTCCTGTGGATATCTGCTCGCAGGTCGTAGGAAAACACAGTATTCAGTGCTTATCACACATCAGTGTATGGGTAAAACCAAATGATATTCTTCATTCCGATGCAAATTTAAGCTATTTTTATGTAAAGTGCATGTGTTGTTCTCATGAAATTAAGACATTAGGTATTTTTAATAATCTGAAAACTTACAGCTTTCACACAAATCTTTAGTGACCAGTCAGGCAATTAAATAAGTTTAAATTGACCCAACCTCTGATGATAAACAATTTTGTACTGATGATTCCATTCAAAGTATAATGAGGATTCTCACTCTTTTCTTCAACAGGTTCGAGCTGATGTTCTGACGTCACTGAATAACAACTTCTTACAGACACTAAACGCAGCATGGAATGACCATCAGACTGCCATGGTGATGATCAGAGATATCTTGATGTACATGGTTAGTAAAACCCTCTCTACTATCCTACACATGGATATTTTCAGATTATCAGATACCACTGTTGTATTTAATAGTTTGCAAGTTTTCAAAGAGTTTTAACTTAAAAAGAAGTTTGGATAAATTCCTTAGTCAGGGTTCTCCACAGGGTTAAATTTTTCTCAGGCAAAAACCAATCCATTTGATTTTGTCTGGGTCGCTATATTTTTGAACAGGCGCATTTGATATTTTGAGAATCAAAACCGCTTGTGGAGAACCCGGCTTAGACCCTTTTCAATACATGCTGGCAGCTACCTTGAGTTCTGTATTGGGGCAATTAGAAGGACATATCAATTAATTGAGAATGTATTTATAACAGCCGTTAAAACTTCTGTCTACTAATTATTATTATCTGTAATTTAAGTTGCAATGTTATGTCATCTTTATTTGTCATTGAGTTACATTTTTACATCACTCTTTGACATGTTGGACGAAGGAGACATTTCCTGTCTCTTTCCTGAGCCCCTTTCTTTTCTTTGAAGTCGCCTCCCTCCCCTACTCACACTCGCCCCCAGTCACCCCCACTCATCCCCACTTGCCCCCACCCACCCCAACCCCATTCCCCTCTCACCTTCCATCACTTCACCCTCATGTGACCCCCTGATTCATTATAACTCAATCACCTCCCTCCTGAACCAAGACATGATTACGTTACTTTTCAAGCATCCCAGGAATTCCTACAACCATAAAGGCAAATGGTTAGGGTTTGTCTTGATGGTATATCCAGTCTGTCCATTTGGCCTTGGTAGATATTTCCCTCTGGTGATCAGAGGTGGCTTATACAAAGTTACATGTGTGTATTATATTACAACAGTCACATCTACCTACCAGTCAAATTTACATTCAGTATCTTTGATTCTTTGTATAATGCAATCTACAATCCTTGTTTAAATTGCCATGGGCCTTGAATACTAGATACCTTTATAATGTATGTTTATTCATGTATATATGTACTGTGTATTGTTAATTGAAAGGTAGACACTGTGCTAGGAAGATGAACATAATGATGGATGACATTTGTAAAACAAATTATTATTTATTTAATGTAATTTACTGCTGGTGTATATGTCGATACAGTGGTGATAATTCCAATAATTAATGCTATGGATATCTACCTGTAGCAGCCATGGCACTTCCTTTGTGCTTTGTGTTCTGGCTCTATAGGCTTTGAAGCCGCCAATTTTTTTATTGAAACTACAATCTTGAAATGTTATATTCTCAACTAAAAGAAATACACGGTTTAGTTTCTATTATTTTTTGGCCATTGATAAATGACAAATGTATGTTATTGTTTTTTTTTAAATTTAACATGTAAGAATAATCACGTGGTTGGTAAGCATAGCATTACACTGCATTGCTACAGTGTTTGTAATTGAAACACAAACAAACTTTTTCTAAATCGGATACACTGGCCTTTAAATGAAACATTTTCAATATGTCACCTGCAGGGATTTTGTTTTGTAATTACAAATGGACCAAAAGATTGGATAAAAATTAGATTGCTAACAATAATCGGGCAATAAAAGGCCCCCAGATAGCCAATGATTTATGAAACAAAATATTTGAATTGTTAAAAAAAAAAAACGCTTGTAGCATTGTTATTATATTATTTTCTCCGGAATCACTTCAGATTTTTGTCCCTATGGAGAGAATCTGGACAGTTTAATTATAGCTCATTGCCATTGTTTGACAGGACCGTGTATACGTACAGCAGAACAAAGTGGACAATGTATACAACCTGGGGCTGAAAATATTCCGTGATCAGGTGGTCCGCTACGGTAACATTCGTGACCATCTACGACAGACTCTACTTCAGCTGGTCATGAAGGAACGTAGAGGAGAAGTTGTCGACAGGTAAGAAACAAAATTTATTGATGCCACTTTCCATATTCACTACAAACCATGTGAGATATGAAACTTTGCATTGTGGAAGTAGAACTAAGAGAGGCTTGCAGTAGCACCATGTGTAAATCTCTTTTTACTTGTGTTAGTTCTGAAAAGAACCGGTGGTTAACGACTCAACGTTTCGATCAGTGTTTTTATTCTTCTCGGTATGCTTCTCCTGAAGACGATCAGAGCATACTGATTGAAACCTTGAGTCGTTTACCACCGGTTCTTTTCAGAACTAACACTACTCAAAAGAGATTTTCTTATGGTGTTACCAAAAACCTCTCTTAGTCAATGTCATACATGTGTAGTTGTTTACACACACAAGTTTTCTTAGCTTAAAAAAAATCTTGCTAAGAAAAAAGATGGTAATTGTAGTACACTGAGAATCCCTTGATTGAAAGCATGTGTTTACCTTGACATAACAGATCAGCAGTAAAGAATGCTTGCCATACATTGATGGTTCTTGGAATTGACTCCAGATCAGTTTATGAAGAAGACTTTGAGCAACCCTTCTTAGAACAGTCAGCTGAGTTTTATCAGGTAAGCCATTCTACATCAAGCCGTTTGGTTTCAATGGACAGAGAAAGAATCTTGGGGTCTTTCTCAAACCTTGGCTTGGGCCTCATCTCCAGCTTGGGCTCCACGCGCTGCTAATGTATTGGAAACGCAGCTCGGCCTTCAGGCAGATACATTTTTTGAGAATTAGTGTTTTGCACACTGTGTTTCAAACATCACCAGACAGAGCCTAAAGCCAAAGCCAGAGCCCAAGCTGAGGTTTTAGAAAGACCCCTGGGTTTGTGTGGTTAGATTTGACAAGTGGCTCCTTTTGCATCACATCAAGGTTTGGCACGTTTTGGGTACAGGAACATTCTTGTAAAGGCCCAGGGGTGGATTTCACAAAGAGTTAAGACTCGTCTTATCTCGAGTTAGGATGAGTTACTCAACCTAACTTAGGACTAGCCGGACGTTTTTTATATCTCCTAGGACTAGTACTATCTCTTTGTGAAATCGACTCCTGGTAACCTAAACAGTTTGACACTCTGACAGAACTTTATCTTTACTTCTTGTACATAGGCGGAGAGCCAGAAGTTCCTTGCTGAAAACAGTGCTTCAGTTTACATCCGCAAGGTTGAGGCTCGTATTAATGAAGAGGCAGAGAGGGCAGCACACTACCTAGATAAATCAACAGAGGAACCTATTGTTAAGGTATTGCCCCCACCCCACAACCAAACCCTTTATTGACAAATTGACTCTTAGGGATTATCAGTCACTCATAAGTATTGGCCCAGGCCTTGAACTTTGCTCTTGAAGGAGCAGCGTCACTGCAATTTCCCTCTGGTAAGTGGCACTCTATAAGGAAAATGTAAATTAAGTACTTGAACTTTGCAAAGGGCACCATGGCAATTGCTTTGGGTGCAGTGGGTCAATTTGAGGCCTGCATATGAATATACATATTTGCTAGCTCTAGGCAACACTATAAAGTTTGACCTCAGGTTTTGAGTTATTCTTTTACTTATTCAAAGTACCTTAACTTGATTTTTCTTGTTTATGTATAGGTTCTAGAGGATGAGTTGATAAGCAAACACATGAAGAACATTGTTGATGTAAGTATTTAACTATTTTTGAATTAAACAATTTTAAATTTGCAATGCTGGTACTGGAATTGAACCCTTGTTCTTTTTTTAATCAAAACTTAGAGTACTTTTCGAAGGAAAGAGGCCAATGTTAATGAACATGTTTAATCTCTCCCTTTGCAGATGGAAAACTCAGGTGTAGTCCACATGCTGAAAAACAACAAGAAAGACGGTAAGTTAATGCATCAATCATCAGCCCTGTCGTGTTTTGAAGACAAAGCTTCAACTTGCTTGTTTACTTAACGAGTTACTTGGGCAGAGCAATCTTCAAAACAATGACTTGATTTACTGCTTAATTACATTTTTGGAGAATTCAGAGTGATGAAACTTCATGTATTTTTCACATCTTGACACATTTCTTACAGACTTGGCGTGTATGTACAAGCTTTTCATTCGAGTCCCTAAGGGTCTGGAGACGATGTGCAAGTGTGTGAGCGGGTATCTAAGGGAGCAAGGCAAGGCATTGGTACAAGAGGAGGACTGTGGAAAGAATCCCATACAGTATGTCCAGGTAAGTTGTTGGGTACTAGAGGGAAGTCTGGGGGTAGAACCTTGGGTACTAGAGGAAGACCGGGGTAGAACCTCGGGGTACTAGAGGAAGACTGTGGAAAGAATCCCATACAGTATGTCCAGGTAAGTTGTTGGGTACTAGAGGGAAGTGTGGGGGTAGAACCTTGGGTACTAGAGGAAGACCGGGGTAGAACCTTGGGGTACTAGAAGAAGACTGTGGAAAGAACATACAGTATGTCCAGGTAAGTTGTTGGGTACTAGAGGGAAGTCTGGGGGTAGAACCTTGGGTACTAGAGGAAGACCGGGGTAGAACCTTGGGTACTAGAGGGAGACTGTGGAAAGAACCCCATACGGTATGTCCAGGTAAGTTGTTGGGTACTAGAGGGAAGTGTGGGGGTAGAACCTTGGGTACTAGAGGAAGACCGGGGTAGAACCTTGGGGTACTAGAGGAAGACTGTGGAAAGAACATACAGTATGTCCAGGTAAGTTGTTGGGTACTAGAGGGAAGTCTGGGGGTAGAACCTTGGGTACTAGAGGAAGACCGGGGTAGAACCTTGGGGTACTAGAGGAAGACCGGGGTAGAACCTTGGGTACTAGAGGAAGACTGTGGAAAGAACCCCATACGGTATGTCCAGGTAAGTTGTTGGGTACTAGAGGGAAGGCTGGGGGTAGAACCTTGGGTACTAGAGGAAGACTGGGGTAGAACCTCGGGGTACTAGAGAAAGACCGGGGTAGAACCTTGGGTATTAGAGAAAGACCGGGGTAGAACCTTGGGTACTAGAGGAAGACTGTGGAAAGAACCCCATACAGTATGTCCAGGTAAGTTGTGGTGAGGGAGGGTTAAGTCTACTAAAGGTTGAAGTCTCAGCTCAGGTTCTAGAGTACTTGAACACAATACAGTGTGTTTAGTTAAGTTGTTGCTTTTGTGAATTTAGACGAGTAACATGGTTGATGGCAGCAGTCAGGTTGGCCTAGTGGTTTCTGTCACTGCCTTTCACCTCTATGGACCCCGGTTCGAGCTCAGACCAGAGCCTAGCATGTGGATTGGGGGCTTCAGTCCCTGCCTGATTATGTGGGTTTTCCCTTCCCTGCCTGACTGGGTGGGTTTTCCCTTCCCTGCCTGACTGGGTGGGTTTTCCCTTCCCTGCCTGACTGGGTGGGTTTTCCCTTCCCTGCCTGACTGGGTGGGTTTTCCCTTCCCTGCCTGACTGGGTGGGTTTTCCCTTCCCTGCCTGACTGGTGGGGTTTCCCTTCCCTGCCTGATTTTGTGGGTTTTCCCTATAGGGGTTTTCCCCTGACATCTAAAGCTGATATTTTACCATTGTCTTCTGTACAAAAAGTTGGTGTGATGTCTCCATTAGGATACTTTGCCAACTACATAATTTAGATTCAGAGAGTTGCTGGTCTTCTGAATTTACACAAGCAATGTGGTTGAGAGGGCATTTTGTCAAAAAAATAACTATCGACCAGCCTTTTCTGTTCTAGCCATGTAGATTATTTTGGGAACCAAACATTAAGGGATATTTGTTTTTTTGTTTGTTCAGGACCTGCTAGAGCTGAAGGATAGATTCGACATGTTCTTGCGAGAATCGTTCAACAATGATCGCAAGTTTAAACAAACCATCTCAGGAGATTTTGAATACTTCCTCAACCTCAACGCCAAGTCCCCTGAGTACTTGTCCTTATTCATCGATGACAAGCTAAAGAAAGGCGTCAAAGGGGTAAGGAAGTCATATGTTCTCTCCACAAATTCTCTCCAATATTCTTCTTCATGTTTTGACTAAACAAATTGTAGGAGGCTTTGTATGATGAAAGTATAATTAGTAAAGGTTTGTGATAGTGATGGTTCTGAAAAGAACTGCTGGTTAACAACTCATTGTCCTGAAAACGATCAGAGCATACTGACCCAAACGTTGGGTTGTCAAAAACCAACAATACTCAAGAGAGATTTACACTTGGTGCTACCGCAAACCTCACCTAGAACAATTGTTTCATCGGGCCGGGCATTATTGATTGATTTATTTATTTATTTCCTCAAAACCTCCAAAAATGGAGAAGATACAAAGATTATAAGGGGTTTGCATTTAATATCAAGGTAATTTAAGGATACACTAAGCATTAGTAGGACATTGTTTATCAGGGGCCTCCTGAATCAGTGCTGCACTGATGCAGGGCCTTGCTGCATCCTTGCTTTGTGAATCTGGTGAACCATAGACAATGCATCACACAACAACTGACTGCCCACACTTTGGCCTTAATGGGGGCTTTACAGTCTTTCATCAAGCTTTGGACACAGCCATCAACTGGCCGACACACTTTATTAAGAGACCGACATAGCATACGACATAATCATAATCATCATTACAATCATAATTTAATTACCATTTTTGTTTCCTTCTCAGCTAACGGAACAAGAAGTGGAAGCAATCTTGGACAAGAGCATGGTGTTGTTTAGGTTCTTACAAGAGAAGGATGTCTTTGAGCGTTACTACAAGCAACATCTTGCAAAGAGACTACTTCTTAATAAGAGTGTTTCTGATGACTCAGAGAAAAACATGATCTCAAAGCTTAAGGTAAATAAGGAGATAAAAGTGAAGCATCAGGGTCCAATGTCACTGGGTAGCTTAAGGCAACTAATGTGCTGAAACAACTTATGCAATGAATAGACCCCCTTGCATAATGCCAAACGCTACAGGGATGCTGGGGTCACGAGGACGTTTTACTCACAAAGAAGAGCTTTTGTCCAATGACTTGCCTCCTTAGGCCTCAGTTAGGGCGGTTTTTGAGAGTATGGTGTCATATGCAAGGGGTGTATTTTAACTGGTAAAACTTGGAAGAGAAGTTTCTGCTTTCATTGTTGGTCCCTCCCGCTTGGTATTAACATAATTAGAGTCATTCAAGCGTAATACTTTCCTATTTCTATTGTATTTTTTTTTAGACGGAATGCGGCTGCCAGTTCACATCCAAACTAGAAGGAATGTTTAAAGACATGACTGTGTCCAACACCTTCATGGATGAGTTCAAGAATCATGTACAAACAGCTCAAGTAAGTGTCAGTAAGTGTACAGCAATGAAACCAAAGTTTAGGTTTGGGCTCTGGTTTAGATGTGTGCTGTGGCAGTGTCATGGCGGAGCGGTTAAGAGCACCGTACACAAGCTCTGCTGTATCTGATATGCAGAGTGTGGGTTTGAGTCACGGTCCTGACACTTGTGTCCTTAAACAAGATATTTAACCATAGCTTGGTCCTTCGGATAAGACGTAAAGCTGTAGGTCATGTGTGTTGCTTTAAAAAACTATCAGGGCATGCAAAAGACCCCAGTACACACTTATCGCAAAGACAAGGGGTTTGCCCCGGTGTGTCTGGCAGTGCGAGAACCATGAATGTGACACTAGAAAGTAAGAAAGAGAAAGTATAAGACTGTAGTGTTATTAGTCTCTATCTATTTGACAGATCAACATGTATGGAGTAGATCTCAGTGTTCGAGTCCTAACTACTGGATTCTGGCCCACTCAGTCCGCCACACCACAGTGCACCATACCACACCAGGCTAGAGGAGCCTTTGAAGCCTTCAAGAGGTTCTATTTGACAAAACACACAGGGAGACAGATCTCACTAACACCACAGCTCGGCTCAGCAGATCTACATGCAGTATTTTACGGCTCAAAAAAGGTAAGTGTTATAGAATAATACTCACTGCTGCGAATAATACTCACTGCTGCGAATAATACTCACTGCTGCGAATAATACTCACTGCTGTACAGTACTGAACATTGTACAGACAAGAAGCAGAGATTGAGAAAAGACAGAAAATTCTGCACAATAAAGCACTGTTCAACCTGAACTGTAATAAACTCAGTTCCTGTTCCCTCCTTCTCCCATCACCGAGCCAAGGTAGCACTTAGTCCAGCATTCTCCTCTGAAAGATGATCAGAGAATACTGAGCATAACATTGAGTTGTCAACCAGCAGTTCTTGTCAGAACCAATACTACTCAAAAGAGATTTTCACATTGTGAAACCTCACCTAAACCAGCGGTACTATATATTAAGGGTAGACAAATCATTTGTAGGGCATTATACTTCTCTTAAGCAGGACAAATTAAACTCTGTTGTGACCCTTATTTTCTTTTCTCTTTACAACTAGGAGGTTGGTAAGAGTGAACTGAAGAGACACATCATCCAAGTTTCTACATATCAGATGTGCATCCTGATGCTATTCAATTCAAGAGAACAAGTCACGTATGAGGTAGAATCATTTTATTAAACCTTGCCATTCTCATTGATAAACCAATAGAAGTCGTCTTAAGTACACAGTCCAGCAATGTCACAGCGTTATCACAAACATCACGAGTTTGTAATTACCATCATGGAAAATATAAGGTCCTACTTCTAGAAAGATCATAGCACAAGTAACTCTTCATTATCGACGATCAGCTAAGACCACAAACCTATTTCATTGAGCTTCTTAAGCACAAAATGGAGCTAAGCACAAAATGGAGCTAAGCACAAGAAAATAAGGTTACCAGCTAGAATACCATGGCACATGTATAGTCTGTAAATGTTATCCTGCTTATTTTTGCTTAGCAGCTCAATGAAATCAGCCCCAGAGCATTCGCTGCAAGGTCTAATCAGACATTTGGATTTATGCAGAAGTAGCCTGCTCACCTTGAAGACAAAACTTGATCTAATCTTGTTTGTTTCCTCCCACTTTACAGGAGATTGGCCAAGAGACGGATATCCCAGCGAAGGACCTGATACGAGCATTACAGTCACTTGCCTTAGGGAAACCCACGCAGAGAATATTAGTCAAAGATCCCAAGTGTAAAGAAATCGGTATGTATGACTACTTAATATTGGGACTTTCTACTTACTGATTTGCTATAATATTCAGACTTACAATGTTGGGAGGATTTTGAACCAAAGAACTTGGGGACATTTTAGACATTTGAGACTAATGACTCTGTATGGTTTTACTTTATTGTTTTACAGAAAATAGTCACATTTTTACAGTCAACGATCAGTTCACCTCAAAGCTATTCAGGGTCAAGATCCAAACAGGTGAGTCAGAAACTAGACCAACAGATAAGAATTTATGGATTATTAGTCTGGATTTCAACATCCACACTAAAGTAAAAACAGAACAGGTACGATATTGTTCTACGATGATTGGCTATTTATATCAATATCAACTTGAGGGCCCCTACTGCACTACTGACTTGTGCAAAAAGTCTGTTGCTAAAATAAATTAGATGTACTTTGTGTTGGTATGATTGTGAACTTAAAGAGTGGTTTTATTTCAGCTGTAGTGATCAGAACACAGATACAACTACGACCACTCTCTTCAAACAGGAAAATAGTTTCTTTGGAGATAATTAATGACATTGTGTACCTGTAAGAAACATAGTTTGTAAATAACTGGCATTATTTGTGATTGTATTTTTCATTCTTTAGTGGCGGCTAAAGGCGAGTCTGAACCAGAGAGGAAAGAAACCAGGACGAGGGTCGATGAAGACAGGAAGCATGAATATCCTTTACTTCAAATACTTGGAATCTATCATGTCCCCTGTAACCATAGATGGATTAATAATAATAATAACATTTAAGACTTGTAATGTGCACATATCTACACTGCTAGGTTTCAAGGAACAGTTAAAAAAAAAAAAAAAAAACAGACAACAAAATTAGTCTTTGAAAACCTGTGACATTAAATAAGTTGTGAGAAGGGATTTGAATTTTGTGGTACAAAGACAAGTACAAAGACAAGTTTTTGCCAGATTGATCAGTACCAACTTCAAAGCTTTAGACTTTGTTAACTTTCCAAGTTGTGCAGAACATTATACTTGATATAATTCTTAACTGAGTGACTTACGATAGAAGCAGCAATCGTTCGCATCATGAAGTCCAGGAAGAAGAGACAGCATAATGTACTAGTAGCAGAGGTAGGTTTTAGTATTTGGTTTGCGAGATTGTCCTGCTTTATAAATTATTCTACCACCTGGGAGTAGATTTGCGTAATTCGGGAGAATTCTGAGTTCTGCAAAAAAACTGTTTTGCTTTTTAAGTACTGCTTGTGGGAAGGTAGAAAATCGGCCGGGACTATTTCTTTCGCTTAGTGGATCTGGGGACTTCTCATTAAGAACTTCCCTGCCTTGGATTGAGTTCTAATTGGTCTCAACCATTTCGGCTAACATGCAAGTCATCAACAGTTTGTTTGTATCACAGTAAAACGTCTCTTGTGTATTTGTATTTGTACATAATTGTCCCAATGTTTTCAGCAGTATGGTTTGCTTTGATATCTCTAGAGACTGACCAGATCAAAGACAAAACCAAAGTTGCCTGTAAAAATGGCATTAACCAGAAACTGTTTAGTGTACATTTCTGAAGAGAAATGCATCAAGCTTGTCATAGGGCTATTATTACCAACAAAGCAAATTCACATACAACTTGAATTTATCCTCTTGCATAAAAACAAACAAGAAATGTAAGTTGTAAGTTGTATTTGTTTGCAGGTTACCGAACAGCTCAAATCTAGGTTTCTACCAAGTCCAGTGGTCATCAAGAAGAGAATAGAAAGCCTTATTGAGAGGGAGTATTTAGCCAGGACGACAGAAGACAGGTGAGCCCCCCCCCCCCCCCGCCATACCGCAATACCTTCCCTTAAATCATAACCTTTCCTACAACCCAATTCTGTACCCTGATCATTTACCCCCATCAAAGATGCTTTGCATTGCTTTATAGAATACTGCAAGCAGTCTAGAAAATTGCTTTAAACAAAACTGCTTTTCTTTTTTACCAGGCAACAGTCTAGAAAATTGTTTTTTTTTACCAGAAAACAGTCTAGAGAAAAAATACTTATTTTATTTGAATATATAATGCATAATTTTGTATCATTCTTAATATAGGTTTTCTCGGTCAAATTCGGCAAATGAGCAGTCAATTTAATTTTCATGCGTTCGAATTAGAGCTGTTTTGCTTTTCCAGTTGTTACTGCGTTTCAAATTCAGAATTCGGCCATTCAATTTCGTTTTGTTCAGGATAAAACCAAAATGAATATTCTTTATCCCAGATGCATATTTACATCTAATAACGTTATCCATCTTCTTTTCCATTTACCGTTTTCAGGAAAGTCTACACATACGTAGCATGAGATAAACAAGAAGTGCAGTGTAAATTATCGGTCCTTCAACCCCAGAGTGGAAACAACACAAGTCATCTTATTATATTTTATTTTAATAAACAAAAAGCATTGAATTGAGGCTCATTCTGTAGCAGTCATTTCATCCATTGATTCAAGAAGCAGTATAAAGGATTTTGCAGTGTTAATAAATCCAACTTGACCCCAACATCACAGAGCTAAATAGCCAAGAAAAGTTGCTTATCATTTCAAAAATGTGTGCTAAGCAGAATCAGATGAGCAGCCAAAGCATCGTGTAATGTAGGTTGTTTGTGACTGGTGTCCATGACAAAAAGATTCGGTGAGCAACATGTTCTGTTTAAAAAGCTCTATGAAATTAAGTCTTTTCATTTTCTTATGACCAGAGACAGGGGGTGGGGGTGATAGATTTGTTTTGTTTTAATCACAAGTTCATCTATGGTGAGCTTAACGTTGACTTTTTAATCATGTTGGGTTTTTATTTTTTGTTATTTAAGTTAACACCCATTGAAACCCTGTGGTGTAGACATGTCTGCCTCACAACATGTTACAATTGATTGTTTTTGTCCCAGCTTTATTTACTTATTATAACAGCTTGATTTTTGCAATGATTAGGACTTCACACGACAGCAACATTTTGTAATTTACATAAAAAACCACCCACAATTGTGATGAAGCCAGTACTGCAGAACCAAATCATCTTGGATGTGGAGTTTATGGATATGGTTGGTTCTGAGCCTAATCGTTGGGGTTGGGGATGTCTCAATAAGTCTGGGTTTTGGTTTTTTGTTTTAATTATTATATCTGAGGGTGAGCAATATATGATAATGCACTCTCCATTATGCAAATTCAGCTGCCAACAACTAATAATCAATGTATTTATTTTTGATAATTTTTTTTAATTGCCAACAGTTTGTGTCCACTGTGACCTGGTCTAGGCTTTTGCAGTTTCATTTAAGAAGTCCTTGCTAAAAACCCAGATCTATCTGTGCACTGATTGGTCAGTTTCGCTGCTTATCCGGTTCTATCTGAGCACTGATTGGTCAATTCATTGCTCATCAGGTTCTATATCAGTGCTCTGATTGGTCAGTTCACTGCTAATCCAGTTCTATCAGTGCTCTGGTTGGTCAGTGTAATTGCTAATCCAGTTCTATCAGTGCTCTGATTGGTCAATGTCATTGCGAATCCGGTTCTATCGGTGCTCTGATTGGTCAGTGTAATTGCTAATCCAGTTCTATCAGTGCTCTGATTGGTCAATGTCATTGCTAATCCGGTTCTATCAGTGCTCTGATTGGTCAGTGTGATTGCTGGTCCAGTTCTATCAGTGCTCTGATTGGTCAGTGTAATTGCTAATCTAGTTTTATCAGTGCACTGATTGTTCAATATCATTGCTAATCCAGATGAGCTATGATTTGTTTGTCATCGGAAGTTATTTTGGACAATGAGAGGCATTTTGGTTAAAGTGTCATATCGATACACACATTTAATAAAACACTGTTATTATATTTCTAACATGTAAATCATTGAGTAAAAGGACTATTAGCCAACATACACCCCCCCCCCTTCTTATTCCTGTCCAATTGAGCAACAGACGCAAGAAGGTACATTCATGTTCATTGCGTCTCACAAGATACACCCCCCCCCTTCTTATTCCTGTCCAATTTGAGCAACAGACGCATTGCGTCTCACAAGATCAGAGCCCAGTTTCATATACACACTGTAGCTGCTTAAGCACACGAACAACAGAGTAAGGTGACCAGCTAACATACCATGTCACATGAACAATCTGCGACTAATATCCAGCTTACTTTTGCTTAGCAGATAAACACTCTGCTTAGGGGAACTCAAAATTTTGTCCTGGAAAGAAAACAAATGGGACTTCAGAGTTTGAAAGTCCTGCTTACTATTATTTTTTGGAGCGTGTAGAAGAGGAGCCTATAAATGTGAGGACGGTGGATTCTTACTTACATAAATCTGTATTGACGCTAACTATATGTTATAATTATTGATAAAGGGCTTTATACTAGATAAGCTCTGGGACAAAACTGTGTGTTTTATGCATTCACATTGTACAGTATCACAATAAGCATCTTGTTAATATCAAATGAGCTTGATGCAGCTCATACAAAACTACGGAAATAAAACAATATTATGTTTAATTTTCTTTGGAAATAAAACCAACATTTGGTGTACATTTTGTTATGTGCTTATAGCGTGCAATTGGATTCGACCCTTGGTATTACTTATTCCATATTTGGATAATTCTGGCATAGATTTCAGAATGCATAGAAAAACCAATCCCTAATTTTGTTTATTTATATATATATGTTTTTATTTATTTATTTATATATATATATTTTTTTTTTTTTTTTTGGGGGGGGGGGGGGGGTTCTTAATATCACCAGCAGGCCTGATACTTCACAGAGGCAATATAGGCGATTGCCTCCATGCCCTTGGTCATTGCCTTGGTGCCCTTTAAATGCCCCAGTAGAAGTTTATCACAGGGATATGGGTGCCCTGTCAAAAACAGAGCATACAGGCCTTTACAAGTGTTCTCAGAATTGAAAAGGTTGTGTGTTGAACCAAGGAGCTAAATTACTGTGTTAATGGTGCAGTTGGAAATAGTTGGCCATTAACAACTAGCCCACATCATTGAAGCAAAACAAGCCTTGTTTCGTGACAATCAACCAAAACGTTAACCTTAATTGGTCTCACTCTGGATAATTATTGTGGTAGTTTGTTCATCTTACCCAACTGCAATGGGACTCTGGGCCTAATTAAACTGCGAGGTGTCCCTGAACAGTTGTGTAAGGTGTTTGTTGGAAGGTAGTTAACGCCTCGTCTTGTGAAATATGACTCGGTGTATTCTTTCCATTATTCTTCTTTTCTAATTTTCTAAGGAGAGACCAACAAGTTTAGAGGTATCTCGAACCATGCTCGAACACTAATTTCCAAATTCACATATTTCTTTGTTTGAGAAGACTGGGTTGATTTGAACCGTTGCTTTTATCACCTTATGTAGCCTGATTACCCTTTTTTCTGGGTTCATTAAAGCATGTCTATCTTCACTCTCTCTAGAAAGAGACTTCGATTACAGATACCAGTCTTCAGAGTTGAGTCGCTTCTTCGAATCCCTAATAGATGGTTAAACAATTACAAGGAGATCAATTTATGATAAGGGCAAGTTAAAACAAATTACACAAGTATTTTTCTGTATTTGTTTCCCCCCTCCACGACTTAAGGAAAGGAAGTGGAAGAGTAAAATAATAATACATAAGGAAGTTTTAAAAGTGATCCCCTAGAGCGAAGGACTGAGGTCACCAGCAGGACGCGCACCTGTCGCATCAGGGCTTGTGATATTAATAATAATAAGTTGTGCTCACTTTCTCAGGAAGAGCGTCTTATTTAAGGCATGAACAAACTCCACGGTTGTTTTCATATTATTCCATGATTGTTTTATCACATTTAATGAATTTCCCGAGAGCGCGGGTCTATCAAGTGAGAGTTGAGCGTCAGTCTTGGTTATCGGCCCGTACTCTTTTGGTGACAACTAGCAACATCCTAAAAGTCTCTTTTCAGTCATTTGTCCAATTTTTTTTTTTTTTTTTTTACAGTGTACATATACCCTAAGAAACATACATTTGCAATAATAATTAAAGACACTTTTGCAGGTGCTGTGCAAAGTGATTTTTGCTTGCCTTCAAGCAAAACAAAATGCAGACCCATCTATTATGCGACATCAATTTGTTTTCTAAATAAAAAAATTCAAACTGTACTTTTTCCGTTTTTCAACTGTGTGACCCTACTTCGGAAATGTATTTCTTATACGCGACCAAGTTGAAGCCTTTCGTTCTATAAGTAACCACGATTTTGAAAAGGCACTCCTAATAATTCCCTCAAATTAATTACTGAAAAGGTGAATATTCTGAAGATCACAAGCAGTAAAAAACAAACAGTAAGAGTAAAACCTAAGATTAATCGCCAGCTCAGACCTAAGGTACTTCGTGCATCTTATAAGGTTTTGATCAATTCCTTTGCACATTTTCAGCTCCTGGTAATTTGGGTCTAGTGATAAAAATACGGTCTTCCAAGTAATTGTTTTGCAAAAAAATAATTCATTCTATAGACCATGTGAACTTTGTTTACCATAAGTGTGACTTGTGCATTCTTTGTGAATTCTGCCAGGCAAGATACTACACAGGTACTATGGGAAAGTTGACATTTTGTGTCATAATTTCCACATAAATCCAAGAATTATAAAAGTAAAAGCTGGACAAGTTTTGAGACATGCCCCCTTTCATCATATCAAAAGGTGATATGAATGAGACAGTGCAATCTCCATAAAAATAAGATTTTATGTTTTATTCCATTAGGCTGTGTACAAATGGTGCCTGCAGAAAGTCCAGGCTCTGTGGCTCTTTTGTAAACATGTGATGTCACAGGTCACATCGTCTATAAGTCAAACATTCGATTGATTGATTTGTATAAATTTTATCAAATTTATAAATGCATTTTTCATTCGATCGCCTTTGATCATTACATTTTAGAAAAGCTATGTGACATTATAGTTCTGAGCATACGTAATGTTTAAATCCGATGACAATACATGTATATCGATAAAATGTAATATATTATTTTATGTTAAACAAACAGTAAACACATAATAACGTTTCAATTAAGCCACCAACATCAAAAATAAGTTTTGACAATAACACGAAAAGTACATTTGGCTTTTGGTTTTCTTCTCAGGCACAGTATAATTTGTATATTGGGGGAAATGTACAGACCTTGTTATCGTTAATTAATACTTTTTAATTAATTAAAGAACAGGTGCAGTTAACTGGAGAACTTGTCACTAGTAATGTTACTTTTCTGAATCCAAAAGTCCAGTGGAGAATGTGGCTATATCAGGTTGTCTCTAAGTTCAACAGAGATGTTATTTTAGTGTCCTTTATTTTGATCGAGTTCCACCGGTGTGTGTTTCAGCTGTACCGTTGTTGCTTGAAGATCCGTAACGCTCACCAGAGATATGAGAACGAATTGCCGCATCGCCGTAAAACAAGCATTTGACTCCTCTCTGAAACTGCTTGTACTTCATGCTGTACACGATTGGATTGATACAACAGTTAGCCGCAACAAGGAACGTGCTGAAGACATTCAATGCACCGGTGAAATCCAACTGAAGCCATCCACAATTGAACATGAAGAAAGTTATCTGACTTGGACTCCAGCAGATAAGGAATACAGCAAAGACGATGACCAGGGTTTTGAAGGTGTTTCGCCGGGCACGGAAGAGGGACTCCTGCTGGTCGTTCACAACCACGGGGGGCTTCGGCTCGGACCCGGCTACATGTATAATGATGGGGGCTGGCACAGGGGCGACTCGTAGAGCACCTTTCTTCAATGAGATGGCAGTGTGAATGTAACAGAAGAGCATCACGCCAGCCGGTAAGAAGTACTGGAGAACAATGAGAAGGGGACCGATGATGAAGGATACAGAAACACGCTGGAATTTACAGACACCCTCCACTACGTTGTATATGATGAAGGAGTAGGACTTGAGCAAGATACCAATGATCCAAGCCAGTATCATTATAATGATGGCTGGGCGACGGTCGAAGAAGGTACGGTACTTCAACGGGTAGACGATAGCGGCATACCTCTCAAGAGTCAATCCAAGAAGGTTGAATGTTGAGATGACGAAGAAGAGCCAGAGCATAGCGTCTCCGATCCACACACGGCATAGAACTTGGCCCGCCATGGTGTCTGGTACAGGGTCCGGGTTGGGGATGTTGCTCTGTAGTAGAAGGAGCAAAGAGCCGATGAAATCAATCACAGCTTGGTGACAGATGAAGGTATTAGTCAGAGTGTGCATGAACTTCACTCTGCTGATCACCAAAATGACCAGTCCATTATCTAAGATGCCTACCACACCAATAATTGTCTTGAGTATGCGAAGAATCAGTAGAGCTTCAGCCATATTGCCTCGAATACCCAATCTCTCAGAAGAAATAACTTTCTAAGAGTGCTCTCTAAAACAGTGGAACTAGTTTATACTGCATTTATCTTTAGTAAATTAGATGATAACAGCACCAGTCTTCCTCGCTCTATGGTTCAACACAGCATGACTGAACAGCATTTTTTTCATCAGTGTTCTATCAACTGGATACGGGAGTCAAGTCGTTTGATAGTGTGTTTCATCTTTTTATACATCTTGGTAATAGTGAAAAGTGTGTTGTATAATCGGCGTCACCGAGGGTTGGCTGCCTAATTTATACCAACGTCACCATTGATGTAGAGACTGATTGGTTCATTTATCACGTACAATGAGCAGTGAGACACCACGCATGTTCACACCATTCATGTTGTATCTTGTGGCTTTCTCGTCTCTCTCGAGGAGATGCCAAAAGGCGTCTTGTCTATTGTCGACTCAATTTAGTAAGCTGGAGTGTGTATGTGTATGTTTTTGTTTTGCAAATATATACTTAGTCCAAGAACTAATGAAAAGGTGGGCAGGCAATGCATGCTTCGTTTTTTAAAGGGCACGGACACCAATGTAATTTCTCCTTGGTAAAGGGCATCCTATGGGTTGTAAATTTTTACTTGAGTATTTCAAGGGCACCAAGGAAATGACCAGGGGGCATGGAGGCAATTGCCTTCGTTGCCTCTGTGAATTATATCAGGACTGAGTTGGGATTGCCGAACTTTCTCTTTCAAAGGCAGCTGGTTGTTTTTAAGGCATTGCATTGAGGTATATCATGACAGAAGTTTACGTTACGTTTTCGTTGATTACTCGACAGGATCCTTAAAGAGGACAAGGGTGCTTGATTTTTGGTGTAGCGGCAGATCGGACACAAAAGTCCCATCAGAAAAAAACTGAAGAAACTTAAGGTGCTGAAGACAAGACAACTGGAACTCAATTGGTTCTCGACAAAGTGCTAGTAAAAACTTGGCTGCTGCTTACTAGTACATGTACTTGATGTAGGCTTGGTGCAGCTCCTCCCTAAGGCTAGAGTAGAAATCGGGGAGCCATCAGTTCGCGCGAGAGCAGTGATCTCGCGAGAGCACTATCTCAGCGCGTGTGGCCGATTTAACGACTTGTCCACTCTGAAGTTGGGGCGGCCAACACCACAACTGGGAGCGAGTTCCAAAGTTTGACACTCTACTGGGAAAGAACGAACTTCCGTAATATCTGAGTGTGGCTATAGTAATGGTCAGGAGTTTGCAAGGGTGGTATGATTTGTTGTTGGAGGGAATCCATGCTTCAGGACTCCCGGTCGTGCGGCTCTTTCGAAGCACATTGCTGAAAGTGCAATCTGTACTACTGATGACGAAGCCTGGACATAGCATTTCAACAAGAGGTTGCTCATTTATTTTGCATGGCAACCTTCTTCTCTCTGAGGTGCGATGAGGTCAAAGCATCACATGCTCAAAGTGTCTTAATTTACTTCTTCAATACGCGGGTCATCAAAGAAAACGACAAATCGGGAGAAAAAACTAACTAATCAAAAAGTAACTCACTATAAAACAACAAGAAAAGGTGAGAGTCCATACAGGATATTAAAATGCCTGACCCAATGACAATTGCTACAGGGGATGCAGATGTCCCAGACAAGTCGTAATTAAAGATTGACAAGAAAGTTTCAACATGTGGTCAAAATGGCCTTGCTTGTGGAGCTTGGAGGCTTGTTTAATAACGTTCCCTAACTGAGCACCATAGCATGAAATAACGAGGAGGTAGGGTGAAAACGTGCACATTAAATGAAAAACAGTTTTTCTGTTGATTTTTCAAAAACGCAATACCAAAGTATGATGCATGTTATTTGGAATTTTTTATTTTTTATTTTTCATTTATTTACAAAAATGTACTTATTCATTATTTTTTACCAGAGATCACAGTAATGCTGACAATACCTAATAGGTGTGTTCGCGAAGGGTTGAAATGACGTAACAGACTCAACAGGCGCAAACAATCTCATTAATTCTTCCCGGGGAGACTTCTTTATATTTCTTTCCTTTGTCATTCGCTGCATGACATCTTCTCATTGCACACAATTTCTTTTCTTCCTCTATGTTTTCCTATTTTTTCTCATAGTCTCCATGAGATATCTAATAATAATACATGTATACCCCTAATAATGATATTTTCGTCGCGGGATAGGGGCTGTATATAAGACGTCTTATGATTGTCAGCAACTAGCAATCCTCGGCAGGTGTTGATATTCCTCAAGAAGATACTTTGTGGTTTTCATCGAGGCCTACCATGTTAATATTTAATGACAATAAGCAGTTTCTAATCAAGGGTATAATGTATATTATAATAATGGAACCACAGAACCAGCATGTATAGGGCCTACATTATGTGTTCTTGCAGTAGGTATTATACGAAAGGTCCAATGCTCACAATCAGCAATTTTCTTTTGCAATGGAAGTCTAACAATTTTCATTAACAATTGTAATCCAACACTGACAGAATTTTTTTATTTTTGTATTGTCCATTATTATTTTTTGTTCAAATACAAAAATCCCATGGCGACTAATGGTTGAATTACAGGAAAATATACAGAGAACAAAATTGCCGGCTCCTCTCGCCTGACGGTGTCCTTCTTCCGTAAGCTTGGTTACTGATTGAGCGATGTTTCCGTTTTTTTCTCTTTATTATTTCGTTGGTTGTTTTTCTAGTGTAATTATTATTGTAATTTTCTTTTCTTGTTTATTAGGCCTAGATGTCTGATTATGAAGGCAACACTTCGTGTGCTGCTAACCTCAAAAACACGGTAATCAACTTGGAGGCTGTTTTCAATCTTTGCTCAGCAACAGACACACCGCCCAAAAAACATGTGCCTAAAAATAAAACTAATGATAATAAATAAATAAACACAACAAAAATAATGAGTAAAATAAAATAACATAAAGAAACAAACTGTATAATTAAAAATATGACAAGCATGGACTTATTAAACAATAAACAATTGTTTTGTTTGGGGGAGGGAGATTATTCATAATGCCTCATTAACAATGATAACTTTATGGAAAGCGTTGCCATAAACGGTATTGCACCGATTGAGGGCGCTGTGCAAATAGGTATGACGAACGCATCGAATAAAATGGCATAATGACACTAATCAATCTAGTAAAAGTGATAAACGAATAACTTTGGAAAATCCTTTAAATATTAACATTCTGTTTAGAAAAAAAAGTGAAAGGTCTTTTGAACTAATTTAATTATAACATCGACAACTTGTTTTTTTTCTTTATGAATTTGCTGCTGAAAAATCTTAAATCAAGACGACGGCGGAAGACCAAAAACCGGAAGGGTTTGCTCAAAGGTCAGTGTTCTGCGGGGAGGCCATTTCGTCAGGGCTGGAGAATTAATGGCTGAGAATTTCGATGAAATCTACCCGATTTAGCTGCTAAAGCTTCTTCTAAAACTCGACATTGTGTATGTATCACCTTCTTCCTTCAAAATGTTTACATTTCAGATTCATATTTTTTGTTTTGTGGGGTGATTTTGCGATTTTTATTTGATCACTTTGTGTGGTGCAATTTTATTCTGTAGTCTGGGAACTGTGTTTTTGGAAACCATTTTGTTCGGCTTTGTCGTGCACGAATCAGATCAATGCGTGACTGAATTGCGTAGCCAGGTTTGTGTTATACAATTTGTGCAACTTGGTAAATTCTATTTATGCTCTAGCCATTATGGAGTTTCCATTTTACAAGCTAATATTTGAATAAACTAAATGATAAATGTTTTATTTAAACTGCCCCTGGCTGGAGTGAGTCTGGCTTTTCAATCAAGTACAAAATTGAGTGTTCAAGTGTTGGCCATGGCATGTACCATTTTGGAGAAAAGTGGTAGAACAAGAATGGGGGGGGGGGGGGGAATGCTTGGAGTTTACCCCGTCTGGTCTGCTCTCGTCTGACTCATGACTTTTATTACATAATTTGATTATTCACAGGGATAACTCTGTAGTTATGGCGCCACCGCTTTTTCACTCATTTTTATAAAAAGGGATATCCCAGACCCATTGATGAGTGAGGTAAATTAGATACTGTATTATTTCATGATTATTTCATATTGAATGAACAAGTGGTGACGCCATACAGAAACTTTTAGAATTTTTAGACTTGGTAATCATGATTTCCTTTCATCATTATTGTCGTGTGCGTTTTAAGACTTGCGTCCCTAAAAATTCCATTGATTCTCGATCAAAATCATCAATTATTTATTCTCCAGTCCAGGTAAAAGTGCAAAAACAATAAACTATTTTAGTACAACAAGCCTATGTTAATACGGCAAACCCCGCAGAATTGCTTCTTTTATTGTTATATTGAATCAGATAACATTTTGAACAAAAATTGAAGATTTTTCTTTACCTATATTTTTGTTTTTAATAACATTGTGTTGTTTGATACAAAGTGCAGGACCTCGGATAAGTGTCTTTCTCACATTATTATTATTTTTTTGTGGTGGTGTGGGGGGGGGGGGGGGGCAGGGGGTTGTGTACATTTTTTTAATGTTAATTGTGCATGCCTCGTGCCATTCATTAAAAAAATATTTGCACTATGAGTTGAAGTAGGGGGCGTATAGAATGATCCATTTACGGAGGCAAAGCTGAGTGGAATTCCATTTTTCAACAAACATTGTTCGTGGTGAATAATTACCGAAATGTAAGTTTGTTGAAATATAATGTATACGATCTGCCTGCATAATTTCTTTCTTCACTTGCACCTTTACGGCTGTGACACCACACTGCACGCATCCCAGTTTAGCCAAATTTGTGCTGCAAAGGGATCACACTACTCAAGACTCAAGACTGGGTGTTTGCAAAGGGATCACACTACTCAAGACTCAAGACTGGGTGTTTGCAAAGGGATCACACTACTCAAGACTCAAGACTGGGTGTTTTATACACTTAGGGTACGCTTCTTAATTAAAATACAATCTTGCTTGGTATTTATTTATAAACAAATAAACAGCAAGCGTAATGTTTCATGGAACGCTCCTTTTGTACAGAGTGTGCCTACACTTACATAGGCCTACACTCAGCATACATTTACAATCACAACTTACATAACCAGGGCGTTATACAACAATGAGTTGATTAACAATACAGCATCAGACATGTAGTGTATTAACCATTCTGTTACATGATGCAAAGATATTGACCTTGTTTACAAGACGCAGTTTCATTGAACTAGAAATATTAAGCAGGAAATATTGCTTAACAATTTCTGCTAAGTAAAAGGGAGCAGGATACGTAAATAAATTGTGCATGTAACATGGTATTTTTGCTGGTAACCTTATTCTGGTAAGCATAATTATTTTGTGCTTTGCTACTTTTTGTGCTTTTAGTTTTAAAAGCAGCTCTATGAAATTTTGCCCTGAGTATAATTATGTCATTTTAATCATTCTGGGCAAGTGAGTTAAGACGATTGGTTGAAGCTTAGCAAAATCAAATGTAAGCAAACATGATGAACAACATGCCAAAATAATGTATTATTTATATTTAAAGTTTTGACTGGCACCCCTAAGAAAGATATTGACAAAATAGGGGGAGTGCAATAAATCAACATCTATTGGCTAGATAGCTCAGTTGGTAGAGTACTGACACGTCATTCAATCCGAAGGTCGAAGGTTCAAATCCCCCTTTGTTTAATCCAAAATTTAAACATTTTGTTTGTATGGTTATGGGGTTTGGTTTGGTGGATACTATTGCAAAAATGCAGATTTTAGTGATGTTAAATAACAACATTAAAACTAACTGTACATGATGTACATTGTACTATGCATGCATTGGCCACCTTCCACTGCCTGCACCCATACAATACCATGGACTCAATGGTGATGTGTGCATACATGCTTAAAAACTTGTAATAAACACATTATGCATGAATGAAGTTAAGGTCATCAGTCAACTAAAAGCCCTTGGCACTCAACACAAACACCCTCATGTACTCATGGAGGAATAATGCAGATGTGATGCCATACAAGACTCTTGGGTCCTGTATCAGGTTTATGTATCACTAAAGAACTGTGTACATTGCACCAACATGTATCAAGTAATACGGCACAAGGGAAATTAACTGAGTAAAGTTGAGATCATTTGGGTTGTATTGTAGGTAGACCACCACCATAGTTCTTGTTAGCTCAGTTGGCAGAGCGCAGGCACGTTAATCCAGATGTCAATGGTTCAGTTCCTGCTTGAGTAAATTTTTTTTTGTTTAACCACAAATTAAGCATGGAGGAAGACATGCAACCTTTACTTAAACAATGTACACGTATGCAGTGTACGCATTGTATAGAGGGTGTGCCACATGTACTCAGCATTCTTGAAAGGAGCTGAGTTTCTATAATGTGTCCATACACATGATGTACCACATGAATGTTCAGGTACTACATGTACCCAAGACATGGGCAATACACCATGTAAATGTAGGCTAAACATGAAATTGTAGGTTTACATGTAACACTGTATTTTTGCACTTTGATTCTGGCCATTTAATAATAATAATAATAATAATAATAATAATAATAATAATAATAATAATAATAATAATAATAATAATAATAATAAGACTTGTAATGCGCACATATCCACCCTGCTGGGTGTTCAAGGCGCTGGGTGTTTAAGGTATCTTCACAGTGAATTCACATCATAAATAATCCTAGACATAAAACTGTTCAATATTGTGTTTGATTCACACTAGATAAATTAGTTATATAGCCAGTGGATGGGTCTCTTGCTTTATTGCTAATTCATTCCAGTCGCTATTCCTTAAACTTAATCTTTCACCGGGATTAAATCAATCAGATACAGGAGTTAGATGCAGAAGTTTTTCCTGTATGCATTATCTTGATCAGTAATCATGAACCGGTTGGGTATGATTCACCTTATGGTACATAGCAGGGGACCGTGGAGGCTCGGAGTTAATTCTGTGGTTTATGTGGTAGAGTCTGGCTGGTTACTGAATGGGCGGGGCAGTATAGCAGACACCCCCCCCCCCTGTAAGGGAGGGGGGGGGGATCACCGTGTTTTGTGAAGTTACAATGTATTAAATAGTTTTTTCTACACGTATCTTAAAATACATTGAATAGGTTTTCTGTTTTAGTGCGCCAGTTTTATACCTACAATGTACATGAAGTAACCCTACCTACCATACATGACGTGCATACACAATGTAAAAAAGATGTTTTCATATTATATCACAGTTGAAAAGGGTCACGGCCCAAAAGACTGCATGTTATGTTCATGTGTACACAGAACACGTATCCACTGGCATCGATAGTGGCAAACCTTTCATGTTACTTTGCAAATCATTTTGACAAAAATTATCAATTAGATTCAGTCAATCACATCTTGTATATGTAGGCCTATAAATTCATGTTAACTTGTGCCGAAGGGACTGATTGAGTTTAATGGCACTACAATCATGGAAAGTAGATTTTATGAGGCTAGGGTATTACATGTATACTTACCAGCAACTGACTACTCTGTTTTATTTGTAATTATTGCACTGTGTTATGTTTACAAGGGTTTGAAAATAGCTAGTAAAATGAAGGGCAGGCCTCAAATTACAATGATAACCAGGGCACCCGCAGCAATGGCCCTGTGTTTCCCTGTGCTTTTGCTGCATGGTACCCAATATATCCCTGTATGCTTAGTTTTTTAAAGGCAAGGGCACCAAGGCATGGAGGCAATTGCCTGAAGTATCAGGCCTGCCAATGCAAATTCAGCCCTGATACTTCGGCTTTTAAGGGGCACGGCAGTTTTGCCTTGACTTTTTGTAAAAATTTAGGGCACCAAGGCAATTTTCAAAAATTTGGAAGGGCATCACGGCAATCATAAAAAACTTGCGAAGGGCACGACAGCGGTTTAAAAAAAAAACTCTGAGTTGCCTGTAAAAAATAGTTCTTCCAATTTTTCCATTTTCTAACTGTTACCTAATGAAAAAAGAAAGCATTCATTAACTCAACAAAATAAAGAACAACTACTTACAATACACTATAAATAATTTTTGTTCATACGTAATCCTACTATTGGTCATGCACGTTGTGTAGTTTTTCGTCGAGACGCTAAAATTCCCACGTAACTGCTCCATTTTGACACGATGTTGACAGAATAAATGCATGCGGTGCGCGACGACTATGCCGACATGATGGTACATCACATGTACCAAGCATGGGGAAAACCACTATCCCAGCATGCACAGACCTGCGAGTCTTCGTCTCAAGGCATTTAGCGTTGGTTCGTGTAATTTTACCACTAGAGGGCGTTTAATCTCACGCTATCGCTTTGTTCCGAAACGCCCTCTAGCGTTCAATGTTTTGAGTATTTTTTTGTTGACGCAAAGAACAACGACTAACGGGCCTGAAATCTGCTGTTGTGCCTTACGTGCGTGAAATTGGGGTATATTTCTTTGCGTAAAAGTTTACACAGATATCGGGACTTTTTGGCTTCTTTTCGAACTTGGGCAACGTTGAATATAATTTTTTTTCGGGAGGAAGGGCACGGCGACAATGATGAGAAAAGGGCACGGCAATCATTGCCGTGAAAAATTGGGTTTTTGAAGGGCATTGCGGCAATCGGTAGGGGCAACGACGGCAATTGCCGTCGTTGCCGTCGTGAAGTATCAGGGCTGCAAATCCCAATTCAAGTTTTCCTGTGATGGAAGTGCCCCCTTGACAGAGGAAAATTGTCGTTCCCCTTCTAGAGCGAAGTTCAAGGCCAAGGAAGGTAGTTAAAATGTTAGCAGTTTGGGACGAACGCTAAACGTAATAATTACGTGCACTTCCTGTGAGGAATGTTATGGGTGGCATGACACCAACATTTGAGGATTTCATTAAGTGGCTTGGAACTTACGGTAGGAGTTGCTCGTGTTAAATATATCATGGGGTCTTTTTGAAACCTCTGACTCCAGCTACAGGCTCTGACTGCTGATGTTTGAACCACAGCCTGCAAAATACACAGTAATATGCTTGATGGTCAAGCTGCAGTGCGCAGAGCCTTAGCCAGAGATGGAGCACAAGCCAAGGTTTGAGAAAGGCCCTACACACTCTCCAGTATAGGCTTGTAGGTCAAGCTGCAGTGTGCGGAGCCTAAGCCAGAGACTGAGCACAAGCCAAGCTTTGAGAAACGCCCTTGGTTGTCAGAACATTTTTTAATCTTCGTAGCGAGGAGTATGATATGGAGGTAAAGATGGGGAGATTGGGGTCCAGACCATTATGGATCAATGGTCGAGAACAGATGAAAATAGCAGGACAAACAAAGTAATTTTGTACCATCAGGAACTGCAAGCACTAGAGAGAGAGAGAGCTCAGTTGAACTTGATCAAAATTAGATAAAAAGTGTTTTGATTGGGTAGAGTTTCCTGAAAATGTGAATTATTGGTACAAGTATATTTAGTTTACATTTGAACCAATATGTAACGTATAAAAAGTGTGTTTACATGTTTGGGTACTGTATTTTACGAACAGTATTTGTCTTTCCCGTTGATGTATCTTCCATGGTCTTGTCATTTCCTTCCTCCATGAGCTTTCGATAGATGTACATTGTACATGTAGAAGGTCTGCTAATCAATTGAGTTAGCAAATTGTAGGACCTCTGAGATTAGTAACTCCAATTGTTGGTGATTTGGGGCACATTATGGTGTAATCCTACATTATGCATGAAGGAAAGAATTAATCAAAATTCACACTGAATGTTAATGAGGAAGGGCCATGGAAGGTCACATGTTTGTTTGCATTGATTTTTAAGCACCCATTGATTTGTGAGTATCATCAAACAGATGACAAAGACAAATCAGTAAAAACCTTGGGCAACCAACCCTCCAAAATCCAACTGCACCTTTTGTTTGATCTTGTTGGATTCAGTATGTGGGTCCTTTCTCTATGGATTGAGTGATGCGCTAATAAACATACAATGGGCCTTTGTTTATTTGCAAAGATTGCCTTTTAAAACAAAGGATTAACACTGGATTGTGTTTCAGTTCAGCAGGCTTTGGCCAAACTTCCAATGTTTGGGTCCAGAATGCCCTAAAATTTGAACAAATCCTAGGGGACACCATGATATGTAGGGCAGGGGAAATGCCAATGTTATGTGTTGGGCTTCACAATGTACAGTCATGTGTCATGATAACGCTGCATTAGCTGCATGGCATCCTGTGTACCCTCTAATATAATGATAGTGCTGAGTCATTATTTGGAAGGGAGCAGACTGTTTCTATTCACTGTAGTTTTGTGTAGTCATAATGAGGTGGGATGTGTAAACACCAATATGCAGGGATTGTGTGAGTGTCCATTAAAAGCCAAGCATGACTTCATGATAGTCTCCCCTGCAGCAGTTAGTACAGTTTCTGTGAATCAAAACCACTAAGTGCCCTTGAGTGGTCTAGAATCCTATGTGCACACCCACATAATGTAAGCACATTACACACTGAATTATACATGATACATGTACACACAAGGGTACAATGTACACATCATTCGGTCATACAAGCATAAGCACCCTGGACTGTGATCATGCACCCTGGACTGCGATCATGCACCCTGGACTGTGATCATGCACCCTGGACTGTGATCATGCACCCTGGACTGTGATCATGCACCCTGGACTGTGATCATGCACCCTGGACTGTGATCATGCACCCTGGACTGTGATCATGCACCCTGGACTGTGATCATGCACCCTGGACTGTGATCATGCATCCTGGACTGCGATCATGCACCCTGGACTGTGATCATGCACCCTGGACTGTGATCATGCACCCTGGACTGCGATCATGCACCCTGGACCATGGAGGTAGCCTGGACTGCGATCATGCACCCTGGACTGCGATCATGCACCCTGGACCATGGAGGTAGCCTGGACTGTGATCATGCACCCTGGACTGCGATCATGCACCCTGGACCATGGAGGTAGCCTGGACTGCGATCATGCACCCTGGACCATGGAGGTAGCTTGGACTGTGATCATGCACCCTAACTCTTACATTGTTCCTTGTGGAATATATTGCCCTAATTTGCAGTTAGTTTTAAAACGTATGTCATAATTAATGTTAATAGGACACTGAGCTTGGTTAATCTTGCCGCAATGTGAATATGTTTCAAGTGTTTTAGTGTGTTTAATGTTGAAGCATTTGTGACGGTGTAGGCAAGATTAATTTGATCATGAGAACGTTATTTTTTCTTCCTAAAAAATTAGTTTTATGCAGTGAACACAAAACAGCAACTGTTTTGGAACACCCTGTTTTACCGTCACTTAAAGTGATAGATAATAAGTGAGTAATTTAGACATGTTGTTTGAATAAAAAAATATTTAAAAAACATCTTTGGGTAGTTCTAAATTCTTACTGGCACAATGTTCTGGTATGGAGTAGTTTTCTTGATGTGCAAACACATCATTAAATTCAGTTCAAATACCAATTTGTATTTAACTGGTTCAGTTCATTAGACAACCATAACACCATACGTTGCTGCGGGCAAACATATTGTTAATAATTGTTTCTATGGTATACATTGCTGCGGGCAAACATATTGTTAATAATTGTTTCTATGGTATTTCCAGTAATCCCTTTGCATGATCCATGACCATATTCGTGATAGATTAACGTTTAAATCTTTTTCGTGGAGTCGAGTGATCTTGACCTTGTTTGCTAATTAGCATAATTAATTAAATTATTACATCTGGTCATGATCGTAATCTTATCACGCAAGATCTGCTTGTACATATATGTATTATAGAATTATTTATGGTATATAAATATGGGCAGATATTTCAGGTTGCACATACATGTTACAGAATTACTGCTCAGGATACTTGAAAACACAGGCAAATAATCCATGCTATTTTTGCCCTTACATACTTGTGTTTATCAAATCAATTTTGAAGCCCTGGCCTCATACAAATGTCTTAAAATAAGAAGTAAAAACAAAATCTGCGATGTGCAGGCATAATATTCTTCCTGCTCAGCTTTAGTCTGATTTTCGATTTTTGTTTTGCCCTTCGAAAATCGGCAAAAGTGATTGAAATTTCTATTTTTAAGCTCACACCATGTGCATGGTGTAAGTTAGCCCTTGAATTTGATGAAATTGTCCTGCTTTTTTCCAAGGGCCGAATATCACGTCTGATTATGATTACTTAGTGCAGTCCATCTTGATAACCTTATGAACATCTGGATATAAATAAGACCCACTAAGGATTGAAGTTGAAATGAATTGAATTGAGCATACAGTCTATGTATGTACTGCCTTTGTGTCAGGCCTCATGCATTGTTCATAAATGCATCCTGAGCTCAGATATTCTGTATGCATTGACCCCCATGCATCAATTGAATCTCTGCATAGACAAGCATTATAAATTACAGGAATGTAGATCTATCTAGTATGGGATCTAGACGCCTAATATGCCAATATTTTATGAGTTACAGACGCCTGTAATTTCATCCTTCACAGGGCAGTGCCACTTTTCTGTAGGTAGCGACTATCCATAATGATATTGTAATGTCTACGTGTAAGGGGAAATTATTTGATTAACAAGGTCACCAGAAGTGCAACCATTGAGTTATTACTTGCTATATTAGAGAGACTACTCCAGTGGTTTTATATGACACTAATTAAAGCCCAGTCAATGTAATCTATTGTATACATTATATTGTGAGTTGAACAAAGACAAGAGTGGGACTTGAATCTTTGACCTATGAATTTACATGGTAGTGCTCTACCAACTGAGCTATTGGCAGTCTCTATGTTTTGTCAATATCTTTGTTTGTACTGATGTTAAATATCCACTGTACCTGTACTAAATGTTTTATGTATGTGTGGATATTAGGCCATGTTCACTCTCTGAATTGCAAATACGCATGCAAAGCGAATTTTGGTGCACATGGCTGTTTTTGCAGTGAATGTTTTGCAGACAGTTCAATTGTTGCAAATTTTTCATTGCCAATTTGTGATGTCAAAATTTGTTTGTCACTTGAATTTGCATCCCCAGGAAGTATAAACAGGGCTTTAAGCTACGACAAGTGTGATTACACGTATTACCATTGTTAAATGCCTTATTTCAATGCCAAATCGTTATACATGTGAATTCATTTAGTCTTTGCACAAGGCGCAATATACATTTTCCTCATAGAAGTGCCCCCTTTCCAGAGGGAAATTGTCGTGGACCTTCACATGTGAAGTTCAAGACCTATTACTAACAAGATATTGTGTTGATTATTCCAACAGAAGCTAGAGCCATAAAAGCGTTGGGCTGGGTATGTCTCCGTCTTGGACCGCCGCCTATTATGGCCGACCACAACCCTAGTCTCCACCAATCAGGGGGGTCTCATCACCAGCGTCGCACAACTAGACGTGGCACAACAACTGCCGCTTCCACCTCTGTCAATCATTTTGAATCTTCTGTGTTTGTCAACGCCCAGCAAGCAGCTCCAAGCAGCAAGAATAGCTCAAAAAGAAGGTGGGGGATCAAACCTTGTTCAAGTCTCAAAATAACCCATGGCACCTACAGCGATTGCCGTTGTGCTTTTGCTTTGGTGCCCCTTTGTAAGGTTACAACTTTACCATTCTCGGATGTTGTCAACCCAGTGCATCTTTGGTCTCAAGCATATTAAAGTTAGTTGTGGAAACACTGTGGCGGAAATATATCCTGATTGTTTATAGAGTAGTTGTGCATTTCACCTTATCTCATTTTAAAGTTTTTATTTTGTTGCAGTAATTTTAAGGTAACCGGCGAAGCTTCAAAGCGTAAATCGGAGCCATTAAATCTAAGCATCCCAACTAAACAACCACCACGTGAGATCCAGGAAGTCAAACTGAACGCTACCATCCAATTTGGCCATCTCGGCCCTGGATTGACCCCAAGCATCATCACTAAACATCCCACACCACACGACATTAAACCCTCAAGTGAACTGAATGCAAATACCTTTGACAGACACCTGAACTTCGACCACAGCTCTGGCCCTGGGTTGTTCTTGAACCATAGTCGAGATCCGTCGCAGAGTGGAGTTGTCCCTGAGGAGTTTAAGGACTCTAGCATCATTGTTCCCGGCAGAGGCCTAGGTAAGAAGCGTAAGGCCAGTAGTTCCTCAGCGTCTTCGGCAAGCGAATCCACCATTGGGGAGAAACACAGCAAGCTACGGCTGCGTTCAGCCAGTACTGACCATCCTGAATCTGAGACTGGGGAGACAACTTTGCCAGGACTCAACGAAGAGATCCCGTTGATCACCTTCAGGTCTCTGCGCTCATTCTCCAGGGATCATCCATACCAGTACGAGGCCTTAGACTACTACGCACCGCGCCGGACACCAGGCAGGACGAGTGCCCAAAGGAGGGCTGCCCCACCCTGGGGCGCCGGACCATCAGCAACAGTTTCCACCCCTCCGACAACGTCAACAAAGACCGAGTCCAAGGCACTATCAGCCGCTACTACGTCTACTTCTGGGACGCCAAAGTCACGCTTGGGTGGTATCTCTTACCATAGGTATATGTTACTTAAAAATCTCTCTCCACGTATTATTATATTACATCCTGCTTGAAAATTACTCACTACATGAATTTACCACTTATTCATGCCTGTACATCATTTCATGAACTACTGCTTGGCTTCTTAATTATTATACACACCCTACGAGCGACAAAGTTGCCAGTAAGTCCCAAAGACAACCAGAGTATACTGTTTGAATCGCCGTGACTTCGACGTCTCTTTTATAAGCCAACACTGCCACAATACAAATTTCATACATGGTTGTACCCGCAATTTTACATTTTTTTTAGTTAGTTCTTAAAAGTGCCATTTTATAGTGCCCATCTATGTGTACATAACAATTCATGTAACCTTAATCTCTTTTTGTTGATCATAGATCGTCAGAAAACACATCGACAGATCCATCTACTGGTGTCCCATCCCAGCCATCTACGTCCGGTGTAAGCACCCGTCAGAAGGCCAATAGAGGGCGGGCTTCATCAACTCCTTGTCCCGCTGGAACTGAAGAGAAAGGAACAGCTTTGCCGTCCAGTCTTAAGGGTCCTTTGAAAGGAAGGACCACCTCAAGCAAAAGTGAGTCAAGTCACGAGTGAAGACAACTCCAAAAATGCACAGCTCAATTTTAATTTGGCAAAAAAATAGTTAATGGCCTGACGTTTCGACCCTAGCAGAGTCTTTCTTGAAGGCTTTGAGAAAGACTCTGCCAGGGTCGAAACAACAGACCATTATTTTTTTTTTTTTTTACATTTATACCATAGGTCCTTTTGGTTGGTAAGCAGTTTGCAACAGTTTATTCTATTTTCTCTATTTGAATTTTAGGATTGTTTATTTTGTGTATGTTTTGACAGCTTTTAAGAAAGACTCTGCTAGGGCTGAAACATCACGCCATTAACTATTTGATGGGGTATACTAAATGAATGTAAAACGGGTAACTATTTTGTTTTTTTGTGATTTTTTCTTCAGGCAAGTCTAAGGCGAGGACCTCATCTCCGAAACCAGATAGCTCAAGGCCACGTGCCACAGACACCAACACGGGAACCTGTGCCAGCACCAGGTAAGAACCACTATCTTTATCAGGATACTGAGAATGTGTAATATCAATAGATTGCTTCCTCTAGGGCCCATTATCATAGGACTGCTTAAGCACAAAACAATATGCTTAGCACAAAACAATATGCTTAGCACAAAACAATATGCTTACCTGGATAAAGTACCGTGTCACAAGTACAATATGTGACTAGTATCGTGCTCGTTTGTGCTTAGTAGAACATTTGTAAGCATTATTTTCTGCTAACCAGCTCTCTGAAGTTTTGCCCTGATAGGAAATTAGTATGGTTTACATTGGTTTGAATGGAACAAAACCAAGATGTCTGCACTGTGCTGAGTTTATAATATTATTCCATAATGATGACAATATTATGTTAAATTTGCATCGGGGATAAAGAATATTAATTTTGGTTTACCTATATACACCGCTGTGTGGAAGCACTGTATATGAGTCACTTTCCCAAGTCATGTGAAATAAAAATCAAAGGAATATTACTCGGGTGGGATGACAATATTGATTCTCCACATCTAAATTGTACATTAGTCAATCCTTCTATTGAGTCATTCAATGATGTACTATGTCACCCTGTAGTGCACTATCATAAAATGAAAAAGTTAACTACACACTAATTTCTCATATTGAATGACTATTCAATATCATTCAATAGGTTTTGTATTATGATAAAGGCAATGTTAAGCCAGTCTGCTATATGATATTAGGAGTCATGTGCTGAGTGCATCTTAACTGCACACACTTGATCAGTCAATATCACTTATACATTGAAGTTACTACTACCTGCTATGCAAGTCCCATATATATTTAACATTTGAAACCTCATTGGGACATTTCTTTTCAAGAGTTAACTACTCTATGTAATTGGAACATTTTAAAGGGCACCAAGGCAATGACAAGACAAGGCAAGACCCGGGGCATTGAGGCAGGGTAATATGAACGTTACAAAGGGCACCAAGGCAAGACCCGGGGCATTGAGGCAGGGTAATATGAACCTTGCAAAGGGCACCAAGGCAAGACCCGGGGCATTGAGGTAGCTGCCTCAGTTACCTCCGTGAGTCATGTCTGAACCCCTTTAATGACCGTCATTAAAACAACCCCAAGTTGGCTTATTGTGTACTTCTGGGTCGAACATGAACGCAGCAGTTTTCCTGACAAGCACGAATCACTCTAACATTTCCTGTTCCTTCATTCAAGTAGCTGGGTTAATCTTGGGTATATTTTAAGATCCCGGTGAATATTATAATGGGTGTACAGTATGCTGATGTCACATTTCTACAAGACAATTGGGTGAAAAGTGAAATCATTAAATTACAGTAGTTTTGGGAATTTGTTGTTATTGGATGTTACGTGATCGGTTTTGTGGGAACCTGTATGAATCAAGTTATTAATAACTAAAAATTAAAAAAGAATTATATTTACCAATTTCCACAGTGTCTTGAAATTGTCAAGAAATTTAAACAAATTAATCTTTTAAAATATGTAATTACAAGTATGTGCTCACTTTACTTAAATAGACAATTGCACTGAACACATTTTTTATTATATTCATTTATTGTATGTGAAGCTAAGGAACTAGTACCATTGGAGTAATCCAAGTCACAACAACTATGGGTCTGAGTCATTTAGTTTTTCCCTTTTGAATGAATTTGGGGAAGTAGGAAATGTAGACTTACATCAGTTGTGCGTGTTTGTACGTTTTACTTTCAAGCTTATTTGGGTTTCAGGGAAATAAGTGAAATAATGGAGTCTTACTTGTGCGTCCTATACCTGGTTTTTCAATGAGTCCATTTATTACAGTCCTAAGTCCCTCATTTAGCTTGACTTTTTATTTCTAGGAAGTCTTGTTTTCAACCCAGAATAGTAGTAATGATTAGGGTGGGTCGCGTGTTTGTTCCTACTTTGCTTGATTTCATTTTGCAAATTAAAATAATAACTGCTTGTGTCTGATGATTTTTTCCTGTCACAAGACAATATTTCAGAAAAACAAAATTGTTGCATTTTTTTATGGAGACTAGGACCAATTCGAACAAGAGACAACATTTGTTCATTTTTTCTTTTTTTAAATTTCTTAACAGAAGTAGGCGCAGCTCGGGGATGAGCAAGCGAGCACAAAGCGGGAGCAGTCGATCAGATACCTCATCTGGACGAGACGCAACCACAGAGGGCCCTTCATCAACTGGACGTAACGCCAACGAGGACTCGGCCCCAGGGGCCATTGGTGCAGGTAAAGTTGTCATAGTAACATCAAATCGTCAGACAGTCTTTTTTTTTGCAGGACTGAACAGTCTTTTTTTTTGCAGGACTGAAAAAGTTGTGAAGTTTGCTGAAAAAGTACAACAGATGCTCATGAATGTCATTCATTTGTTTAAATGGTTAAAACTGAAAACTTTGCATGGTGGAAGTAACAAAGAGAGGTTTGCAGAAACACCATGTGACAATCTCTGTTGAGTAGTGTTGGTTCTGAAAACAACTGATGGTTAGCAACTCAAAGTTTCTCCTTATTGCAACTGATTGCAACGTTGAGTTGTCCACCACCTTTTCTTTTCAGAACTAACACAACTCAAAAATTATTTTCACATTGTGTTACCGCAAACCTCCCTTAGTTAATTTGAAAAAGTTTCAACTCTTTTCATTAAACTTCTATAAAAGATTTTCTGTTTTTGTTTTGTGCACAGCTTCAGGGTCTGGAGGAGGGGGAGGAGCCCCAGCTTTGGCCCTAGGAGGGGAGGGAGAGTCTGATGATTCCGAGGTGGGGCGACTTCAAGGTATGTAGAGTGCGGAGATCTTAGATTGAGCTAGCATCTTAACCAGTTATAGAACATACATGTAGCAGCAACAAACGACCACCAAGTTTTGACCTGCTTCCATTCACATTAAAAGGTCATACCCGGATATTAGCATGTTAATATAGCCCCTCAATTTCTAAACACAAAGCTTCACTTTCTGTTTCATGTTATTTCTGTTGATATTTTTACTGACGGTATTTGATTAAAGAAATGAAAAATCTTAGCAATGTCTGGGCTTTTTTAAATATAAACAAATAATACCAACATTAAACACAATTGGTTGAAAGCCCACACGACAATCCATAGCTGCTCAAATAGGCTAAAACATAATGCTGTCATTCCAACTCTGTAATAATGACAACACTCAATCCAAACCAACTACCCATTTTGTGTATTATATGAACTTTAACCAATGACCTTTGACCTCCATGCAGCCCTTCTAGAAGCAAGGGGCCTACCTCCACATCTGTTCAATGCTCTTGGACCTCGTATGCACCAGTTGTTACACAGAAGCATGGGTACTGGAGCTAGTAAGTTCATATTCTATATATATCCACTTGCTGTCAAGTTAAAGTAATTTTGAGAACATTATTTGGTTTCACCATTTACACCAATGTATTCCATTGATGCATCCTTGGTTTACCTCTAAGATGGTAGCTGGATAACGTCAATGCATAAAGTCTATTGTACGTGCCTGTTAAATTATTACCATTTTTTTTAAATGCAGCAACCTTACATTCATTTCAATCATTTTGTTAATAGGTAGCAGAGCCCATCAGCTGCTTACCGGTTTACAGGCTACCGGTGATGAAAGTCAGCAGTTACAGGCCGTGATTGAGATGTGTCAACTCCTGGTGATGGGTAATGAAGACACTCTGGGGGGCTTCCCGGTCAAACAGGTCGTTCCTGCCCTGACAACTCTGCTCGCTATGGAACACAACTTTGATATCGTAAGTACAAGTCTATTTCACATATTGTCAGGCCTTGAGATAGCCGACAGCACTCATATCAATTGCCTTGCTGCCCTTTGCTTTTGCTGTGATGCCCTTTGCAGGGTTTCATGGAAATTAACATTGTCCTGATAGAAGTGCCCATCACCAAAGGAAAATTGTTGTGTCACTTGAAGAGCGAAGTTGAAGGCCTGTATTGATGATGAATACAACCCTAGTAGTGCTTGGTCCAAGGCCTGTATTGATGATGAATACAACCCTAGTAGTGCTTGGTCCTAAACAAGAGCGAAGTTGAAGGCCTGTATTGATGATGAATACAATCCTAGTAGTGCTTGGTCCAAGGCCTGTATTGATGATGAATACAACCCTAGTAGTGCTTGGTCCAAGGCCTGTATTGATGATGAATACAACCCTAGTAGTGCTTGGTCCTAAATACATATAATTCCATCCCCTTTTAATTTAAAAGAATTATTACTTTCCTAGCAAGTGCACAAACAAAAATTCCCTGCTAACCCATGAAATGCACTTGATGTAAGCGCGGAATACCCTGCTACCATAAGTGCAGAATCTGCTTACTGTATGCAGCAGAGCCGTGAAATTGGGCCATGGTAATTTAAGGAGTATTGTAACAATGTTGGTAATATTGATCATTCTTTTAGATGAATCACGCTTGCCGAGCTCTGACCTACATGATGGAGGCTCTACCCAGGTCCTCTACTGTGGTTATGGACGCCATCCCAGTGTTTCTAGAAAAGGTATCCCTTGCATTCAATCTTTAACGAGGATTAATATAAATTGAGCTGTTAATGCCTTCGCTGTGATGAGAAACACTTAAGACCAGACTGATGTGTCTTTACCAAGACATACTGAATGCCAAACAAGAGGCTGTTTCTGAGCAAGGCTTAAACCTAAACATAAGATATTGATGAGTTAAAAGATTTTTTCTTATTTTTTTAGATGCATAAGATATTTATTTTTTAAAAGTTGGGTGTCCAGGGGCTGATTTCACAAAGAACTGAGATTAAACTTGACTGTGTTTCTATCTGGAGACAATCAGAGCATACTGATGAAAATGTTGAGTTGTCAATCATCGGCTCTTCTCAGCGCCAACCCTACTCAAAGAGCCAACCCTACTCACATGGTGCTACCGTAAACCTCACCTATTTATACTTCCACCATGCAAAGTTTGAAATCCTACTAGCATCACGTTGATTTCATATTGATCCTAATACTGATTTGTTATTGGTTGTTTATTGTAGCTTCAAGTGATTCAATGTATGGATGTAGCAGAGCAATCATTGACTGCATTAGAGATGCTCTCAAGGAGACATAGTAAAGCTATTCTACAAGCGGTAAGTCTCTTCATCTTCAATTGGCCCTCTCAAAACTAGTAAACTAAATGTTTGTTTTTTTTCTTCATTTTTGTTGTTATTATGTTTATGTAATTCTTCAATGATGCATTAGAAAAAGATAAAACTCTAATTATGTCAAGCCTATTCTAAGGGTTAGCAGGGAACTTTTGCACTTTGGCACTCCACATTACTAGGCATTCTTCACTTACACAACTAGCCCAGAAATTCAGCGCTTTTCCTGTAAGCAAAGAATTGTGATCGTAAGCAGAGCCATGACTGTGGGCCCTACTGAGTTCAATAGATTGGTCTTGGTTTCACAGATCTTTAGTACAAACTTGACTCCACTGTTACTAGAAGTGGTCTATGAATTGACAATTTATCCTTCATATTTCAGGGTGGTTTGACGTCATGCCTTCTGTATATTGAGTTCTTCTCCATTGCAGCACAGAGGAATGCTTTAGCTGTTGCAGCTAATTGTTGTCAAAGTATCGGCATGGATGAGTTTAACTTAGTCACAGAATCACTGCCTTTACTCACCAGTCGACTACAACATCAGGTAAATATTTTATTTTATACAACATCCAACAGCGCAAGCGCAAATTACAGGATTGATAAAAATATTAATATTAAACATTTAAATTCAACATCTTGAGAACTTCTGGCCATTTTCGAATCCACGGCCTCGGGCATTGGATTCGCCTGCAGGCTTTGTTTTCTTGTCTGAAGCCCTGAGCATGTACGCAAAGAACACACATTTATCAAACCAACCGCAGAGCAAAGCTATCCTGAACCGAATCTGGTGCGGAAGCCATGGTTTCGTAAAGGGCCTATGTTTCATGCATTTTACTCTAAACATTTGTATGGATATTCTGATTAGAGCACCTTGGCCCATATTCATGAAGCCTGTAAGCACACAAATTTGCTTAGCATGAAATTTCTTCCTTGATAAAAACTGGGTTAAACCAGAGGCCATTGGTTCAAATTCCTCTATAGTGAATTAGTTCAACCCCAAACCTTTTAACATTTACCCAGTCAGTTTCCCTTCTGATTTATTATTTAATATTCTGCTGATTTGATTTCTCTATTAGGACAAGAAGTCAGTTGAAAGTTGCTGTTTATGTTTTGCTCGCCTAGTAGACAACTTTCAGCATGATGAGAAACGTCTGCAACAGATAGCGTCCCATGGCCTCCTCACAAACCTGCAACAACTGGTAAGACCACAGTCAATTGATCCCTGTCTCTCTGCTCTGAAAGAACTTCTGTGAATTAACTATAAATAGTAAACTTGCGAGTACAACCATGTAATAAATCTCTTTTGTGGCAGTGTTTGCCCCGAAAAGAGCTGCTTTTGTCTCGACATTTTGAACAGTATACTCTGTTCGTCTTCCTTTTCTCCTGAAGACGGACAGAGTATACAGTTCAAAACTTCAAGACCAAACAGGCTCTTTCTAGAGCCAACACTCCAACAAAGATTTAATACATGGTTGTACTCGCTTGTTAACTTTTGATAGTTACTTCTTAATATTCACACCATGCGGAGCTTCACACATCACTTTGGAATTTCTTGTTCATCATCTAGTTTGTTGATAACATTGTTGATATTTGTGATTTCAGTTGGTAGTCAGTCCACCTATCATCAGTACAGGAACCTTCATTATGGTCATCAGAATGCTCTCATTAATGTGTTCAAGCTGCCCACAGATTGCTGTACAGCTTCTGAAACAGAGTAAGTACCCCAAAAAATAAAACAGCCCCTTGACCAAAACAACCTGACCCTCAACGCCTCAAACTGACCCTCAATGCCTCAAACTGGGCCTCAGTACCTCCATCTTGCATTCAAGCTGCCCACAGATTGCTGTACAGCTTCTGACACAGAGTAAGTACCCCAAAAAATAAAACAGCCCCTTGACCAAAACAACCTGACCCTCAACGCCTCAAACTGACCCTCAATGCCTCAAACTGGGCCTCAGTACCTCCATCTTGCATTCAAGCTGCCCACAGATTGCTGTACAGCTTCTGAAACAGATTAAGTACCCCAAAAAATAAAACAGCCCCTTGACCAAAAAAACCTGACCCTCAACGCCTCAAACAGACCCTCAATGCCTCAAACTGGGCCTCAGTACCTCCATCTTGCATTCAAGCTGCCCACAGATTGCTGTACAGCTTCTGAAACAGAGTAAGTAGCCAAACAAATAACACAGCCCGTTGACCAAAACAACCTGACCCTCAACGCCTCAAACTGACCCTCAATGCCTCAAACTGGGCCTCAGTACCTCCATCTTGCATTCAAGCTGCCCACAGATTGCTGTACAGCTTCTGAAACAGAGTAAGTACCCCAAAAAATAAAACAGCCCCTTGACCAAAACAACCTTACCCTGAATGCCTCAAACTGACCCTCAATGCCTCAAACTGACCCTGAATGTCTCAAACTGACCCTTAGTTCTGGTACCTTCATCAACAAGATTATGATATGAATTGATGGTGTTCATTATGTACTCTTCTCTGTAGATATTGCAGACACGATTGGCTACCTCTTAATGGGATCTTCAGTTCAAGCCAGCCAAGAAATTGAGGTATGACATTGAGTATTTGAGAACCTTAAACTGCTTACTAGAAAATGCTACTCAGTCAATAAAATTGCTAAGCAGGAATAAGTCGCAAACTAATTACATTAAGCAGGTAACTGCTTTCTACTTGGCAACAACCTAACTTAAATATTTGAATATTTTGTGTTTGGCAGGGTTTTCTTTGTCGACAAATGCAAATGGTGCAACATTGTACACAAATTTATGCTACTTGTACTTTAAAAAAACAAAGCACAAAAAAAACCCAGATTGATTTACTGATAATTGTAATATGATTTGTAATAAAATTTTTTTTTTTTTTTTTGGTAGCTTGTCTCCAGAAGCCCACAGGAACTCTATGAGATCACATCACTAATCGGGTAAGTTTCAAGAAGTTTCACAGAGTACAGACAAATTAAAGCAAAGTTTGTCTTATCAAAATCCACGCTTTGGCTAACGAAGATCTGCTCACCATTTACTTTACAGATTTGTCACCAGTAATTGTTTAAAGATATGTACTATAAGTAATCAAATTGACACCTACATTTGTATTCTTGTTTTATATTTAACTGAATTGTCAATGTTTTTGTGTGTTTGATTTCAGCGAGCTGATGCCCAAGCTACCCAGTGATGGAATCTTTGCTATTAACACTATGATCAGGAAAGGTAGCCATCAGGTACCAGACGCAGCCATGTGGCAATGGAGAGATGATCGGGGCATGTGGCATTCCTATACACGCATTGATAACAGAATCATTGAGGTAATTTTTATGTTTGTATTACTTTGTTATGAGAGATCGCCTTGCATCATAGAGCCACTTCAATGTAATGGCTACACTTAACTGTCATAGGGGCACATTGCCACCTACTCCTGGGGCTGAATCAGGCGTTACCCCCTTCACAGTCTGCAAGGATGTAAGGATGGGTATCGTCCACTAGGAGCCATCTACTCCTGGGGCTGAATCAGGCGTTACCCCCTTCACAGTCTGCAAGGATGTAAGGATGGGTATCGTCCCCTAGGAGCCTGGCTGCTTAAGCAGAATGCACTACCTTCCCAACTTTTTAATCCCATATAATTACTTAAGAGTATTTATTTTTGTTTGTTTGCCCAGGCTGCCCATCAGGCCGGTGAGGATGAGGTTTGTCTTTCCACCATGGGTCGTACTTACACCATTGACTTCAATGCCATGCAACAGATTAATGAAGATACAGGAACAGCTAGACCGGTACAACGACAACCTAACCCACCATACTCTGCTTCAGCAGGTTAGTTTTGTTAAAAACTCACGCAGCAACAAAGAAGTTAATAACAAGATGTCCCCTCAAGACTGATGTCTTTCGAAAATCTACTCTGCGGTAGTAGAGAAGTCTCCCAAAATCTCATCCGCAGTAGAATATTCAGCAAGACAAGTTCTCAAAAGAACATAATCTTCCCAGCAAGTAAATAGTATACATGGTGTTTAATACTGCAATCCAAATAAATATTGTTAGAGATTTCTTGATCCCCTTGATTCATTAAGATTTCCTACTTTGTCTATTTTCTGTAAGTTTTGTAATTCTTAATAAACCTGACCTCTTTGTATAAACATATCCCCATACCCTATGAAGGTTTGACCTGATATCAATTATTACTTTTCTTATCAGCCAATCCTACTTTATCTAAAGAAGATGCTCGAGCCTCCCTCTTGAAGGAAGATGGAGATCTTGCAGCTCTCTTCATTAAAGCTCTCTTTGCAGTCTTGTATGAAGTCTACAGCTCCTCAGTACGTATACTCTCATTCGTCCATGCTCATGACCTAACCCTAAATCCCTACAGGTGTTCTAGCTATCTACTGTCCTAGGAGGGTCACTGTAGTATTGTGGGATCCAACTGTGGTCTTGTCCTATTTCTAAATGCTTTGAGATTCTCGTCATTGTTACCAAATGGTCACTAGAGTGTTGTAGGTTTTGAATCTGGTCCAGGCTCCTAGCTATTCTCTGTCTCAAATTGCTTCAGCTCACTCTTTTCTATTGTACCTTAACGCTCAAATGTTGTTTGGACTCCCAATCTCCAAGGAGTTAAAGTGTACCTTTAAGGGATGATGTTGTGTGTGTAAATAATTATCTTTACACATGCACATTGCCATTATTTGGACTCTGCTAGTGCACTGTATGCTGATGATTTCATTACCGAGTGGGATAAGTTAATTGTGTTGTTGATTATCTACTGTGCCCTGTATCTTATGAGTGATTATGAACTAAATCCAAAACTTATTTGATTTGATTTGATTCAGGCTGGGCCGGCCGTCAGACACAAATGCTTGAAAGCAATCTTGAGGATGGTGTACTTTGCTGAAGCTGAGTTACTTCAAGACATCCTAAAGAGCCACGCTGTATCAAGGTAATAATAGTAGTAACTGGTGATGTGGGCAGCTGTTTGGAGGGCAGTTCCACACTGACAGGCTGGACTTGCAATCAAGCCCATCCGGAACATGTTTGCCCCAAATCGACCATGACCAGTACAAAACCAAGCTGCTCTGGGCAGGGGACATCCAAGTGGCGTTTGGCTTGGTTTATCGATATAGCCATGCAGTAAATTGTCTTCCCATTGATGGGTTAATCATTTGATATTGATGTTTTGTTAACAGCCACATAGCAGCTATGATGTCATCCCAGGATTATAAAGTCGTCGTTGGTGCTCTTCAGATGGCAGAGATCTTAATGCAAAAACTCCCAGATATCTTCCATGTCTACTTCAGAAGAGAAGGTAGGTCTCAAGAAAACATCTTTTATCTTAAAGTTGTTCTCACTTCATGCTGAAAGATTTTTTTCGAAAATGCCTGTATCCTGCTGCCACTACTACGTTTGTTGAAAAAATAATAACTATCTAATTTACTCAAATGAGATATTCCTTTTAGTAAAAATGAGTGATAAGTGGTGGCAGAATACAGAATGTTTTCTTGTTTTTCTGCATTGCTGTAATAGTTATAGGGCAAAGAGTTAACACTGAGTTATATGATATTGTTTCCATAAGGTGTGATGCATCAAGTCAAGCTACTCGCAGAGTCACCCATAGAGGCAGATTCCTCCCCACCCCTCAAGGCTAAGATGAATACCCCAAGTACATCAAGAGAGACACCTCCAAGTAGCAGAGACACAGGAAGTGCTGACGTAGGAGCAGACTTTGATACTCCTCCACAGGGGTAAGGCTACAGCTTGATCAATAAACTTGATTTATTACTACTTCATTATGTGAGGTTTGTAGTAGCACTATGTGTTAACTGTTTTGAGTCGTGATGGTTCTTAAAAGAATTGGTGTTCGACAACTTAACAATTCGATCAGTATGCTCTGATTGTCTTCAGGAGGACGCTGGACTCTGTTACTGGATGCTGCTTAAGTACTACCTTAACGATTTACTGGTAGTAAGGCTTGGCTCAATGGTGCATGTAGGTGGGAACAGGTTAAGATGGGCTTAGCTCGGTGAAGCGTGTAGGCTTGTTACCGTAAACCTTGCCTAATTTTACTCCGATCATGTAAAGTTCCAAATCCTACTTATTTGCTACTTAATTACTGACAAATATTTCTTGGTCGATTTGAACTTATCTGAGTTATTAGACACTATCAGCTCTGATCAACCTGATCTGATCCATTTCAGGAGACTTAGTGATGTCTTAAAATGGAAAAGACCACCCAAGCGTGCCGTTGGGCGTAAGAGTAAGTATGCAAGCAATGATGATAGCAACACAACCCCATCACCATTTGATGTCTTGGAGGCTCATCACACAAGGCTAAGTGGAATGACTGGAGGAAGTAAATCTACACCTACAGGTCGACCGTCTGCCTCGGCTAAAGGAAAAGCAGCAGTAGGTAAGTTGAAGCAGAGAGGCTCACTCTAGATATTTGCCAACCTGACCACCAAGACGCAGGGTCTCGGAATATAATTATTAATCTTAGTTGACCTCAATAAAATATAAACAATCACAAAATGTTTATGACAAACTTTGTTTTCAGGCAAGAATGCAACGGCCAGCCAGCGCTCCTTCCTTTCATCTCTGAACCCCTCACGTTGGGGGCGCTCTAACAGCAGCGGCAATGGCACAACTCCTCCAGGTAGCGGCAATTCTAACTCGTCTGGCTCTACACCACCCTGCGAGAAATCCTCTCGTGAATCTGGACTTCATCGAGCAAGTTCACATCACGGTCATCATCATTCAGATAGAGGGTTTGGTTTGGATAGCCAGGGGATTGGGCTGACTGCTTCAATGCATCTTGCATCAGCTAGTGGTAGCAGCTCTACCAGTAGTAGCCAGAAAGAGAAAGTGAAATCATGGATCAAAGAACAAGGTAGGTTGGAGTGGTATGGAGGACAGGCTAGCAATCGATTCCGAAACAGTCATGTCTGTAAGGTGCCCTATTTACTCAATGCCATTAACACAGGCCTTTCTCCAAAGGAGACCAGACTATTCTTCCTTCCAACATCATTTCGGTTCTATTCTTTATTTCCTGGCAATGACCAAAGCTCATTGAAATGTTGAGACCAATTAAGAACTCACCCCCTGGTAGTGAAGTTAATAATAAGAAGTCCCCTCGATCCACTAAGCAAAAGTAGTTGTCTCGGCCATTTTCCTACCTTCCACCCAGGTAGTAGTTAATAAGCAGGACATTTTTTTTTCAGATCTGAGAAGTCACCCAAATTCTGAAAAATCTACCCCACGGTAGTAGAATATAAAGCAAGACAAGCTCTCAAAAGAACATATCTTTCTAGCAAGTAGATACACACATGGTGTTACTGCTAACCAAATATATATTGATACCTCACCATGCAATGCTTCACATCCCTTATTATTTCTCTTCATAGCTAATAAGTTTATAAACCAGTACTTTGGAGAAGAGATGCAGGGAGAGAGTCACCCAGCTCTAAGTATGCTCAATAGACTCTGCACTGCTGTCGATCAACTTGTGATGGATGTAAGTATCTCCCTCAGACTCTTGGACCTTTTGTTTGTCTATTTTTTATTTTGTTTGTTTGTTTGTTTTTTTCCTGCCAAGGAAGGGGATATAAACACCAAGCTGGCAACAGCCAATCTCTCGCATACAAACATTGGTTTAACGTCTATGAAATTGTAATTCAGTAACTAGTTGACACTTCTATTCTAGTCATTGTGAAATCAGCGGTTAGCTTGGGAGTTTCGAACCTTAAACCTTGTAATTGCAAGTCCTGCAGTCTAACCACTGAACCACAGCGAACACATTCGTCTGCCATCGTTGATATTTGTCAATATTTTTTTTTACAGAAAGAGCAAGACATCACCATCCTTCAAGAAATAGCCAACATTCTCTCCAACTCTGACGTATCTCCGTTTGAGATCTTACACAGCGGGCTGGTCAGTCGACTGCTAAATTTCCTGACATCAAACAGCGGTAGGGAGTCACTGGATCGTTATACAAGACTGAAACGGTTCCTGCATGTGTTCCTTCATTGTCCGGTAAGATTGTTTAAATCTGGTTAATGCGCTTAACATTAGTGCCCTGGTCATCGGGCCTGGGGAGTAAAAAGCCCTGAGCTTCCGTGGCGCTCCAAAGGCTTTTTCATACACAATATCAACCTCTGCCCTCGCAGGTACCATTTATAACCCTGGATAAAGAGAAGCAATTATAGTAAACCATCTTGCTCAAAGAAGTGCCATGACCGGGATTCAAACCCCCACTCCAATGACTTAAACACCAGAACTTGAATGTGACGCTCTAAACCACTCGTCCATGACACAGTTGAGGCCCTGGCTCAGTACCCTTTTGCAAATTTTGAAAGTATTGATAATAATTGTTGGGGCAACTTTGAAACCAAACTGATGAATGTTGTACCTTTTCTGATATTGCAGTTGCCAGATTCCACACCAGTGCGAGTCCTTGATCACCTTGTTACTCCTCCATTCATTGCCTTGGTCAGTAAGATCAATGGATGTATCAATCACCTTGAACAGTTTCCGGTCAAAGTTCATGACCTCCCAGGTAGCAGCAGCTCTGGAACTCGAGGGTCACAAGCGCTAAAGTTCTTCAACACTCATCAACTAAAGGTGGGTGGAATCTTTATGTCATTTGTGTAACAAGAATAAATTAAATTTAATTCCATTCATTTCATAAATTTGAATATTCAGAAGAAACAAACAGGTAAGAATATTGTTGTCATTGTTCCGGTCCTAAAATAGCACTAACTTTATGCGCAAGTTTGAAATTGTCTGAGCGTTGTATCTTATATGAAATATTCAAGATATGCACACAACAAAGAAGCCACCAAGACAAAACAATTTTTCATGGAATGTTTTCTTTCCGATGCATTTTAGTCAAGGTACTTACGAGTCTGAATTTTTGAAGGGAAAACAAAGATAATTTTGTGCTCTTTCATTGCCAAAGTGACACCTAGATCTCTTACAGAATTTGTCCTTACAATATTTATTTTTCTTGATTGCTTTTCTTCTTAGTGTCAGCTACAACGTCACCCAGAATGCACAACTCTTCGACAGTGGAGAGGAGGACCAGTTAAGATTGATCCTCTAGCTTTAGTTCAAGCTATTGAGAGATATTTAGTTGTTAGGGGTTACGGCAGATTGAGAACAGAAGATGAGGATAGTGATGATGATGCGTCAGATGATGACATTGATGAGTCTCTGGTAAGAATTGTCTTACTTTTCTATTGTAAAATTGTTCAGAATGTGTTAATGTGGATTTATAACAATGTTTTCAACTTCTTTTAACTTGTAAAGTAACAGCAAGTGTTTTTTTCTCTTTCAATGTTCGTTTGTGTCTTTGCTTTGGGGAAGGTATCACTTTGTGGTGGAGACCTTTTTTCTGTATTAGAAGTGTTTTTTTTTCAATATGTGTGTACTTACATAACCCCCCTCTTGTGATTTGATCCCACCAGGCCGCAGCTTTCTCCAGCTCCAACATGAATATCAAACACAAATTGGAGTTTGTCATCAATGACCGTGTACTCCCTTACAATATGACTGTATACCAGTCTATTAAGCAGTTTGGTAATATGACAGAGGAGGACCGTGATACAGACGATGAAAGTAATCCCCTAGGAAGAGCTGGGATATGGATTAAAACTCATATTATATGGTTAGTATTAATTGGATGAAACTCATATTATATGGCCTTTTAGCACTTTACCCCAATCTACCTCGGCAAATGGGCATTCCCCCGGGATTAGCCACCCCTGCTCTGGAGTAGGGGTAAGCAGTAAAACCCGGGTATTCTTGAAACGTGCAATCAGAACCCCATGGAATAGGAACACAGTGTGAAAGTGTGACGGGGTAACCAAGGGGTAAAAAAGTCCAGGGGCCACCAAAGGGCTGTACTCCATAGGGATAAAAGATAGTGTGAAAATGGCTTTTGATGTATACTTGTCGACAATTCATACACATGCCTAACTGTGAATAGCACAACTTACTCTAGATTCTGTTTCTGTATGCCAACCTAATATCAACGTTCTGTATTCCAATCTCCAGGTATCGTCCAGCCAGTGAGAATGGCCCTGAAGCAAGCCTTATAACTCCCAAGTCAGCCACTACCAGCAGTAGCAATACAAGCACTAGCAGCAGCGGAGGTGGTGGTGGTGGTAGTGGGAGTAGCGTTACTAAGCGTGGTAAAGGAACCAGCTCCCACAAGGCTACTAGTAAGGCAAGGAAACATGATGAGCTGTGGCTTGGTAAGTTACTTATAGTAGTCAAGATGCTTAGAGAAACTCTGAATCCAATGAGGTTACTTTCTATCAAGACCAGGGCCCAATTTTATGGCACTGCTTACCGCCGAATTCTCGCTTACTATCACTATTCCCCAATCACTGTACAAGCACTGAATTTATGTGCTAGCTACGTAGGTGAAGAATGTATACACGCACAAGCAAAATTTGCCTGCTAACCTGTGAAATACGCTTGACATAAGTGCAGAATTCACTGCTTCCGTAAGCGCTGATTCTTAGGTAAGGAGAGCTATGAAATTGGGTCCCGACATGTGCTCTGTATGAATGATAGCGTAATAACATCAGTCAGTGTACACACTGACAGCATTCCTTGATTATAAAGAATCCCAGAATATTGATTTAGATGATTGAGTGCCCAATGCTAATACAATCCAAGATGCTGAGCACCTTAAAAAAAAAAATTATAAAAAACTTCCTGGAGAAGATTCTTAAAGATTCATTCAGATTGACACATTTACGTAACATAAACAACACTCAAACATGTCTTTGTAATGAAAGAATGTTATGTCTTTCTTCCCTTTCAACCAGATGGAATCTGCCCTGCCGTTGTCTCGCCATTAGATCTCTACCTCACGCCAAAGCTACCTGGTGGTGTGGTCATAGATGACCCATCAGTTGAGGCTGTATCCCTGCTTAGGGTACTCTATGGTCTCTGTAAACACTGGAATTGCCTCTATGATGTAAGTCGCTGTCTAATAGTCCAAATATCAAGACTTTGGTTCGTCCACTTATTTGACAACGCCCTCCTCATAAGGCTTTCATTTGCCTCTCATTTGTAAGACTGCACACCACTAATTACTATAACTGTATTTTGTTTGCTCATAGGGAGCCTTGCCCCAACCTGCCCTTAGCCCAGCTGAATTGACCAACAGCAAGCTAACAGCCAAAGCAGCTAGACAGCTTCAAGATCCTCTAGTTATCATGACAGGAAATCTACCATCTTGGCTCAACGCTGTGGCGAGAGCATGGTGAGTCGCTGCAGAGTTTGCCCTTTATCCTTTGGCTCTTACTATTAACATCTGAATTGCTTGAAAAGCAAGGAAAATTTTACCACGTAATACCTATCCTAAAGGACTTACACTGGCTACCAATTGAGACTCGGAATTTAGTACAAGATTATGCTGCTCGTGTACTGATGTCTAAATGACTGTGGTCCAGCATACTTGACCAACCTACTGACCTTCTACAAAACAACTCATAACTTGTGCTCCAGTTCGGACAAATCTGCATTATCCATTTCTAGAAGCAAACACAGTTGGGGTGGCCGCGCCTTTTCTTTCACAGCCCTAGGATTTGGAACAGTCTTCCTAACGACATCAGACAATCACCTTTTAAAGACATCACTCAAATCTCACCTATTTACAAGAGCTTACTGTACAGCATCATGAGCATGGATTGTTGGAAATATGCCGCCTCAAAAATGTTAGGATTGATTGATTGATTGATTGATTTCTTACATGGCAATCATGCCTGCCTTTGCATGTATTCTTTTTTATATCAATTTAAAAGCTGTGTTTGAATGTTCACTTTACTACCTTTCTGTTCTAAAAGAACAGAAATTTCGAAACAAGAAACATTTAACACTTTTATTTGCCATTGTTCTTGCAGTCCTTTCCTATTGCCTTTCGACACACGTCAGATGTTGTTTTATGCGACTGCGTTTGATCGTGATCGCGCCATGCAACGCTTACAAGAGAATAATCCAGATATGAATACGTCTGACTCTAATGAACGAGTCGCTCCAAGACTGGACCGGAGAAAGGTAAAGTCATGTTTTAAAAGATTTATTTTCTTCTTAATCGTTTATGAGAGATCGCCTAACAAGACATTACTTCAGTCAAACTACTGAATTATACTTACAATTGTTAAGGTTTTGTGCAAAAGTCTGAATCTGTTTTTTTCTTTTTGTTCTTTTCCAAACAGAGAACAGTATCCAGAGATGATCTTTTGAAGCAGGCAGAGACAGTGATGGATGATTTGGCTGGATCTAGAGCCATCTTAGAAATCCAATACAGTAATGAGGTAAGAAAGAATGAAGCATGTAAGATGGACTTCTTGTAAATGATGAAACGTGTCTCAAAGCTAGAGAACAATCCCATGACTGACAATGTCATTAGAGTATGGTGCTCTCGTTTGGAGCTCAAAAGAAACTTGCTCATTGGTCCATCCAGTTTACGATATTGGAAAGATATAAACCTCTGTTATTTCTTTCTTTCTAAGGTTGGCACTGGCTTAGGTCCAACCCTGGAGTTCTATGCATTAGTATCCCAGGAGCTTCAACGAGCCGATCTTGATTTGTGGAGAGGTGATCATGTAGTGCTACCTGAGGCTAAGGGTGAGTACATGCTTTCATCTATGTCAAAGAGGATGTGATCTTCATGAAACCATACAACTCTTAAGATAATAAAAAATGTGTTTGCGGTGACACCACAAGGTATTTCTGATTATCCTACCACCATGAAAACCTTTAGTTATATGTAACTCCTTAGATTTTGTGTCAATATTTCATTTTGAACCTTTTTATTGTATCTGTGACTTCTTATCAATGTGTAATCATGTTCCTTTACCACACTGATGCTTTCCCTTATTTTATTTTGTGTATTTAATCAAGAATTGTTGTATTATTTAATGCCAAGTGCAACCTCATGCAATCTGTTTGGTTTTAAGCTTTTGTTAACTTGTCTTTGATCTGTGCTATATTTGGTTCTTGTCACACTGTGAAGATTGAGTTTGAAGTTAACTTATTCTTTTTATGTTGCCTCATAACTTGTCTTTGATCTGTGCTATATTTGGTTCTTGTCACACTGTGAAGATTGAGTTTGAAGTTAACTTATTCTTTTTATGTTGCCTCATAACTTGTCTTTGATCTGTGCTATATTTGGTTCTTGTCACACTGTGAAGATTGAGTTTGAAGTTAACTTATTCTTTTTATGTTGCCTCATAACTTGTCTTTGATCTGTGCTATATTTGGTTCTTGTCACACTGTGAAGATTGAGTTTGAAGTTAACTTATTCTTTTTATGTTGCCTCATAACTTGTCCTGTTATCACACTGTCATTTATTGATGTTTATGCTTTGAGACTCATTTTTAATATTGTAATTTGTTAATTAATATTTATAGTGTTAATCTCTGAGATTTTAGGCTTCTTTGTTAAATTGTAGTGTTTCAAATCATGCTTATTATAATATGAGTAGACTCTTTACTTGGCCTTTTGTCTGTTTTTTAATTGTTTTTTGAGTAGTCAAATTCAATTCGGCCTCTGCCTATGACTTTTGTAATATTTGTTTAATCAACCAATAAACTCAAGTCTCTGGCTGTAAGCATTCTTAATTATCTTATTGTTCAGGCTTAGTTTTCCTTTAAAGAGATCTTCAGGTACAGACTAATTTCTGATGTTAGTGGATTGTGAAGCATTGTCTGAATTAATAAGAATCTTATCTTAACCCAGGTGCCCAAGCTGGAGTAAAGTACGTCCACTGCTCCCATGGTCTCTTTCCATCACCGCTAAGCCGGACTGCAAAGACAGTCCAAGTCAATAAAATCAAAGCCAAGTTTAGATTTCTAGGGAAGTTCATGGCCAAAGCCCTGATGGATTCTAGAATGGTGAGTTGAAGTGATATCATTGTGGCATTTGTGGAAGATAATTGTTAAGTTGCACAGAATGTGTGTATTCAGCTGTATTGTTCAAGTGGGGTTTGCTAATTACTAGTTCCGTATTCTCTTATTAGATTGATATACCACTGAGCCTACCATTGAGTCAGTCGCTAATTACTAGTTCCTTATTCCCTCTTGTTAGATTGATATACCACTGAGCCTACCATTGAGTCAGTCGCTAATTACTAGTTCCTTATTCCCTCTTGTTAGATTGATATACCACTGAGCCTACCATTGAGTCAGTCGCTAATTACTAGTTCCTTATTCCCTCTTGTTAGATTGATATACCACTGAGCCTACCTTTCTTCAAGTGGCTTCTGGGTAAATCCGAGTCACTAAACTCCTATGATCTTCAATACATCGATCCCGTCTTGGCGAGATCCTTCTACCAACTTGAGGAAATAATGCAACAGAAGAAGAAACTACTTGAAGACAGCTCACATGTAAGATTCACTTTTCTTGTTACATCTTCATAAAAGTTCCTAAATAATTTCTCAAGTTGATGTGTTGCCATTTTCAAAAGTTAAAGATTTGCATTAAGTGTGACTTACTGTTTAGCACGTATAGCCCAATGTCTTAAAAAGCCTGTTAGCACGAAAACTTGCTTAACACAAAAACGTTTGCTTAGCAAATATAGATTACTAGGCAGAGCACATGTGAGAGGGCGCCCTACTACACTGATGTCCTTTAACAATCTCTATTTTATTATTTCTGAACCCAGACGCCAGCCAGCCTCCAGCTAGCTCTAGATAGTCTGACTATCGATGGAAGCTCAGTGGAAGATCTCGGTCTGGACTTTACTCTCGCTGGTTATAGTCACATCGAGTTGAAGAAAGGTGGAAAGGATTTGGTGGTGACCATTCATAATCTAGAAGAATACCTAAGGGTAAGTTGTTCATCTTAAATATCATTGAGCTTGTCTTAAAGAATGTACATATTGGATAAAAGAAACAAAACCTAGTTAATTTCTTAATGAGAAAAGGAGCAGTAAAGATATTGGGTGAGTTTACTTTGTGTAGGTTTCTGCAAAGAATAGAAAGATGATGATGATATTGACTCATTTATCACAATGTGATGCTCAGTTTAAATTCATATTATTTCAGGCTGTTGCTATGTCACATGATACAAGTTAGATCTCTGCACTTCAGTATAAGTGCGTAAGAGACGGCAAGAATGCTGAACACTTTTGTTTTCCAATTTAATTTGTGACCCCTTTTGTCAATGGTTTCACCTTTTGTGTTGTATTACTCTTACAGCTTGTGGTCCACTGGACTCTTGTAGAAGGGGTGTCCAGGCAGTTTGAAGCCATGAGGGACGGGTTTCAGTCAGTCTTCCCTCTGTCCAATCTACAGAGCTTCTATCCTGAAGAGGTAAGACATAAATTACTACGGTTGACGAGCAAATAATTTTAATACCATGCTCAGTTTAAGAACTTCTAAATACTTTGTATAAGACCATCAATAAGCGGTTACTATACATCAAGGTTCTATGTTTTGAACATTCTTTGACTCACTGTCTGTTTCTCTGTTTTCTTGTAGCTGGATCAAATGTTTTGTGGAAACAGCAGTGAGCCGTGGGATATCAAGACGTTGATTGAATGCTGCCGTCCAGACCATGGCTACACTCATGACAGGTCTGTTATCCTCTCTATGGTTGGGCTATAAATTACAATTTTACTATCTGTTACTCCATCATCATGTCTACACATTGTATACCTTAAAACAGGCCCCAACTGCACTCTTGAATGGGAACAGCATTTTTCTTCTGGTAATGAGCACTCTATGAAGAGAATCTAAAACTTTTGAAACTTTGCAAAGGGCACCACAGTTAAAGCACAGGGCACCCACAGTTGGTGCCGTGGATTATTTTTAGGCCTGTTTCAAGGTATTGTATTATGGTTTAAAAAACTTCACATTTCGTTGCCAGGAATGTCATTTATGAAAGATATGAAGCAATATAATTTAAACTGATATGTTATTATAATTGTTATTGTTATTATTTTTGTTGTTGTTACCCTGACAGCCACGCAGTTAAATTCCTGTTTGAGATTCTTGCGTCGTATGACCCCCAACAGCAAAGACAGTTTTTGCAGTTTGTTACCGGCAGTCCCAGACTACCAGTTGGGGGTAAGTTTACAGGAAACCTCTAAAATATTTTGATTCTCGTAACCCCTGTCTTTTATTTTTTTGTCTCATATTTTTTTGTACAGCGCTTTGATCTTTTTGTAAAGTGCTGGATTATTATTTATTTTTTTATTAACTCAAAACTGACCGGAAAGATCAAATGATTATCTCAAAGTATTGGAATGAAATTGGAACACAAAACTTTGGAATGAATGTTGAAACCTTTTTAAAACTTATCTTATGATTCTTTTTATTTTTTTTCGTTTTTTTATTTTCTAGGTTTCAAGGCACTCACACCTCTTCTGACCATCGTCCGTAAAACCTTTGAGGCTACTGAGAATCCAGACAACTTCCTGCCATCCGTCATGACGTGCGTCAACTACCTGAAACTACCGGACTACAGCTCTTCTGAAATCATGCAGATTAAACTCCGCCTAGCTGCTGAAGAGGGACAGCTCTCTTTCCATCTCTCATAACGAAGGTGGAATAACGACGTTTTTACGTCCCAGACTTGTTATCATTCAAGGCTGTCCTCACGTTGAGAGCCAATATTGCTGCAAGGAGAGTTTGCTTGAATTTGTTTATTGAGTTTTGTTTTTGCTGCATTGTTGCAGAGAATTTGGATTTATTTTGAGTTTAGGATGTCGGCTTATCATGTCCAGACAAATGCTGTGTCACGTTCTTCAAGCGCATTGTCAGGCACTGGATGTAACTACTCTTAAATCTTGTGATGGTGATTCAAGAATCTTTGCTCAAGAATTGGAGATTTTTCATTGGAAGTGCAGTCCTTCATTAACCACTGCTGGAGTTGGAAACAGCAGAATAGAAGTTTACGTTTATTGGCATTAAACAAAACTGGTCTTGAACAAAGTAACTAAGAATTGCTGATATTTTTGTTTGATTAATTTGCAACGTTGGACTTTGATCCAAAGGGACATTATTCTTTGTAAAGCATCAGAAGGCTTGTATTTAGTTGAGCATAAATCAATGTAATGTAAGATAGAAACGAAGACTGCTCGGATTAACAACGATTCTTAAAGATTGATGTTACGAAGTATTCTTATGCACTTCAACCCACAGGCTTCAGAAACGCCAAAAAGCCAACAAACTTGTTCATTAGGATGTAATGTCACTGACTGCAAGGATATCATACCAAAAAAGGACCTTAAATTTGCTGAAGAGATTCAGTCTTCATGAATTTATACCTCGGCACAGAGGATCCGCAAATGTCATCATCAAGCATTGATATTATAAATAAATGAAGTTACTCCACTGTCCTGCTGGCTGAGGGAAGGCTTAGTAGAACCCTTGGCGCTAACATGACTAGGATCTGTTCCTTGACGCTAACCTGCACTAAGATCTGTTCAACCACTTTTGAGAATTATTTTTGTGCAGAGAACATTAATTTGATTTACTGTTCCAGATTGATCACCCTAGCTGTTGGAATTCCTTGTCCCTAATTTTCTCTGGACTATTTTCGATGTCGGTAAAGCCTTTCCTTTTAATACGGACTGTGATTTTTGCGAGTCCATGATGTTCAAATACACCGCATTGCTGATTCCCAAATAAAAGTAGGTCCTTCTCTTGCTTAGAAGCCCTGACACTTACACACTATCCTTCGTTAAGAAATGGAACCCATTGCTGCTTGACACTTACACACTATCCTTCGTTAAGAAATGGAACCCATTGCTGCTTGACACTTACACACTATCCTTCGTTAAGAAATGGAACCCATTGCTGCTTGACACTTACACACTATCCTTCGTTAAGAAATGGAACCCATTGCTGCTTGACACTTACACACTATCCTTCGTTAAGAAATGGAACCCATTGCTGCTTGACACTTACACACTATCCTTCGTTAAGAAATGGAACCCATTGCTGCTTGTAAGATTTTATTAAAAGAAGGTCTTATCCAAGAGCGATTATCCCCGTCAGCAAAGTTTGATTTTTAAAGACATCCATTCCAAGGAAGCTTAACTTATCAACTGCTCAGTTGTAGGGATTTTAAGGTCGTTGATTGGTTTGAACGTTGTGGTAATTTCACCTGAGTGTAGAATCCATCCTTCGTTTTATGACCACCTTCGTCTAATTAGTCCTTCTTCATATCGGAGGCAAAATATCGCACAGAGTCGTAGATTAAATTCCTTTAAAAGAGTTGATTGAAGGTTTATTTATTGCATCAAACCAACATTTACATGTATAAGGAGACATGATGATGATTTGTTTCGCGAGTTTTAGTTTGGTGTGGAAGTTTTAAGGAATAAGTGTTTATAGGATTCTTTGGGTTTATGATTTTGACCAACTTTGAATCGATGCTTTATCAGAACTGTGTTGATTCGGTTTGATTTGTGTTCTTGATTTCTTCACAAGTTGAGTAACGGATTAAATTAGACTAAATTGGTGTAAACTCGGCCTAAGGCTTGATCTAGTTATGAAACAAGGTCTCCACGCATCCACTCATTAACATAAGGATTTATTTTTAAAAATTAAAAACAAAATTAATCTTTAAACAAAAGTGTAACATGAAACAAATATTAATAACAAATCAAGGGATAATCATAAAATAAAAATAGAAATGATCTTTGTACATAAAGGGAAAACACTGATGGAAATAGTGTGCTAATGAAGAAGAATTAAAAACTGCAAATCGTAAAATGTTTGTAAAGGCTAATTGAGGAAACTTTAACTAAGGGTAACAAAACTGATTATAAATGTTAGCTTGGGATCTTAAGCCATGCAATTTGTATTGAACAAAAAACTTTAACGTGTATATCTAAACGTAAGAGATTGTGTAACATTAAGGCATATTATTTACACTGTTTGTACAGCAGAAACATTAAGAGCTTAACTGTTTATATCGGCCATTGTCTGTCTGTCCGTCGGGCTGTCTGTCTGTCAGGCTGTCTGTCTGTCTGTCATGCCAAAAGTATGCTGATGGTATTCTCAATTGGGTGTGGGAAAGGGGTTATATTTCTACCATTTTGTTTCTACAAAAATGACCAAGGTTGAATCATACCATTGCTTTATCTCAAAAAACTCAATAATAGAGTAAATTGCTTTTTAGTGAACGTTTGGCAATAGTTTATGGGGAAACGGGGATTATTTTAACAAAAAGTTGCTTTTTAAGTTATTTTTTTTATAACATTGGCATTTCAAGAATCCAAGGGCAAGTGTTTAAGTTATGTATTATTTAATCTTAATGAAGATGAATATGTTGTTGTTTGTTTGGATATAGGTAAAGCATTGGTACCTGTTCATCAATACTGCCATACAACTTGTCCAGCGGATTAGCAGTTTTTAAAGCCTCAAGAAAAATATAAATACTACAACTTACAATGATTGGACATGTTCTCTTTTCTTTTACAATTACAAAGTTGCATGTCAATCAGTAATAGAAACTTAAAACTTTCAGTTGAGTTGAAGATCTTGTAAGATTGATCTTAAAAAGATGAGATTTGTTTCTCAGTGGCTGGCTGTTTATAAGACATGATGTTACCAATGCTGCACCATGTATCTTAAAGAACACCTTTTGAGAAACCTAACTATTCGAGTCGTTCAACATGTAAGGCCATGTCACACGAGGCAATTTATAGGCAACCAGTTGCAGGCAATCTCCAAGATGAGAAATGCAACCAGTTGCAGGCAATCTCCAAGATGAGAAATGCAACCAGTTGCAGGCAATCTCCAAGATGAGAAATGCAACCAGTTGCAGGCAATCTCTAAGATGAGAAATGCAACCAGTTGCAGGCAATCTCCAAGATGAGAAATGCAACCAGTTGCAGGCAATCTCCAAGATGAGAAATGCAACCAGTTGCAGGCAATCTCCAAGATGAGAAATGCAACCAGTTGCAGGCAATCTCCAAGATGAGAAATTGCATTCACATTGGAATATTCCCGTGTTAATCTTGGGGATTGTAAGACATTGTTTGAAGAATGAGTTGAGTGCTTGGTTGCCTCCAAGTTGCCTCGTGTGACAAGGCCTTAAGACCAATATTTGGCGAAATCAAGTATTGACTACCTTTATTGTAAATAGTCTTAATAACAAAGTGTTGGAGCTGGCTGTAATGGCCCATCAACAGAGATTACTTGAAATGTCGGATGAGATGTCCAAATCTTGGTTTGTAAGTGGCATGTTTGATCTTGTTTATCTTCTTTACTTTATTAAAACTTATACCAATGTTACAGACTGGACACCTTGGCAATAAAAAAAACGCAGATGTACACTAAAAATATGGTTTGAAATGCTATTTATATGCATTGTCTTTATTCAAACTTTTTTTTAAAGGACCACAGTTTGTAACCCAAACTTTCCCTTTTTTATGGTATGTCCCTGCCCCCCTTTTTTTTTTGGGGGGGGGTATGTTTCTATATGGGTTTCGGCCCTATAGCCGAAACGCTTATAATTTTCGTCCGTTTCATTAATATTTTTAAAGGGTTTCTGTCTGGTAGCCGAAACGGCTATTTTTTTGTCCAGGTTTTTTAAAAGAACTATTTGGACGTTTGGACTAGATTTCTTTTAGAATCTGTTTTATTTGTTTCTGTGACACTGCATGTCTTCTCACTGTTTGTTATTACATGCTTGCAATTTGTGGTGTTAAACTATTCTATTTAAAGAGAGACGGCCTTGCATGGTTTAAAAAACTGTACGTCAATGCAGTTTATCCTGCTTTATATAATCTGGCAGGAAAGATGACATTTGTCTATTTCGGTCTTGTTTTTCTGTCAAGGACAATACTTTATGCCAATTGCCACTAGCACGATTCTATTGATCAGGGATTGCAACGTATTTTGTTTTTTGCGTGCTTCTGTAAATATCATCCAGTAAGACACAAATCCAACTTTTGTTTAACATTTATTTTGTAATACTTGGACGGAGATCCTATCCTTAACAAAGGGAAAGGGTTTATTACTAAGTATTGTCATGGTAACCAATATGTGTGTACCGAGAGGAGGCAGGGTGGTTTGGCTGACGATATCAAATGACGACAGAACAAATGATGCAACCATGGAGAAGACGGGATCTCACGTTGGCTCTCCCAAAAAGCTTTTGGAAAAACAACCATATCTTTTTATCTTATCACTGCAGTTAATGTTTCTTCAAACTGTGTGGCAAGTAACTGCACATCAGTCATGTTTCTAGAAAGAGAGTTTCTATCTGCCGAAAATAAAGAATTGCGGCAAGTTTCCTACCGGCAGACTGTTACACGATCACATGTTCAATGTGTGAGTTATTGCCATGCTGATCCTCAGTGCCTATCGGTCAATTACCACATTGACACTCACTTGTGTGATCAGAATAATGCTACCAGGGCTCGGTATCCTGACCGCTTCATGACACACTTTGGAAGTGTGTACTTTGATGCCGATATAGACACGCCTCTCCTCTCTCTGCCTGATCCCAAACCCTCTACACGACCCGATACACCAACCCCAATCCAGCCTCGTTACAGCAGTTGCAAGAAGCATCTTGAAGCAGGTCATACCGAGAATGGTATCTTCACAATATTTCCTGCTGGCTTTAGTGATGGTCTGAGGGTGTACTGTGACATGGAGACTGATGGCGGGGGATGGATCGTCATCCAGAGGCGTCAAGACGGTAGCGTGGACTTCTACCGCAACTGGGTCGACTATCGTGTTGGTTTCGGTGACTTGGACGGTGAGTTCTGGCTCGGGAACGAACAACCTCCGCGGTCTGACTGAAAATAAATCAGTAGGAATCTGGCAGATAAGGTTTGACTTCGAAAACTGGTTAGATGACACAGCCTGGTCGGAATATGAAGGTTTTCGTATTTCTGGAGAAAACTTTCGGCTCAACGTGGATTCTTACAACGATGTCTGCGCGTCGTACAAACACGATGGCATGATGTTCTCCACGGAAGACAAGCAAAATGATAATGACAAAGATGGTTGTGCCGTAAGATACCATGGGGCGTGGTGGTACAACGACTGCTTCAAGTGTAATCTAAACAGTAGGTACTACACACGTAGGATAACCATTGACGATAGTGAACGGGATTTTATTAAATGGAACACATGGAACAATAAAGATTCTCTGAAGACTTGTGAGATGAAAATCCGTCTTATTTCTTAAAAGCAAAACTTGTTAAGAACTATGTGCTATGGTCAGCGCGTATTATGTAGCCCACCAATATTAGTCGGCTGTAGAATGGCTCTCGTCTCGTTGTTGTTCGCCTTTTTGCAAAGTTAACTTTGGCCTACTTTTCAGGACAGTTTGTCCAAACAAAATTACAAATTAAAGTTCATTTTGCAGTGATTACCGAAGTTGCGGTTGTGACTTAAATTACTCAATAACGAATTTAAACAAGTCATCAAGTATGACCCACTTTTTGTTAAGAAACCCCTTATTTTAATCTGCAGAAATCAGCATTGTTTTTAATATCTCTGGCTCCATCCTCTTACAAAAATAGCTCCATTGTAGATAACTCACAAATTTAATCCGCTGGTGGGAATGCGCAAATTTAATCCTCAAACAAAATATCTCCTTTGTTAAGAATGAGAAAGTTTAATCCGACCAATAGCTCCATTGTGTGAAATGAGCAGCCTTTTTAATTACTGATTAAAATAAGAAGATTTATCGTGTGGCCAGAATTGACCAATAGTCAATCATGCATGGTGAATATGTCCATGGATCACAAACAAATAAACAAACAAACAAACAAACAAACGTCTTCACACTGAATGTTGTTTATCGAGTGATTTTATTGATCATGTATTTCACCCACTTTTCACCCAAAATTATCTTCAAACGAAGCAGGAAGTTTAAACATTACGCTCGAAATTACAAACAGGTGCACAAATGCCACTCTATCGATTAGAATAAATTTTAACCTAGTTATGTTTATTTCATTTTGAATTATTCTATAATAGTATATGAATGTTTATTATTATAAATGTTGTATGTAGATTCTGTTAACTCGAGTTTGGCCTGGACAATTGTTTGTATGAACTTATTTATTTCTGACTTTCTGTGCAACCCCTCGACCCCCCCCCCCTCCCTCCCAAGTTTAGTTTGCAGGCGACGCAAGACCACTGACGGATTTATAGTTAATTGCTAATAAAACAATGGATGTTTATAATATTGCATTTGAGACCTAGTGGTCATTAATTCATATTGCACTTTACATAGGCCACCCATTCTGGGGTTATTTAGCTCCAGAAGCACTAATTGATCCAAAAGGGTGTCCCTTCCTTGAAAGCAATTATTTGTACAAACAAGTTGCAAACATTTATCATTACATTTCAGTAATTATATCATAAAATGTCAAACCACTACTGCCCCTTTAAAGCTTACTGTTTTGATGTTTTTTTCTCCTTTGGTACCTTTATGGCTACCATCTTGTTTTGTCTTGATATTGCCAAAACGAGGCGTGAAGAGTCGGCAACCCCTTGACTATTAATTGTGGGCAATTAACTGAATGTGACATACCTATCTTGAGGGATAATGACAAAAATTATGTTAAAATCTATTATGTCTGTACATTCTCTACATTTCTGGTTCATCTCCCATGGATTCCGATGGTTCTTTCTCGCCCATGACGTTGGGAAATGGAACTAGCGCCCTCTCAGCCAAGTCGCCCCAATTCTGAAAGTTATCGCGATACCAGTCAACTGCAAAGAGAGACCAAATAATCATTTAATAGTTGTTAAATTTGCATACCCATAAACACCGACGTGTGTAACTCAGTACTTTCCCAGGTTCGGGGCGGGGGGGGGGGGCGGGAGGGTGGTTGTGGTATGATACTGCTCTAGAATTGCAAAGATTGTGGGTTCTAATCCCACCCGAGTAGTATTGTTTAGCTTTCAAAGCTAAAAGTTGACATCAGTTCTTGTAACTTAAGTATTTGAGGCACTGGACCAGTTTGGTAATTACTTAAAATTATATCAGCATAGAAAATTATTTGGTAACGAGCAACGGAGAGCTGTTGATTGTATAACACGTTGTGAGAAACGGCTCCGTCTGAAAGAGGTACATTCTTACTGAAATATTTGAATCTGAGAAAGACTTCAGGCCTGAAGCCTTTCTCTGGCATCTGAAAGCACACAAATTTGTGCAACAAGGATGTTTTTTCTTTTCATTATTCTCTTGCAACTTCGATGACCAATTGAGCCAAGATTTGCACAGATTATTATCCATGCATAGGTTGGGATACACCAAGTGAGAATCTGGTTTTGACAGTTACCAAAGGTGTCCAGTGCCTTGGAAGAATAAGCTTTTCAAAGTCAAAGTGTTCGTTAGTGTTTGCCAATTGGGGTAAAAAAAGAAGAATAAATAAATAAAATTGTTTAATCGTAATTTGTTAAGAAATGACTTACTGGTTATATCCAATCCTTTATCCCATGGCATCTTAGGGGACCATCCAAGGCTTCGTAGCTTGGATGAATCGATGGGATAATCCTTGTCGTTATGTGGTCTGCAAAAGAAAGGAATTAGTTAAAATATATCATCTAGGAAATAAGGATTCGACATGCACAAACTTCACTTTAAGAATTATTACTGTCAAGATATTCATGTGACCTTTGTTTGCATTCTTTGTATGTAGGCATAAAGAGGTTTGCTTCATTTAATGTTATTTGTTTACACTTTTACATCCGTATTTTCAGTTATTTTTATTCTCTTATTATCAACAAAACAAATACTCAATGAAGGCTAAAGTTAGTTATGGAAGTATTTTAGCTTCAAGAGCGATTTCCTTTACATGTCAACAAACTTTGCAAATCCCTTCGATGCAGTTTGTTTGAAAGAACGCCCTATCTTATTATAAACCCCCTTCACAACGCAATATTCAACACACATTTTTTCCAATCTGGAAGATCTAACTTATGACATTTTC